>NC_080704.1:108390052-108703459 GCF_030445035.2 Dasypus novemcinctus
TGAACATGATAAAGAGTATATATGAAAAACCGAAAGCCAACATTGTTTACAATGGCGAAATCCTGAAATCCTTCCCTCTAAACTCAGGAACAAGACAAGGATGCCCATTGTCTCCGCTCCTATTTAACATTGTCTTGGAAGTACTTGCTCGAGCACTGAGACAAGAACCAGATATAAAAGGCATTCAAATTGGAAGGGAAGAAGTAAAAATTTCATTATTTGCAGATGACATGATCCTATATATAGAAAACCCTGAGAGATCTACAACAAAGCTCCTAGAACTCATAAATGAGTTTAGCAAAGTCGCAGGTTATAAGATCAATGCGCAAAAATCAGTAGCATTTCTGTACACCAATAATGAGCAAGATAAGGAGGAAATCAAGAAACAAATACCATTCACAATAGTAAATAAAAAACTCAAATACTTAGGAATAAATTTAACTAAAGAGGTAAAAAACTTATACATCGAGAACTATACAAGATTGTTCAAGGAAATCAAAGAAGACCTAAATAAATGGAAGAATATTCCCTGTTCATGGATAGGAAGACTAAATATTATTAAGATGTCTATCCTACCAAAACTGATCTACACATTCAATGCAATCCCAATAAAAATCAGCACAGCCTTCTTTAAGGAACTAGAAGAACTAACTATGAAATTTATTTGGAATAGAAAGAGGCCCCGAATAGCCAAAGACATATTGAAAAAGAAAAACGAAATAGGAGGAATCACACTTCCTGACTTCAAAACATACTACAAAGCTACAGTAGTGAAAACAGCATGGTACTAGCATAAGGAGAGACACACAGACCAATGGAATCGAATTGAAAGTTCAGATATAGAACCTCATGTATATAGCCATATAATATTCGATAAAGCCACCAAACCCTCTCAACTGGGAGAGAATGGCCTATTCAACAAATGGTGCCTGGAGAACTGGATAGCCATATGTAGAAGAATGAAAGAGGATTACCATCTCACACCTTATACAAAGATCAACTCAAGATGGATCAAACATGTAAATATAAGAGTCAAGACCATAAATACCTTAGAAAGCAGTGTAGGGAAACATCTACAGGACCTTGTAATAGGAAATGGCTTCATGAATATCACACCAAAAGCACGAGCAGCAAAAGAACAAATAGATAAATGGGACTACCTCAAAATTAAAGCCTTCTGCACCTCAAAGGAGTTTGTCAAGAAAGTGAAAAGGGAACCCACACAATGGGAAAATATTTGGCAACCATATATCTGATAAGAGACTTATAACTTGCATATATAAAGAACTCATATATCTTGAAAACAAAAAGATAACCCATTTAAAAAATGGGAAAAAGACTTAAACAGACACTTCTCCAAAGAAGAAATACAAATGGCTAAAAAGCACATGAAAAAATGCTCCAAATCTCTAGCTATCAGGAAAATGCAAATCAAAACTACAATGAGATACCATCTTACTCCCATAAGATTGGCAGCCATGAAAAAAACAGTAGAATACAAATGCTGGAGAGGATGTGAAGAAAGGGGAACACTCATCCACTGCTGGTGGCAATGCAGAAGGATCCAACCATTCTGGAGGACAGTTTGGCGGTTTCTACAAAAATTATCCATAGATTTGCCATATGACCCAGCAATACCACTGCTGGGTATATACCCATCAGATCTGAAAACAAGGACACAAACCGATATATGTACACCAATGTTCATAGCAGCATTGTTCACTGTCGCCAAAAGTTGGAATCAATCCAAATGTCCATCAACAGATGAGTGGATCAATAAAATGTGGTATATACACACAATGGAATACTATTCAGCTATAAGAACCAATACACTACAATCGCACGTGATAACATGGATGAACCTTGAGAATCTTATGTTGAGTGAAGCAACCCAGGCATTGAAGGACAAATACTATATGACCTCAATGATATGAAATAAGTTAACTGCCTCAGAGAGCTAGAGTCTGGAAAAGTGGCTTACAGGAAATCGGGGGGTGGAGGAAGGATGTGAGTTAATGTCTGCAGGGGTGGAATCTGTGATGAGCTGGCGGTAAGTATGAGCACAAAGAAGGGACAAAATGGGGGCAAGGGGTTACCTTCGGGTGCGGTTTTCTGGGTTTGAGGGGGGCTGGGGATGGGAAGAGGGGTAATATTGTCCAAGAAATAGGTGGGAGGGAGGGGCAACATACGAATATGGGAGAGTGTCAGAAGTTCGTTGAGAACTAAATGTTGAGTAAAACGTATCAAAGTATAAGTAGGAGGGTTACCTGGTTAGGACGCTCAGGGGGTATGGTCTGATGCGTGACAGACTCCGGAGGGAATAGCTGAAGGCTCATTTTGCCAAGATGGGTTCTACCATTGGGTGGGGTGGACCCATATCCTGGGGAAGACTAATGCCGTTGAATAGAGAGAACTGTATCTCTCGTGAGAAAGGACGGCTCCCAGGGTATTAGATTGGCAGGCATTGTGGGCCCTAAGGGGAGGGGAAAATGGATGTGGAATGGATGGAACAAAGGTAAATAAGGGGGAAAAAGAGGAGTTATGTGAGAGTACACGAGGGTGAATATAAAACAGCTAATATTACACCAAAAACATATAGGGGACGACAGACTAATAATGAAAACCATAAGACAAAACATAGGATAACTAAAAAATTTAGAAAACTGTACAGCCTAAAATATGGACCACATAGTAAGCACAAATGTCACCTTGTTTGAAAACTATAGTGTTGGAATCTGTACATCAGTTTCAGGAAATATGATATGAATAAGTTAAAAGATTATTGCTGTGCAAGGGAAAAGGTTTTATGGTGGATCTGGGGAAATACTGTATATTGTATATATGAATTTCAGTGATCTAAGACTCTTCTGAAGCTGACATTATGTTGGGATTCACTTTACGGGAAGTTTTGGATCACAGAGTGGTTCAACAATGGCAGCGGAGGAATACTGATATGGGATGTTATTGACAGGATATATATGGTTGACAGGGAGTTATACAGGGCATATGCCCAGGGTATATGGCAATGTCTATATATACTCATAGTGGAAACAAAAACAACAGCTGGGGGGGTACTGGGCTCCTGGCCAGGGGGTCACTGTTGTGGGCCCTGGGAGAGCAGCGGCAATCCTCCAGGTGCAACGGCAAGAACCAGGAAGGAAGGAGGGCCCAACAGTGGGCTCGTGATACTAATGGTTACACTTTTGAGCCTATACACCTGCAATAAGAACAAGGCCTAGAGTAGCATTGTGCCTGGGGGTTTCCTCCTGACAGCCTGCATGTTACTCAAATGTGGCCACTCTCACAGCCAAACTCAGCGTGTAGATGCGATGCATTCCCCCCAGCGTGGGACACGACACCCGGGGATGAGCCTCCCTGGCACCGAGGGATCACTACCACATACCAGCTGAAGAAGCAACTAGAAAATGACCTTGAATTAAAGATTCAATGCGGAACAGCAGAATATACCTGTCTACATATAATGACATAACTTCGGGAAGCTGTTTGACCTAATGTAAGGGGGAAATGGAAAGGAGAAATGAGATTATAAGGCTGTGAGTCTCTAAAAAAGAGTCTGGAGGTTGTCAGAAGGAATACCCCTATGTACAACTGAACAGAGTCTAAGAGACAGACAAGGTAGATACAACCCCAGGTATTGGTTCTTTTGAGGGATAAAGAGACCCACGGGTTCTATGGTCATGGCAGAAGGGGTTCACTGCCATGACAGATAGCCCTTCTTTGGAGCTGGTGTTTCTGCGTGATGGAATTGGACTCAGAGGGGATCTCTTTTCACAAGACTTGCATGCTACTTTATTGGAATTGTAGTCGGTGCTGGGTTTAAGATATATGTAGGGGATTTGAATCTCTGGACTGATAATATGACACCCAGGCCCAGAGCCTCAACAGACTTCAGCTCCTACACTTTGATTTATTGGACTTACTCCACTCAGCTAACATGGAGTTGAAGAAGGTCAACCACCACAACATGGAGCCTAGAGTGTCTACAACTGGAAGCGGGAGGAGTGCATCCAGTACCCATATGGAATCTAAGCCCTCACTTGACAATGATGTGCAATGGACACAACCAATCCAATGTCCACAGAGAAAATGTGGAATGGGTGTGGGAACGGTAGCCATGGTGGCTGCTGGGTGTGGGGAACGGGAGGAAGAGATGAGATGTGGAGGCGTTTTCGGGACGTGGAGTTGTCCTGGATAGTGCTTCACGGACAATTACGGGACATTATAGATCCCCCCAGGGCCCACTGGATGGAACGTGAGAGAGTCTGGGCTATGATGTGGACCATTGACTATGGGGTGCAGTGATGCTCAGAGATGAACTTACCAGGTGCAATGGATGTGTCATGATGATGGGAGAGAGTGTTGCTGTGGGGGGAGTGGGGGGCGGGGGCGGTGGGGTTGAATGGGACCTCATATTTTTCATAATGTAATTTTTAAAAAAAATAATAAATAATTAAAACAAAAAAAACAAAAAAAACATGATATCAGCCTTGTGATACTCTAAGCAAAGAATACAGCAATGCTCTGCCTGACTTCTGACTTACCGAAACTGTGAGAAAATTAATTTGTATTGTTTATGCCTCTAAATTTATGGTAATTTGTTGCACAGCAATAGAAATGTATTAAAGACAAATCATCTTTTATTACTATGAAAGGTTTACAGTCCATAGCATTTATAAATAAGTTATCTAATTAAAAAAAAGAGTTAAGTGGTGAACAATAGGTTCTTCTGCAGTAGAAATAGGAAAGATTATGATTTCAAAAGTTTAGTTTTCATCAAACTTTAATCGTGCTCCTAAACAAGATGGTGTACAATCCTTAAAGGAGAAACACATTTGTAATATAATTCTTCCCTGAGTTAATAAAGTTTTCTTTTACATAGTGTATGTATTAAAAACAACTTCTGATAGACTAAGTTTGATAGGATCACTGTTTGAATATTGACAAATAACTCAATCATTTAAATAATTATTTTAAAAGAACAGACTCTAATAAAAACTGAAGAGTAAATTAGAAATCAGTGAGATGTGTATTGTATATGTGCTTTAACTATTAGCTGTTTAATAAAATAGATTATTTGGAGAAATGTATACAGTCTGAAACTTTTCTCTTCAAACTCTAATTTTGTTATTAAGCATTACTCTCTAGAAGCTATTTGCCATCTTAAATATTAAAGAAAAATTATAAATACTAATTCATCCTTGCTTGAGCTAAAAATCTATTCCTCTACTAAAGTATATGCAAAATAAAATATCTATAAGAATATATAGTAAACTTATTTACTGTCTACATTATTCATTTCTGTATTACTTTAAATTTTTTCTTTTTAAAATTTTATTGTAGTA
Source organism: Dasypus novemcinctus (assembly GCF_030445035.2). Taxonomy (NCBI): domain Eukaryota; kingdom Metazoa; phylum Chordata; class Mammalia; order Cingulata; family Dasypodidae; genus Dasypus; species Dasypus novemcinctus. The sequence continues at coordinate 108,395,416 of NC_080704.1, forward strand.
TATCATTCATACCTGAACAAAAATAAATAATAAGTATATAGTAAGAATTGTAAACTTACAAAATAAACATGCATATCATCACACAGGGCTCCCATACCTCATCCCACCAACAGCAACTTCATTGCTATGAAATATTTGTTACAACTAGGAAAGAGCATCATCAAAATATTAATACTAACAGTCTATCTTCTTTTGTGTATCGTTAAAACATCTCACAAAATTTATAGAAAAGCAGATTCATAAGTAGAAAAAATATTACTACTAACCATATCTAATATCTTACATTTAGTGAAAGCCAATCATTAAACACAAAAAAATCCCAAAAATAGAAATTGAACTACACTAAGCAATTAGGAAAATAAATCAACAAATTAAGTGTTTTTTAATCTATCGAAGCGTTTTCCAAACTTGTGAGGTCTTATGAATTACTGGGGATAGTTCTTAAATATACAAGCCTATTACAAACCTATGGAGGATCAACCTGTGAGTATAGATGTTATTTATATACCTAGCATGTTCACTGAAGAAAGTGCATGTTTGGGAAATCCTGATAGATCAGACTTACAAAACAACAACAAAAACATCAAAACCCACCAAAACTGAAATCAAACAAAACAAAATGAAAGTTTTGCTGTTCAAATGAAGGAAATTCAAAGAAATAATGTTCAAGGATGTTCTCTTAACAATATTTGCAATAGGGAAAAACAGAAATGTGCATTATTGAGAAAGCAGGTGAATTATGATACAATTATACAATGGAATACTATACTACTTTAAAAATAAATGGCTTACATCTTTCTCTTATCTATCAACATTAGCTGAATCTCTAAAACATGATTTGTAAGAAAAATAGTTTACTATATATCTATATTTAAATATTTAGTTATATCCATCGAGGTACATTTAAAGCACTTAAAAACTCCATATGTGTGTGTATGTTTTTATATATATATGTAAGTGTATACACACTTTATATATATATGTTTATACCATATTTGTATATCAAAGCACAGACCTATGCTATATTCTCTACCTTGTTTTGTATAATTCAAATATCTCATAAAATAATACAGTTGGTTACAACCTCTGTTGGGGAAGGTATGACCCAAAAGACTAACTTTTTTGAGGACAATCTGTATTGCACATTTATTTAAACATTACCAATTAGTATAAAAGTATGGAAATAATACCAATATAAACTAACTGAGGATTGGTAAAATCAATTATAATTCAAACAAGAATGTATAATTCTTGGTACATTAAGAAAAGGTGGTAATGTATATGAGGTGCAGAGGTGCCCAAAGATGTACTTACCAAATCCAATGGATGTGTCATGATGATGGGAACGAGTGTTGTTGGGGGGGGGAGAGGGGGGGTGGAGGGGTGGGGTTGAATGGGACCTCACATATATATTTTTAATGTAATATTACAAAGTCAATAAAAAATAAAAAAATTAAAAAAAAAAAAAAAAAAAAAAGAAAAGGTGGTATAGTTATATTTTTATTAACCTGAAAATATACAGAAGCCATTTTCAAGTAAAAAATAAATGAGGCAGAGCATTTTATGGTATGCGATTTCATTTACATAAATACATAAATAAATTATGTGAATATAAATTTGGATAAAGAGCATTTAGTAAGACTATAATCAAATATATTTATGCTTATACATGTTTATATGTTTTTAAATTTAATATAAGAAATTGCTGAACACCAAAAAATAGCCTAATCTTTAAGAAAATTTTATATGAAATGAACTGTATTAAAAGTTTAAAATTGACCATTTTGCCATCAACTGGCTCTCAAAATATTCAGAAAAATAATGTGTTCGTTTACATAAAGGAAGTATGATAAAGTGTTAATGTAGCAAAATGTTAACAATGGGAAATGTGGTGGAGGTTCATTTTGCTATTCTGGCAAACATTCTGTAAATTCGAAATTATTTCATAATATATTTTTCAAAATGCCACTTACACAATAGTGGGAGAATTTTTGTTTCGTTTTGCTGTTGTCACACAGTTTCTCAACCCTACGTAATATTGACAATTGCTTAGGAAAATTCTTAAAAGAAGATTCCCAGGGCCAACTCCAACCTACTAAATTAGAAACTTCAGAGAAGGCCTCTGGAAATCTTAATCTCAGGTGCCTGTTGTGACGTAGCAGAGTTAGAGAACATTACCTAATGAGCTTGGCAACAAATTTTAAAAATAAAAGTAAAATAAGATAAAATAAATCAATAAAAACACAAAGAATGAAACAAAACTCAAAATAAAACAAAATTTAGAAAACAAAATAAAACAAACCAGGTAATACCAATTTCTGGTGGGTTTATGAGAAAGCAATAATGCTCATATATTATAGATAACAAATTGGGACATTTTTAAAGGTCAATTTCTATGACAATTAAAAACATCTACACCTTATATAAAGCAATGACAATTCTATGAATTTAAAACCTTCATGTTGGTATTTAAAAATCTATGTACTATTTGTCCAGATCAATGCTACAATTTCTTCCATTACTTGTCATCAGTGGGGGTGCAGTTGGGTATGTGGGAACTGCTTATATTTTTTGTGATCTATGTGCCTTTTAAAATACAATAAAATTTTTTAAAAAGCTATGTACAAAGAAGTACAGTCAGCATTGTCTCAAATAATAAGGTAAATATTTGGACTGATTAGAGTAAAATGTAAATAGTGTATTTCTTGGGGTGAATATAAAGTTGATATTGTTCTTCTACCTTATCTGTATTTTCTCATTTTGCTGAGGGCTTTCTCTGGCATCTTGGGAATTTGCACAGCCCAAGCCATATCCCCAGAGCAATGTACACCAGCAAAGGACCCAACTAAGTAGATAAATATTACAAATTCCCAAAATTAAATGGGACCATTTTGATGAGCATTCTCTATGGTTCCTTAGAGTTAGAGGTCCCCTGCAGGATTTAGTCCCACTTACCTCTTGGCTATATCAGTCTCTGGTGCTATATATATATATTTTAAACATTCCCATCCTAAAATTATGTGCAAAATAACATTTATCATGTTCTATTTTTAATGGTTTTATGCTTTTTACCTAAGCATTTAATGTCTATATTTTAGTATATGACAGGAATAAGAACTTCATTTTTTCCCAAATAGTTCACCATTTATCCTAGCACCGTTTCAATAATCAAACCTCTTGCCACTGATTTTTACAATTTTCCTGTAAACCTAAAACTGCTCTAAAAAGCTTTTATTTTTTTTAATGCATGCTGATGGAGAGCAAAACAAAAACAACCAACTACCCTCCAAACACAAAAAGAAAGGGAAATAATTAAAGCTGAAGTTTTAAAAAGCGTCACTTCCTATCTATTTTCCAGACTTCCCAGAACTGCACTCCCCGACCCTGCCCTTCTTCCGCCCTAGTCTAGCGTAGCCTGCCAGTTCCTATATGGGATGAGACTGTTGGGGGAAATTTTGGGCTTTGCAAGCTGTGAAATGGAGGGGAAAGAATTAAGTATTTAGACATCTAGAGGTAAAAGAAGCAATTCTTTATAAACTCCAACAGAAATCAGGGAAAGGTAAATATAAACTACAAAATACGATCCCTTTGGTCTCAGGGATTGCTAAATAGGAAAAAAAAGACGGGGGGCGTGTACTGGTAGTGTAGGAAATGCGGAATGTGGAGAAAGGTGGCCCCGCCCACCTCCAGCTCCCACCCTCCTGCCGCACTGCAGGTGTGAACAGTAATTGGGGATCTGAGCTCACAGTGACGTGTCCCAGGGCCACCGTTTGGAGAAGTCTCTCCTCCCAGCTGCGGTCTGCTAGTCTTTTGTGGTGGTGTGCAGGTTTGCTATAGCCCTGAAGGCGGGCGAGCCTGTAGTACAGGGAAGGAGGAAGTTGTCGAGGCTAACCCTGATCCGTGGCAGGTTAGTGGATATTGACTGGGGTGCGGTGGGGGGGAGGGTAGAGGGCAAAGACCAGAGCGGGTCCAGGACTGAATTCTCTCTACCCCTTCCCCGACGTCCATCCGTTTAGTGGGAGAAATGGTGGTCTTGGGGGTAGGAGGCCGTAGGGGGTTGGGGTTGGGACGGGGTACCGGCTCGTATCTCGGAGGAAGCGGTCGAGCGAGTGGTGTCTGATGAGGGGGAGGGCCGGAGTAGGGGACAACAAGGAATCGGCCAGATCCTTTCATGGCAGCCTGAGGGGGTCGCAGCCGTTGACCCTAGGTGTGGGGAAAGCAGACCCCGCAGCGGGTACGGGCCTGCATTTGCAGCACTTCTTCACGCTTGGTCAGTTTTGGAGCCGGAAATGGTGGGCTACGGGGACCGAAGGGGCGGTGCTGCAAAGGAGGGGGAAGTGGTAGGGAGTATAGGAAAAAACAGTGGGCCTGTGGTTGGTGAGGAATAAAGGGAGTGGAGGAGTGAGGTCTGAGGACGAGCTCTCTCTTGCGGGACAGGCTGTTGAGTCTGCCGGCTTCTGACTGAGGAGAAATAGGCGGGGAGAGGAAACTGTTTCTGGCCCCTGAAGGTTCGTGTAAGCGTGGGTCCTGCTTGCGTATTTTGGGGTAAGAATGACAAAGCACCGAGACCTCAGAGGGTCCTGGTTTGCATTGCCCACACTACTACTCCGCCCTTCGTCCATCTTGGTGCGTAAAATGGTGGGCAATGAAAGAGGGGAGAACTCGGGAGAGAACAGTGGGTCCCAGAGCGTCCAGCCGGATACCCAGCTTGAAATTCTTTATAAATGAGCCTAGTAAGCTCTCCTGACTCCCCCGACCCATTTACGAGCAAGAAATGGTAATTAGGTGATGGACGGTATGAGACGGTGGAAATAGAAGGCCTAAAGAAGAAATTAAAAATGGCTTGGAAATAATTATCTTCATTACTATGGACATTTCTGGGGGCTGTTGTAGTGCGTCATAGAACGGGAAAGGAAACCATGACATGAGATAGAGAACAAGAAGGTGGCAATATTTGACAAACAGTGCCCTAAATCAATAATGGATCGAGTGCCCCCGATACTGTTACTTTGATCAAGTGGTCAGTCCCAGCCATTGTCCTATTTCTGTCTGCAGGTCGTTAGATCCATTGGCGCGGGGGATATCAAGGCTAAGAGAGGAATACTCCTTCTGATCCCTGAAGGTAGGGGGCTGCCAGGGGACCCTCTTGGGCTTGGGTGGGATTTTCAAAAATTATAACAGAATCTGGGAAACTCACAGCCCTCCCTACCAGAGAAACGTAGTAGAGATTGTAGAAAACGACGGTGGGCCTGTGGTTGGTGAGGAATAAAAGGAGGGGGGAGCGAGTTCTGGGGCGCCCCTGGAGTGCGTATCAGAATCCCTTCTCAGTCCTAGCCCTGCCCACCGCCGGGCCTCCATTTTGGTGCCTGGAGGGGCTTGGGGAAGAATTTGCAGGGAAAATGGTGGGTTTAGGGGGAGGGAGGGAATGGAGCTGGGGAGCCCCCGTGAGGGCGCAAGTGGGAAAACCTTTCCCTGCCAGAATTATGAAATTTACTAAACCTCCAATCCGTCCTCTCCTGTTTTGTCTCCTAGGAAGAAGAAACGAAGAAAAAAACTCAAAATGGAAAACGTCCCTCAGGAAAACGAAGGAGTGGAGCAGGTTCCCGTGCAGAATGGAGATGAAGCCCACCCTTTAGGAGGTGGTGAAGGCCAAGAACCTGGAGGAAATATTAGAGGGGGGTGGGCTCCACCAGCTCAGGATTTTGGAGGGGATGGGCCCAATAGATTTGTTAATAACATTGATATGATAGATGGAGATGCAGATGATATGGAGCGGTTCATGGAGGAAATGAGAGAGCTAAGGAGGAAAATTAGGGAGCTGCAGCTAAGGTACAGTCTGCGCATTCTTATAGGGGACCCCCCTCACCATGACCATCATGATGAGTTTTGCCTTATGCCTTGAATTCTAAGATTAATAATTGTAACCCACCCTGCTTTCCAAACTTGCATTTTCTTGACATACACTTTACTGTGAATCTTTTTGTGTTTTGTCTTTTTCTGATTTGAGATTTCCTTTTGAACTGGTCTGTAAGTTTTCCTGTCAGTAAGGGAGTTTTATCAATTTGCATGAAAAGATGTTTATTACATATTGTAAAGTTAATAAAGCAGTTTAAAAAGCAGTCTATAGATAATATAATCTCATTTTAAAGTATGCATATTTATACTATATATATGAATAGAAAAAGTTATGAAAATATAAAAACCAGAATGTGTTTATTTCTATGTAGTAGAGTTGTTGGTGCATTTTATTTTCTTTAGTTTTTTTCTTAATTAGCTGTTTTTTTCTAATTTTTCTGAAATGAATACATATATGTGGCAGAAAAAAAGTTTAAAAACCGAGCCCTTGCCAGTCAACTTATAAAGGGAAAGGGGACAATTAATAAATACTTCAGACAGAACTTAAAGACATACAAATCTTGTATTACTTCTGGATCTCTTATTTAGAAGTTCAAACTTGGTAATTATTTCAGATACAATTATTTAAAGTCAACCTATTCCTCTATAAAATGAAGATAATACATATCTTATAGGGCTGCTGTTGGAATCAAATGAGGTAATAACTGAGCTCTTGCTGAATCCATCTGCACATGAAAAGCCCCAACTCAAGGTGCCCTTCATATTTAGGGAAGAATCCAAGAAGTATGTCACATATGCCTTCCTGGAAGTATAGTGATCTGCCAGGTGGGTGCTGTCATTCTATTCCTCTGCTGCTGCGACTCTCCCTTCCCTAGATAATGCCATGATTACTGGGCACTTTTCCCTGTCTGCTGGGTTTTGCTCTTTCCACTCGCTTCCACCTCTGCAGATGTGCTAGAGAACTAAAGGTGATAAAGATCTACTGATTTATCTGAAATCACAGAGGGGATTTATCTGAATCCCCACTTTACCCTTTACAGAAATGTGGAGAATTCACCCTCCTGTTTAGAGTTACGTTTAATCCAGTTTGGAACTGCTTCAATATTGCTTAGGCACCCAAACAGCCCTTTCTAGTTTTGCTCAGACTTCCTCATGCCCAGTCCCCTAGACAAATCTGATACTTGTTATAGTGTGCTCAGAATTGGACTTGCGCTTCCAAATCATAAATATGGCCAAATCTCCTTGACTATTTTCTATGCACTAATGTAGGTTTCACAATGCACTTAAACAGGTGCTGTGGGGATGAATTTTTGTCTCTTAAGACTTGCTGGCCCACACCATCATCACTAGGAGTTTTCCAGTAGTCCCTACTCAAGCTAACATAGATGAATCTACAGAAGTTTCCTTCTTCCTTTGCTTCAAGATTTGCTGTATCTAATAAACGTACAATCACAGATTGATGGGAAGTGGTAGGGACTGGAAACTGTGGATGGATCCTTTTTTTTTTTTCATTTTCCACCACTCAGTCATCAGTGCTCCCCACCTGACTACCCTTCTATTTTGTCTCATTTATCCTAGTACCCTTAGTGCCTACCACAGGGTCTGGCAAATTGTAAGGCATGACAGTTAATTACAGCTGAGTAAAGAATTCTACAATCTGGGCCCAATATGCCTCTGACCATTTAGGGAAAATAAATTATTTTCCCGACAGACATATAATTAAAAATAGCACAACATAGAAACCATCAGATACCAATGTTAACACGTGGACTTAAAATATTATGTATGTCTATGTTTATCAACATGTGTTAAAGAAACTAGCTGAATCAGAATCACCTGAGGAACTGGCTAAATTTTTTAAATTGGTTTTTATCCCATGCCCACTATCACCTACAAGTTCATCAAACATTTCCTGGGCTTGCATAAATAAAAGAGGAGGCCCTAGCTTTAGTTCAACTTTGGACATTCCCTACCCCCGTTCTATATCATATGTATCTGAGACGAGTGGAAACACATTTTAAGACCTTAACTGTATATGTCAGACATTATTTCCCCGCTGGACTGTGCCCTTAAAGGAACAAATGTGTTTTTTTATGCTGGTGTCTTTAGTGCAATGATTCTCAAACTTGGATACAGGTTTTAATTAACTGAGGGGATTTTAAAGTGGAGCTCAAGCCCTACTTCAAACCAACTGAACCAGACTCTCTAGAAATAGGGTCAAGGGATCAAAACATCATGAAAGTTCTCATGGTGATTCTGATATACATGAAGAATTGAGAACAGCTGTGTGTAGTGTTTGGCTACAATACTTTTGGTATATTTTCCCAGCATTTCCCTGAGTGACTGATACTAAGCAAGTCCTTTCATTTATCTAGGACTTTTATCTTGTGAAAGAAATATTGAAGGGGATCAATTACATACCAAAATCAACATCTGAAATTGTTTGAAGATAGCATTTGCCAGTGTTTTTCCAAGTTTGTCAACTTATCAAATTTTCAGAATCACCTGCAGAGCTTGCTTAAGATACAGAATCCTCACACCAAAATTAAGAACAATTCTGTGTCAAGGGGCCCAGATACCCGCATTGTTAATCTCCCCAGGTGATTCTGATGAACATGATAGTTTGGCAATTAGTCATGCATACATTTTTATCTCAAATATATTAGGACAAACTATAAAATAGCTTAAATACAATATGGAGGAATGTTCATCTGAATTCTAGGAAAGAATCTATGTTAGATTGAATTATGCACCCCAACAAATTCTTCTTAAACCTAGTCTCTGTGATTGTAAACCCATTTGTAAATAAAAACTTTGAAAGATCTTACTTTTAGTTTAGGCATGGTCCAAATAAATGAGGGTCTTTCTCTTTTTTTGTCTTTATTTATTTTTTTAATATTACATTAAAAAAATATGAGGTCCCCATATACCCCCCACCCCACTCACCCCAATCCTCCCCGCATAGCAACAATATCCTCCATCATCATGAGACATTGATTGCATTTGGTGAGTACTTATCTGAGCACTGCTGCACCTCATGGTAAATGGTCCACATCTTAGCCCACACTCTCCCATGTTCCATCCAGTGGGCCATGGGAGGGCAAACAATGTCCGGTAATTGTCCCTGCAGCACCACCCAGGACAACTCCAAGTCCCGAAAACGCCTCCACATCTCATCTCTTCCTCCCATTTCCCACACCTAGCAACCACCTTGGCCACATTCTCCACACCAATGCCACATTTTCTTTGATTACTATTCACAATAGTTCATGAATAGAATATCAGTTCATGAATAGAATATGGATATTCTAATCCATATTCTATTCCTCCATCCTGTGGACCTTGGAATGGTTGTGTCCACTACACATCTATATCAAGAGGGGGTTTGATTCCACATGGATGCTGCATGCAATCCTGCTTTCAGTTGTAGGCACTCTTGGCTCCCTGGTGTGGTGGTTGACCTTCTTCAACTCCATGTTAGCTGAGTTGGGTAAGTCCAATAAACCAGAGTGTAGGAGCTGAAGTCTGTTGAGGCTCAGGGCCTGGCTATCATATGTTCAGTCCACAGATTCAGATTCCCTTGGTATATATTAAACCCCAGCACCAACTACAGTTCTGGTAAAATTAACAGGAGAGGCTTGTGATAAAAGATCACATCTGAGTCCAGCTCCATCACACAGAAACCTAAACTCCAAAGAAGGGCCAACTGACATGGCACTGAACTCCATCTGCCCTGACCATAGAACCTGTGGGTCTCTGTAGTCCTCAGAAGAACAAATACCTGAGGTTGTATCTACTTTATCTGTCTCTGGGACTCTGCTGAGGTGTGCATAATGTCAACCCCTCTGATAACCCCAGGCTCTTTTTGGAGACTCATAGCCATATAAACTCATTTGTCCTTTCCATTTCCCCCTTGATTCAGGTCAAAAAGCATTTTTAATTCCTGGTAATATATGTAGACTGAGATATTCTGCTGGCCCAAGTTGACGCTTTTATTGAAGGTCATTTTCTAGTTACATCATCAGCTGATAATTGGTAGTAATCCCTCAGCGCCCGGGAGGCTCATCCCCGGGAGTCAAGTCCCATGCTGGGGGGAAGGCAACTCATTTACATGCTGAGTTTGGCTTCGAGACTAGCCACATTGGAGCAACATGGAGGCTCTCAGGAGGTAACTCTTAGGCACCCTGAAACTCTACACCTTGTTCTTATTTCAGGTGCACAGGCTCACATAATAGTCATTAGTATCAAGGGCTCATTGTTGGACCTTCCTTCTCTTTTAGTCTTTGCTGTTGCACTTGGGGGATTGTTGCTGTTCCCTTAGGGACTGTGATAGAGCTCCCCTGGCTAGGAACTCAGCATTCCCTCAGTTGTTGTTTTTAGTTGTATCCACTAAGAAAATATCCAAACATTTTTATGTACCCTGAATATATGCCCTGTAGAACTCCCTGCCAACCATGTGTCCCCTGTCAATAATATCCCACACCAGTATTATTCCCCTGCCATTGTTGAACCTCTCTGTGATCCAAAACTTCCTGAAAAGTGAAGTCCAATATATTGCCAGGTTCCCATAATAGTAAAATGGAATATAGCGATGAGTTTAAAGGTTAGATATTGAATACATATTAATTTGTAAAAATTACGGTAAAAATAAATTGGGGTATCAAAAAATTTAAAAGTGCAAAAGCTTTGTTTTTGATGTTTTGCCTTCCATCACTGCAATAAGTGTTGCCCTGTATACAAATTGGCAAGGAAACTACTTCTTTTTTCTAATTATTAAGCTTATCTTCACAAGAGTTTTAGATCACAGTAATTCTTATATACAATATACAGTACTCCCACAAATTCAACATAAAACCTTTTCCCTTCCACAGCAATAATCTTTTTACATATTCATACTATATTTACTGAAATTGATGTATAGATATTGAGACAATAACTTTCAAACCAGATAACATTTGTGTATACATTGTGGTTTATATTTTAGACTATACAATTTTCTAAAATTTTAGCTATCTTATGTTTTACATTATGATTTACATTTTAGCCTATCAGCCCCTATATATTTTTGGTATAATTTTACATATCTTATATCCATCCTTGCATACTCTTGTGAAACACTTCTATTACCCACACAGTTACATTGGTTCCATCTATTCAATACCTCTCTCCTCCTCCCTTTAGGGCCCACAGTGACAGTCAATCTTCATTGCTTGAAGGGCCATGTACAGAGATACTTGCAACAGTGTTGAGGGCTTGACATGCTCAACTGCCCTAATGCCCTGATAGCCACCGTTTCTCTTGAGAGAAACAGTTCCCTCTATTTGATGACATCAGTCCTCCCCAGGATGTGGGTATACCTCCACTCTCATTATATGGGTCTCTATCCAATGATATAACCCACTATGGCAGAATGAGCATTCACATATTCCCTAGGAGCATGTCCACATTTTATTTATCCATTCATCTGTTGATGGGCATTTGGGTTGATTCTAACTTTTGGCGATAGTGAGCAATGCTGCTGTGAACATTGGTGTGCATATATCAGTTTGTGTCCTTGTTTTCAGTTCTACTGGGTATATATACCCAGCAGTGGAATTGTTGGGTCATTTGGCAAATCTATGGTTAGTTTTTTGAGAAACCACCAAACTGTCCTCCAGAATGGTTGGATCCTTCTGCATTCCCACCAGCAGTGGATGAGTGTTCCCATTTCTGCAAATCCTCTCCATCATTTGTAGTCTTCTGTTTTTTTCATAGCTGCCAATCTTATGGGAGTAAGATGGTATCTCATTGTAGTTTTGGTTTGCATTTCCCTGATAGCTAGAGGTTTGGAGAATTTTTTTCATGTGCTTTTTAGCCATTAGTATTTCTTCTTTGGAGAAGTGTCTGTTTAAATCTTTTTCCCATTTTTAAAATGAGTTGTTTATATTTTATTTTCAAGATGTAGGAGTTCTTTATATATGCAGGTTATAAGTGTCCTATCCAATATATGTTTACCAAATATTTTCTCCTATTGAGTAGGCTCTCTTTTCACTTTCTTGACAAACTCCTTTGAGGTGCAGAAGGCTTTAATTTTGAGGAGGTCCCATTTATCTATTTGTTCTTTTCCTGCTCGTGTTTTTAGTGTGAAGTTCATGAAGGCATTTCCTATTACAAGGTCTTGTATATGCTTCCCTACACTGCTTTCCAAAGTCTTTATGGTCTTGGCTCTTATATTTAGGTCTTTGATCCACCTTGAGTTAATTTTTGTATAAGGTGTGAGATGGTAATCCTCTTTCATTCTTTTACGTATGGATATCCAGTTCTGCAGGCACCATTTGTTGAATAGGCCATTCTCTCCCAGTTGAGAGGGTTTGGTGGCTTTATCGAATATTATATGGCTATATATATATGAGGATCTATATCAGAACTCTCAATTCAGTTCCATTTTTCTTTGTGTCTCTCCTTGTGCCAATACCATGCTGTTTTCACTACTGTAGCTTTGTAGTATGTTTTGAAGTCAGGTAGTGTGATTCCTCCTATTTCGTTTTTCTTTTTCAATATGTCTTTGGCTATTTGGGGCCTCTTTCTTTTCCAAATAAATTTCATAGTTAGTTTTTCTAGTTCCATAAAGAATGCTGTGTTGATTTTTATTGGGATTGCATTGAATGTGTAGATCAGTTTTGGTAGGATAGACATCTTAATAATATTTAGTCTTCCTATCCATGAACAGGGAATATTCTTCCATTTATTAAGGTCTTCTTTGATTTCCTTGAACAGTCTTGTGTAGTTTTCTGTGTATAGGATTTTACATTTTTAGTTCAATTTATTCCTAGGTATTTGATTTTTTTATTGACTATTGTATATGGTATTTGTTTCTTGATTTCCTCCTGAGTTTGCTCATTATTGGTGTACAGAAATGCTGCTGATTTTTGTGCATTGATCTTATAACCTGTGACTTTACTAAATTCATTTATGAGTTCTAGAATCTTTGTTGTAGACCTGTCAGGGTTTTCTATGTATAGGATCATGCCATCTGCAAATAATGAAATTTTGACTTCTTCCTTTCCAATTTGAATGCCTTTTACATCTGGTTTTTGCCTCAGTGCTCGAGCAGGTACTTCTAAGACAATGTTACAAAAAAGGGGTGAGTGTGGGCATCCTTCTGTTGTTCATGATCTTAAAGGGAAGGATTTTAGGATTTTAACATTGTAAATGATGTTGACTGTGGGTTTTCCATATATAATCTTTATCATGTTCAAAAAATTGCCTTGTATTCAAATCTTTTGCAGTGTTCTTATCAAGAAAGTGTGCTGTATTTTGTCAAATGCTTTTTTCTGCATCTATAGATAGAATCGTGATGTTTTCCTTCAATCTGTTTATATGGTGTATTACATTGATTGATTTTCTTATGTTAAACCATCCTTGCTTACCTGGAATGAATCCCACTTGGTCGTGGTGTATAATTCATTTAATGTGTTGTTGAATAAGGTTAGCAATATTTTGTTAAGTATTTTTGTGTCTAGGTTCATTCGAGAAATTGGTCTATAATTTTCCTTTCTTGTGGTGTCTTTGTTTGGCTTTGGTACTAGGGTAATGTTGGCATCATAGAATGAGTTAGGTAAAGTTCCTTCTGTTTCGATTTTTTGGAAGAGTTTCAGCAGGACTGGTGTTAGTTCTTTCAGGAATATTTTGTAGAATTCACCTGTGAAGCTATCTGGCCCTGGGCTCTTTTTAGTTGGGAGGTTTTTAATGACTGATTCTATCTCTTTACTTGTGATTGGTTTGTTGAGATCATCAACTTCTCCTTTTGTCAATATAGGCTGCTTATGTATTTTCAGGAATTTCTCCATTTTCTCTGAATTGTCATTTTTGTTGGAATATAGTTTTTCAAAGCATCCTCTTATATAGTCTTTATTTCTGTGGGGTCATTGGTGATATCTCCTTTCTCATTTCTTATTTTGTGTATTTGCATCTTCTCTCTTTTTTTCTTTGTTAGTCTAGCTACGGGTTTGTCAAATTTATTGATCTTCTCAAAGAATAGCTCTTGGTTTTGTTTATCTTTTCAAGTGCTTTCTTATTTTCTATTTCATTTAGTTCTGCTCTTATCTTTGTTATTTCTTTCTTTCTTCTGCCTGTGGAGTTACTTTGTTGTTTTTTTACTAATTCCTCCAAATGTGCAGTTAGTTCTTCAATTTTTGTTCTTTCTTCTTTTTTGATGTATGAATTTATGTCTATAAATTTCCCTCTCAGTACTGCTTTAGCTCCATCCCATAAGTTTTGGTATGTTGTGTTATCATTTTCATTAATTTCAAGGTAGTTATTAATTTCTTTTGAGATTTCCTCTTTCACCCACTGTTTTGCTAAGAGTGTGCTGCTTAATTTCCATATCTTGGTGTGAAATCTATCCCTCTGGCCCTTGCAGATTTCCAGGTTCACTCCACTGTGGTCAGAGATATTATTCTGTATGATTTTGATCTTTCTGAATTCATTAAGCCTTTCTTTGTGGCCTAGCATATGGTCTATCTTGGAGAATGATCCATGTGCACTTGAGAAAAATGTATATCCTGCTGTATTCAGGTGTAATGATCTGTATATGTCTATTAGATCCAGCTCCTCTAATATATTGTTCAAAGTTTTTTTTCTTTAGTGATTTCCTTTTGAGATGTTCTGTCCAAAGTTGATAGTGGTATATTAAAGCCTCCCACTATAATTGTAGAGGCATCTATGCTTCCACTTAGTTTTTCCAGCGTTTGCCTCACTTATTTAGAGGCGCCCTTTTTAGGAGCATAAATATTTATGATTGTTTGTTCTTCTTGAGAGACTGTCCCTTTCACTAATATGTAGTATCCTTCTTTGTCTCTCACAATTTTTTCACATTTAAAGTTATTTTTTCTGATATTAATATAGCTACTTCTGCCTTTTTTTGGTTATTGTTTGCTTGTAAGTTTGTTTTCAAGCCATTCATTTTCAACCTCCATGAATCCCTGGGTCTACGATGTGTTTCTTGTAGACAGAATATAGATGCGTCATATTTCCTTACCCAATCTCCCTGTCTGAATCTTTTGATGGGTGAGTTTAATCCATTGACATTCAGTTTTATTACTTTCAATAATTATTTTGTTAGCTGTATTTTGTTTGGACTTGTGTTTGTCATATTTTGTTTGCTTTTTTCCTTCTCTTTTTGTCTTTTTTGTTGCTCTTACACTCTCCTCCAACTCTGCCTCTCCTGTTTTTTCCTTTCTTCCTGCAGAACTCCCTTTAGTATTTCTTGAAGGGCAGGGTTCTTGTTGGCATACTCTTTCAATTTTTGTTTATCTGAGAATATTTTCAACTCTCCACCATTTTTTAAAGCTAGTTTAGGTGGGTATAGTATTCTTGGTTGGAAATTTTTTTCTTTTAATACCTTGACTGTATCATACCACTGCCTTCTTGCCTCCAAGGTTTCAGATGGGAAATCAGCACTTAATCTTATGGAGCCTCCCTTGTATGTGATGGTTTTCTTTTCTCTTGCTGCTTTTAGAATTTTCTCTTTGTCTTGAGCATTGGATAATTTGACAAGTATATGTCTTGGGGTGGGCCTGTTGGTATTTATGATATTTGGGATGCATTGTGCTTCCTGGACATGTACACCCATCTCTCTCAGTAGATTTGGGAAGTTTTCATCCATTATTTCCTCCAGCACCCCTTCTGCCCCCTTTCCCTTCTCTTCTCCTTCTGGGATGCATATAATACATATGTTTGTGCATTTTGCATTGTCATTCAGGTCCCTAAGTCCTAGCTGGATTTTTTTCTATCTTTTTATCAATCAGTTTTACTGTTTGATTTCAGATGTACTGTCTTCCATGTCACTAGTTCTCTCCTCTGCCTCTTCTAATCTGCTATTTGCTGAGAGTTTATTTTGACTTCTTGAACTGTGGTGTTCATCCCCATCATATCTGTTGTCTTTTTGCATATGTCTGCAATTTCCTCTCCAAGTGTTTTCTTCATATTGTTTATCTCTTCCTTTACTTCATTAAGTTGGTCTCTGATATATGTTTTGAGATCTTTAATTACTTGTCCAATGTTCTGCTCCCCTTCTGGGTTTTTAGTTTGTTCATTGGATTCAGCCATGTTTTCCTGATTATTGGTTTGGTTTGTAGTTTTTTGTTGCTGTCTGATCATCATTTTATCTTGATTGCTTTAATCAGTTCCTTAGCTTCTTTGTCTCATCTTGGGGATTAATTAGTTGTTGTTCGTGCATAAGTGTTATGTCTTGTCTTTGTCCTTTTGTTCTTCTTACTCTATTTTCTTGTTGCTGGCTAAGTTCACTTTGAAGGAAAATATTAGGTCCAGGGAGAGCAAAATGAGTAAAAATAAAATGTGTAAAGTAGTATTGCTAATAAATGTTAACAGAGCAACAGTGTGAGATCTGGGAGAATGGTTATTAGACTCTTGTAAGTTGTGTAGAGTTATAGCAGTAAGTAGAGTACTTATAATGAGATAGTCAATGGAATTTGGGGAGGAATATAGTATGAGTTAAAAAGCCACTGTTTTCATGAGAGAGGGAAAGAGAAAAGAAAGAATAATATCAAGAGTGGATAAAAGACAGGAAACAGAACAAAGGTATTAGAAATTAAAACTTAGACAATTTGGGTGCCAAAGAAAGGGAGGTGGAATGTAAGAGAAACAGTAGATAATGGAGGATAGCAAGATGTGGGGGAAAGGGGATAGTGTAGGTGGCCAAAATCAAATCACACAGAAAAGAGGAAATGGAGGATGAGGAAACACAGCAAATGTGAAGTGCTCCCTGCAGCACCTATTATATACATACAATAAAATAAAATAAGGGAAACAGAGAAAAGAAAAGAAAAAAAGGAGATGGACAAAGAAAAGGGAGGGAAAAAAGCAAGAAAAAGAAAAGGAGGTAAAAATCCTAAATAAACAAAAAACAACCTTGGGAGATAAAATGGGAGAAAAGACCAGGAGATAACGCAAGATTAGCAACCAAGACAAAAAAAAGAAAAGAAAAAAGAAAAAACACAAACGCTAAGAGCTAGGATAATCACAGACCTCAGATGGACCTCAGGTGGATTCAGGGACGGGAATTCTGTGATATTGCAGACTCAAGGTGTGTGAGTCTCTGGAGTGTGGGCCACCAGGGTTTAGGGGACACAGACCTAGGAACCACACATCCGGTTAACAGGGGGCCTGGGAGCACCACAGTGCAACACAGCCTTTGGGGATCCCCACAGCTGGGCACCAGCCCTAGGGGGAGGGGTCCCACCTGCAAACTCTGACCTCTGTGTCAGAAACCCAAAAGTCCACCTCTCACAAGAATCTCTTCTATCACTGTCACTAAATCAACATGCAGATACCTCCTGCCTTGTAAGCCCCCAAAACAGCCTGCTGGGGCACCGCTGCACTACAAAGAGTTCAGGGGCCACCGTGGATGAGCTGCCAGCCCTAGGTGGAAGGGTTCCTTCTAGAACTTCTGACCTCAGTGTCAGAAACTGAAAGTTCCATCTCTTGCAAGAATCTCTTATGTCACTGTCTCACCCAATCAACTTCCAGACACCTCCCGCCCTGCAAGCCCCCAAAACAGCCTGCTGGTGGCATCACGCACTACAAAGAGTTCAGGAACCACCGCAGATGGGCCACCAGCCCTACGTGGAAGGGTTTCTCCTAGAACTTCTGACCTCCATGTCAGAAACTGAAATTTCCACCTCTTGCAAGAATCTCCTTTGTCACAGTCTCAGCAAATCAACTTCCAGACACCTCCCGCCCTGCAAGCCCCCAAAACAGCCCGCTCAGGGCTTGGGAACTCCCCAGTGCAGCAAAGCCTCCAGGAATTGCCACTGCTGGGCCACCAGCTCCAGGGGAAGGGGCCCGCGCACAGCCCCGACCTTTGTGAAAGAGACCCAAAATTCTACCTCTTACAAGAATCTCCTCTGCCACCGTCCCACTAAATCAATGTCCAGACACCTTCTGCCCTGCAAACACCTGAAACAGCCCAGTCCAGCAGGACTCCAACCCTACTCAGCCTCTTTTTCCCAGGAGAGATTATAAGGTGCACTCACTCAGATGCCATCTTGCCCTGCCCTCCAGGGTCATTCTTAATCCATATTACCAGAGGTCATAGAAAGTGAAGAAACCAGAAGCTGGAAGTTAGAAAAAGCCACACATAATGAAGTAAAGTCAGTGGAAACCAGTGACCAAGAGTGCATTAACTTTCTTTTAGTTTGAGTAAACTTTAGACGGCCTTTTCCTTGACTCCTGGCACCTGACCTTCCTCTCACCCTGGACTTTACATTACCCGGGTGCCTAAAAACTAGGTAGTTCCTTATCTCCCTCTTCCTCATAGCCCTTATAGACACCCAAGGGACCTAATTATGGCAAAGAAATACATTTTGAACCAAGTGCTCCTAATCACAACTTCACCAAATCCCCCACTCATCTCCTTGGAACCAAACAATAATTACAACCATATTCACTCACCCCATCCCAGTGACCAAACCCCCTTACTCTCTTCCAGTGCTTTACCTCCAAACCACACGTAGCCCTGAAAGAGCTTGTTTTGTAAAGTCACATTCTACTCTTTCTTCCCTGCTATAGCAGCCCTGAATAATGTTGTCTTTGCCTATTTCACATTTTCCAGTGCAATTTTTCTTTGACAGTTAATGGTATCATGACTTGAATAAGATTGGAACATCCATTGGACCTCTCAACTGTATTGATTCAGTTGCACTATGGACCTATTGTCCTCTATCCACTGAGATGTCTGTGGACTGGTGATTGTCCAGCTCCTGATTTGGCATTCCAGATGATTTGTCCATTGAAGCACGTTGAAGGACTTGACTTTGATTCTTTAGAAGTGCTGCTTTTGCACATTGAGATATCATGGAGTGGGGATCTGCTCTCTCACTCTTGGCTCTTTTGAGTGGAGATTTAATCACTGATTCCACTGAGCAGGAATTTCCATGGTTCCTTTCTGTTTATTGAGTGAGACAGTACCTGAATGGAGTTCTTGGCTAATTTAAGTGGGAATTTAATCCTTGACTCCCTCCACTGAGTGGGATTCTCCTCGTGCTTTCCTCTCTGATCCCTTTCACTGAGTGGTACTGTCCCTTGTTCTTTTTGTGGGGACTCTGTCTTTTCTGTTCATCTTCATTTGTTGAGATCTCACTTGAATTTCCATCTTCCTTTTTTCTTGGAACGTTAGATTATGATTGTTTTGGCACCCTCCTGCTCTATGGGAAGTTCCCAATCTTCTGGCACTCAGCCTCTGAAGACCCCTGCTGATTATGTGCTTTGCTATTACAGTACTAACTCTGTCCAATTAGTTCTTCTTGGCATAGTTACACTAGAAACTCCCCAGAACTTCAATGGCTTCCTTAGGAAAACTGAGAGCTTCCCAAACTGGCTCTGCTAAGATCTCTCCCTTCTCTTGTTCCCTTCTCTTACCCCCACTTTGTACCCCCTCCCACCTGCTCTTTAGCTCCTTTAAGTCTTTTTCCTTCATACTCAAGCCTTTAACTCCGTATAGTCACAGGACTGTTAGGCCCCCTCTCCCTGTTGGTGTATCTCCAGGGACACAAGGACACCTAAAGCACCCATGTGAGGCTGAGAAAGCAAATTGGGAACAGACTAGATATTTTATTGATTCACATGGATTTTAGAGACATCCATATTATTGCTTTGGTTTCTCCTTGGTTCCTTGCCCAATATTTAATCCAAAGCCTCTATAAGATTATACATCAGAGCAAAGAAAATCTTAAAAGTCTCCTCCACAGATATGGTGGGGAAGATTTAGCTCTTATATAAAGCAAGTAACCTTACTTGCCCCATCTGCCATGAACAATTGATAAAATATATAAACATATAAAATATTTATGTGTTAGACATATAAAAAGTGGCAAAGACAGAAAGCTAGCTCTTTTATATAAACCAATGAGTTTTATAATTTGGTGTTTATGTTTGAATTATAACTAAAATTTTAAAATTAAAACTGTAAGTTTCTTATTTGTGTCTTTCTGTATGGTTATGTAAATATGTTTGTTATATGTATATTTTCCTACCTCCGGTTGATATAAGAAAATTAACTTCTAAAATTACTTAAGGGAACTCCATTCAAATTCATTTAAAGGTAAATAAGCACTTATACAAATTGAATACTCCTATAATCCCTGGAAATAAAGAAATTGAATTTCTAATACTTCCAATGTTAAAAAAGTATTCTTACAAAAACTAACCCCAAATATTTTGAAAATTCAAGTTCACATAATTTAGGTAAATCTTTAACATATGTTTGGTTTAATGAAAACAGCTATGTACTCTGAGTTACTGTTAAGTACAATGTGAACATATATTTTTATTCCACTTGTGCATGTACTTCCTTGCCTACAAAAGTTTACTGAACAAATATACTAGCATTACATCTAGTAGATGTTTAAGGTGATGAAAGAAAGGTAAATTAGAAAACGAGAGAGGAGGGGGCAAGATGGCGGCTGAGTGAACATCCCTGTTAGAGTCTTCTGCAGGGAATCGGCTGGGCGGCGTTGGAGACTCTTTGGGACCGGATTGTTTCGGGATTTTTGCTGGTCTGGAGGTGTCTGGACATCGATTTGGAGGGAAGGTAACAGAGAGGATTCGTCTGTGAAATATACACGGAGATCCCAGCTACCTGTAGAGGATTCCCTTCTTGGGTAGGCGGAGACGAGGCATCTAGCCCCGCTCGGTGGGGCTGAGCCAGGCCGGGCCGCAGCGGCGGACGCCGGAGCCGGGCCGCGCTGCGCCGGCGGTGAGCGGGGACGGGCGGGGCCGAGCCAGGCCGAGCCGGGCCGCGGTAGCGTTTGGAGCCGGGCGGGGCCGGTTCAGGCCCCGGCTGCGGGCCGCGGTAGCGTTTGGAGCCGGGCGGGGCCGGTGCAGGCCCCGGCTGCGGGCCGCGGTAGCGCTTGGAGCCGGTCGGGGCCGGTGCAGGCCCCGGCTGCGGGCCGCGGTAGCCCTTGGAGCCGGGCGGGGCCGGTGCAGGCCCCGGCTGTGGGCCACGGTAGCGCTTGGAGCCGGGCGGGCCCGGGTCAGGCCGCGGCGGGTACGGAGCCGGGCAGGGCCGGTCCAGGCCGCGGTGGCGGGAGGTGGACGCCGGAGCCGGCTGGGCCGCTGTAGCGAGCGGAGCTGGGCGGAGCCAGGCCAGGCCAAGGCGGCGTGAGGAGCCGGGCAGAGCCGGTCCAAGCCTCCGCGGTGGGCGGAGCTGGGCCTGCGGAGGGGTTTCTGTTTTTTTTTTTTTTTTGTCTGTTTGTTTGTTTTTTGTTTTTTGTTTTTTTTTTTTTTAATTTTACTTAATTTTTTTTTTTTTTTTTTGAGCATCTGCAGTACTGGGGAGTTCGTGGGCCCTGGGCGGCCTATTAGGGGTTTGTGGGAAGGGAGGTGCTTGCAGACCCATTTGGGCAGACAGACGGGGGGGTTTTAGGGCAAAGCGGGGGGAAGTTGTTGTTTTAGATAGTGTTGCAATTGTGACACGTGTGTACCTGTATCTCTCTTCTCCCTATCCGTTCCCCACCGTTTGCCCATCCTCTTTTTCTTTCTTCCTTTCTTCTTGCCTTTCTTTTTTCTTTATTATAATTAGTTTGTTTGTTTTTTTTGTTTTTTTTTGGTTTTCTCTTTCCCTCTTGTCCCTCATCTTCCACTTATTTTTACTTTAATTCAAGTACACAATAGGTGCTACAGGGAACACCTCACATTTGCTGGGTTTTCCCATCCTCCACTGCCTCATTTCTGTGTGAACTGATTTAGGCTACCTACACTATCCCCCTTCCCCTGCATCTTGATATCCACTATCATCTACTGTCTCTCCTATATTCCACCCCCCACCTCCCGTTCTTTGATCCACAAAGTGTCTAACTCTTAATTTCTAATACCTTTGTTCTGTTTTCTGTCTATTATCCACTCTTGAAACTATTACCTTTCTTTTCTTTTTCCCTCTCTCATGAAAACAATAGCTGTGTAGTTCATACCATATTCCTCCCAAATTCAGTCATCAACTTCATAAAAGGTACTCTACCTACAGCTATAACTCTATACAATCTACATGAATCTAACCTCCATCCTTCCAGATCTCATATTCCTGCTTTATTAACATACATCACCAATACAACTTTACACTTTTCCCTTGCTTACACAATTGCCTTTCCCCAACACTAATACTTTCCTCTAAAGTGAACTTAACCAACAACAAGTAACTAGAATAAGAAGAAAAAAGTGACAAAGAGAAGATATAACACCTGTGCAAAAATAACAACTAATTAACCTCCAAGAGCAGACAAAGAAGCTAAGGAACTGATTAAATTCGTCAAAATAAAGAGATGACCAGAAAGCAACAAAAATCTACGAACCAAACCAATAATCAGGAAAACATGGCTGAATCCAATCAACAAACCAATAATCACGAAGGGGAGCAAAACTTGGCACAAGCAATGAAAGATCTCAGAACATTTATCACCGACAAATTTGATGCAGTAATGAAAGAGGTTAACAACATGAAGACATCACTTGGAGGGGAAATTGC
The DNA here is from genome assembly GCF_030445035.2 of Dasypus novemcinctus. Classification (NCBI taxonomy): domain Eukaryota; kingdom Metazoa; phylum Chordata; class Mammalia; order Cingulata; family Dasypodidae; genus Dasypus; species Dasypus novemcinctus. The sequence goes on from NC_080704.1 coordinate 108,417,791, forward strand.
AGACATACGCAAAAACATAACAGATATGATGGGAATGAACACCACAGTTCAAGAAATCAAAAATACACTTGCAGCAAATATCAGCAGACTAGAAGAGACAGAGCAGAGAATTAGTGATGTGGAAGACAGTACATCAGAAATCAAACAGATAGTAGAAGGGGTCAATAAGAAGATAGAAAAAATCCAATTAGGATTTAGGGACCTGAATGACAATGCAAAACGCTCAAACATACGTATTATAGGCATTCCAGAAGGTGAAGAGAAGGGAAAGGGGTCAGAAAGAGTGTTGCAGGAAATAATGGCTGAAAACTTCCCAAATCTACTGAAAGAGACAGATGTACATATCCAAGAAGCACAGCGCACTCCACAAGTCATAAACCCCAACAGGCCCACCCCAAGACATATACTTGTCAAATTATCCAATGCTCAAGACAAAGAGAAAATCCTAAAAGCAGCAAGAGAAAAGAAAACCATCACATACAAGGGAAGCTCAATTAGATTAAGTGCTGATTTCTCTTCTGAAACCATGGAGGCAAGAAGACAGTGGTATGATATAGTCAAGGTACTAAAGGAAAAAAATTTCCAACCAAGAATACTCTATCCAGCTAAACTAGCATTCAAACATGATGGAGAGTTCAAAATATTCGCAGACAAACAGAAACTGAAAGAGTATACCAACAAGAAACCTCCCCTTCAAGAAATTCTAAAGGGAGTTCTGCAGGAAGAAAGGAAAAAACAGGAAAGGCAAAGTTGGAGGAGAGTATAAGACCAACAACAACAACAAAAAAGACAAAAAAATATATACAAACAAAATATGACAAACACAAATCCAATCAAAATATGGCTAACACAAATAATTCCTTGATAGTAATAACACTGAATGTCAATGGATTAAACTCACCTATCAAAAGATTCAGACTGGGACACTGGATAAGGAAATATGACCCATCCATATGCTGTCTACAAGAGACACATCTTAGACCCAGAGACGCATGGAGATTGAAAGTGAAAGGCTGGAAAACAATCATACAAGCTAACAATAACCAAAAAAAGGCAGGAGTAGCTATATTAATATCAGACAAAATAGACTTTAAATGTGAAACAATTGTGAGAGACAAAGAAGGATACTACATTTTAGTCCAAGGGAAAATCTGTCAAGAAGATCGAACAATCATAAATATCTATGCCCCTAACAAGGGTGCCTCTAAATACGTCAGGCAAACGCTGGAAAAACTAAGTGAAAGAATAGATACATCTACAATTATAGTGGGGGATTTTAATACACCACTATCAACTCTGGACAGAACATCTCAAAAGAGAATCACCAAAGAAACAAAACATCTGAATAGTATATTAGAGGAGCTCGATCTAATAGACATATATAGATCGCTACACCCAAACACAGCAGGATATACATTTTTCTCAAGCGCACATGGATCATTCTCCAAGATAGATCATATGCTAGGCCACAAAGAAAGGCTGAACGAATTCAGAAAGATTGAAATCATACAAAACATTATCTCTGACCACAGTGGAGTCAAGCTGGAGATTTGCAAGGGAAAGAAGCCCAGATTTCACACCACGATTTGGAAATTAAACAACACACTCTTAGAAAAACAGTGGGTCAAAGAGGAAATCTCAAAAGAAATCAATGACTACCTTGAAACAAATGATAATGATAACACAACATACCAAAATTTATGGGATGCAGCAAAAGCAGTACTGAGAGGGAAGTTTATAGCCATAAATTCATATATCAAAAAAGAAGAAAGAGCAAAAATTGAAGAACTAACTGCACATTTGAAGGAATTAGAAAAACAACAACAAAGTAACCCAACAGGAAGAAGAAGGAAGGAAATAACAAAGATAAGAGCAGAACTAAATGAAATAGAAAATAAGAAAGCACTTGAACAGATAAACAAGACCAAGAGCTGGTTTTTTGAGAAGATTAACAAAATTGACAAACCTTTAGCAACACTAACAAAGAAAAAAAGAGAGAAGATGCAAATACACAAAATAAGAAATGAGAAAGGCGATATCACCACTGACCCCACAGAAATAAAGACTATCATAAGAGGATATTTTGAAAAACTATATTCCAACAAAAATGACAATCTAGAGGAAATGGACAAATTCCTAGAAACACATAAACAGCCCATATTGACAAAAGAAGAAATTGATGATCTTAACAAACCAATCACAAGCAGAGAGATAGAATCAGTTATTAAAAATCTCCCAACTAAGAAGAGCCCAGGGCCAGATGGCTTCACAGGTGAATTCTATAAAACATTCCGGAAAGAACTGACACCAATCCTGCTGAAACTATTCCAAACCATCGAAACAGAAAGAACATTACCCAACTCCTTCTATGATGCCAACATTACCCTAGTACCAAAGCCAAACAAAGACATCACAAGAAAGGAAAATTACAGACCAATTTCTCTAATGAACCTAGACGCAAAAATACTTAACAAAATACTTGCTAATCGTATTCAACAACACATTAAACGAATTATACACCACGACCAAGAGGGATTCATCCCAGGTATGCAAGGATGGTTCAACATAAGAAAATCAATCAACGTAATACACCATATAAACAGATTGAAGGAAAAAAATCACATGATTATATCTATTGATGCAGAAAAAGCATTTGACAAAATACAGCACCCTTTCTTGATAAAAACACTCCAAATGATTGGAATACAAGGAAATTTTTTGAACATGATAAGGAGTATATATGAAAAACCTAAAGCCAATATTGTTTACAATGGAGAAATCCTAGACTCCTTCCCTCTAAACTCAGGAACAAGACAAGGATGCCCACTGTCGCCGCTCCTATTTAACATTGTCTTAGAAGTACTTGCTCGAGCACTGAGGCAAGAACCAGAAATAAAAGGCATTCAAATTGGGAAGGAAGAAGTCAAAATTTCATTATTTGCAGATGACATGATCCTATACATAGAAAACCCTGAGAGATCTACAACGAAGATTCTAGAACTCATAAATGAGTTTAGTAAAGTCGCAGGTTATAAGATCAATGCGCAAAAATCAGTAGCATTTCTGTACACCAATAATGAGCAAGATCAGGAGGAAATCAAGAAACAAATACCATTCACAATAGTAAATAAAAAAATCAAATACTTAGGAATAAATTTAACTAAAGAGGTAAAGAACTTATACACTGAGAACTATACAAGATTGTTCAAGGAAATCAAAGAAGACCTAAATAAATGGAAGACTATTCCTTGTTCATGGATAGGAAGACTGAACATTATTAAGATGTCTATCCTACCAAAATTGATCTACACATTCAATGCAATCCCAATAAAAATCAATGCAGCCTTCTTTAAGGAACTAGAAAAACTAACTATGAAATTTATTTGGAAAGGAAAGAGACCCCGAATAGCCAAAGACATACTGAAAAAGAAAAACGAAATTGGAGGAATCACACTACCTGACTTCAAAACATACTATAAAGCTACGGTGGTGAAAACAGCATGGTATTGGCATAAGGAGAGACATATAGACCAATGGAATCGAATTGAAAGCTCTGATATAGAACCTCACATATACAACCACATAATATTCGATAAAGCCACCAAACCCTCTCAACTGGGAGAGAGTGGCCTATTCAACAAATGGTGTCTGGAGAACTGGATAGCCATATGTAGAAGAATGAAAGAGGATTACCATCTCACACCTTATACAAAGATCAACTCAAGATGGATCAAAGACCTAAATATAAGAGCCAAGACCATAAAAACCTTAGAAAGCAGTGTAGGGAACATCTACAGGACCTTATAATAGGTAATGGATTTATGAATATCTCACCAAAAGCATGAGCAGCAAAAGAACTAATAGATAAATGGGACTTCCTCAAAATTAAAGCCTTCTGCACCTCAAAGGAGTTTGTCAAGAAAGTAAAAAGGGAGCCCACACAGTGGGAGAAAATATTTGACAATCATATATCTGATAAGAAACTTATAACTTGCATATATAAAGAACTCCTACATCTTGAAAATAAAAAGATAAACAATCCATTTAAAAAATGGGAAAAAGACTTAAACAGACACTTCTCCGAAGAAGAAATACAAATGGCAAGAAAGCACATGAAAAAATGTTCCAAATCTCTAGCTATCAGGGAAATGCAAATCAAAACCACAATGAGATACCATCTTACACCCATAAGATTGGCAGCTATGAAAAAAACAGAAGAATACAAGTGCTGGAGAGGATGTGAAGGAAGGGGGACACTCATCCACTACTGGTGGGAATGCAGAAGGATCCAACCATTCTGGAGAACAGTATGGCGGTTTCTCAAAAAACTAGCCATCGATTTGCCATATGACCCAGCAATACCACTGCTGGGAATATACCCAGCAGAACTGAAAACAAGAACACAAACCAATATATGTACACCAATGTTCATAGCAGCATTGTTCACTATTGCCAAAAGTTGGAATCAACCCAAATGCCCATCAACAGACGAGTGGATCAATAAAATGTGGTATATACACACAATGGAATACTACTCGGCTGTAAGAACAAACACACTACAAACACATGTGATAACATGGATGAATCTTGAGAACCTTATGTTGAGTGAAGCAACCCAGACATTGAAGGACAAATACTACATGACCTCAATGATATGAAATAAACAAGCTGCCCTAGATAGCAAGAGACTGAATGATAGGCTTACAGGAAATCGGAGGGTGGAGGAAGGATATGAGCCGATGTCTGCAGGGGTGGAATTTAAGACAAGATGGTGGTAAGTATGAACACAAAGAAGAGATAAAAGGGGGGCAAGGGGTTGCCTTTGCTTGGGGCTTTGCGGGTTTGAGGGTGGCTGGGGAGGGACGGGTGGCTAACGTTGCCCAAAAGTGGGGGGAGGGAGGGGTAGCATATGAACCAGGAGAGGGTCAGGTGTTGGTGGAGAGTAAAATGCCGAGAAAATCATATCAAAATATAATAAAGAGGGTTACCTGTTTAGAATGCTCGGAGGGGAGGGTCTGATGCAGGACGGGCTCCTGGGGAATGTCTAAATGCTCATTCTGCCAGAGTGGGTGACACCATGGGGTAGAAACCCAAGTAGTGAGAGTGGGGGTGGACCCACATCCTGGAGAGGACTAATGCCATCCAATAGAGGGAACTGTATCCCTCGAGAGAAAGGGTGGCTCCCAGGGCATTGGGGCAGTTGAGCAAGTTAGGCCCTGAACACTATTCCATCTATCTCTGGAAGTGGCTCCTCAGGAAACGGAGGTTGGCTATCACTGAGGGCACCAAGTTGGAAGGGAAAATGGACGTTAAATGTGTGGAACCAAAGTAAATGGGGGGTAAGAGAGGAGTTTCTTGAGAGTACACAAGGATGGATATAAAACATGTAATATTACACCATAACATATAGGAGATGACAGACTGATAATGTAAACCATAATGTAAAACATAGGATAACTAAAAATGTAAAGAACTGTGTATCCTAAAGTATGCACCATAATGTAAACACAGATGTCACCTTGTTAGAAAGCTAATGTCTCAGACTCTGTACATCACTTTAAGTAAATATGATATGAATAGGGCGTAAGAGTATCACTGTGGAAGGGAAAAGGTTTTCTGGTGGATGTGTGGGAGTGCTGTATATTATATATATACATTGCTGTGGTCTAGGACTCCTGTGAAGAAAAGCTGAATAATTAGGGGGGGGGGGAAAGAAAAAAGAAAAAAAATAGGATGTGGAATTTTTTCAAGTCAACATTCTTTATCTAAGTTCTTTATCTAACTTTATCCAAGTTCTTTATCTATCCTTTAAACTCATCGCTATATGCCATTCCCTAGTAAGGGACCATGACATTATATTGGGCTTCAAATTTCGGGGAGTTCTGGATCACAGAGTGTTTCAACAATGGCAATGGAGGGATACTGGTATGGGATACCAATGACAGGTGATATATGACTGACAGGGAGCTGTACAGAACATATGTCCAGGGTGCATGGTAATGTTTGGATATACTCATAGTGGCAACAATTAAAAACCACAGTAGGGGGGGTACTGGGTTCCTGGCCAGTGGTGCTCTGTCGTGGTCCCTAGGGGAGCAGCGACAGTCTCCCAGGTACAGTGGTGGGGACCGGGAGGGAGTGAGGGTTCAACAGTGAGCCCCTGATATTAATGACTATGCTTGTGAGCTGATAAACCCAAAATAATAACAAGGCCTAGAGCAACTTTGTGCCTGGGAATTTCCTTCTGTCAGCCTTCATGTTACTCAAATGTGGCCAGTCTCGAAGCCAAACTCAGCATGTAAATGCAATGCCTTCCCCCCAGCGTGGGACATGACACCCGGGGATGAGCCTCCCTGGCAACGAGGGACCACTATCAACTACCAACTGATGATGCAACTGGAAAATGACCTTATACGGAAGGTTCAATGCGGATCAGCAGAATATCCATGTCTACATAAAATACCATGACTTTAAAATGCTGTTTGACCTAAAGTAAGGGGGAAATGGAAAGGAGAAATGAGTTTATATGGCTACGAGTTTCTAAAAAAGAGTCTGGAGGCTGGCAGAAGGTTTGCCCTCATGCACAACTGAGCAGAGTCAGAGAGACAGATAAAGCAGATACAACCCCCAGATATTGGTTCCTTTGAGGGCTAAAGAGACCCATGGGAGTTATGGTCATGGCCGATGGGGTTAACTACCAGGGCAGATGGCCCCTCTTTGGAAATGGTGTTTATGTGTGATGAATCTGGACTCAGATGGGATCTCCCTTCATAAGACTTTCATGCTAATGTGCTGGAGGTGCAGTTAATGTTGGGGTTTAAGATATATTTAGGGGATTTGAATCTCTGGACTGACAATGTGATAGCCAGATCCTGAGCCTCAACAGACTCCAGCACCTACAATCTGATTTATTGGACTTACCACACTCAGCTAAGATGGAGGTGAAGAAGGACAACCACCACACCATGGAGCCTAGAGTGATTACAACTGAAAATGGGAGGATTGCATCCAGCATCCAGGTGGAATCTGAGCCTCCTCTTGACATAAAGGTGCAATGGACACAACCAATCCAGTGTCCACATAGAAGAGGTGGCATTGGATTGGGAAAAGTGGACATAATGGACAAAGGGTATGGGGAAAGGCAGGAAGAGATGAGAGGTGGAGGCGTCTTCGGGACATGGAGCTGCCCTGGATGGTGCTTCAGAGGTAATCACCGGACATTGTAAATCCTCACAGGGCCTACATGATGGAATAGAGGAGAGTATGGGCCATGATGTGAACCAATGTATATGAAGTGCAGAGGTGCCCAAAGATGTACTTACCAAATCCAATGGATGTGTCATGATGATGGGAACAAGTGTTGTTGGGGGGGGGGAGAGGGGGGCTGGGGGGGTGGGGTTGAATGGGACCTCACATATATATTTTTAATGTAATATTATTACAAAGTCAATAAAAAATAAAAAAATTATAAAAAAAAAGAAAGGTAAATTAAAAATTGCATTTAAGCAAATTGAATTATGTTTCTGACAAACATTATTTCCATAGTAATTGTGATTTGTAGGTTAGCTTGAAGATAGATTCTGAGATTTTGATAATTTTAAAATCATAAGATTATTCAAGGTCATGTATGCAAGGTATGCAGGATGTGTTTTTGTTGTTGTTGTCAAGGAAAATATAGTGCTGTCTTAACAGAAAATGGTTGGATATTGTAGAATGAAAAGGAGGAAAATGTAGGACAAAACCTGAATGGAAAAGAAGAAAAACTGAGTGGATATGTAAAGTTATAGAAAATTTGCAGGGATTTTTGCTGGTCCGGAGGTGTCTGGACATCGATTTAGAGGGAAGGTAACAGAGAGGATCCGTCTGTGAAATATATACGGACATCCCAGCTACGTGTGGAGATTCCCTCCTTGGGTAGGCGGAGCCGAGGCATCTAGCACCGCGGTGGCGGGGGGAGTCGAGCCGAGCAGCGGCGGCGGGGGAAGCCGGGCTGGGCCAAGCACCGAGCGGTGGCGGTGGCCAGGGGAGCCAGGCCGGGCCGAGCGCTGAGCGGCGGCGGCGGCCGGGGGAGCTGGGCCGAGTCCGGCGGTGGGGTTTCTGTTCTTTGTTTTTTGTTTTTTGTGTTTTTTTGGAGGCTCTGCAGTACTGGGGAGTTCGTGGGCCTGGGGCAGCCTATTGGGGGTTGGTGGGAAGGGAGGTGCTTGCAGACCCATTTGGGCAGACAGACGGGGATTTTAGGGCAAAGTGGGGGCAATTTTTGATTGCGGACACAATAGCGTTTCCGTCTAGAGCCACCCCCCCCCCCAAGCCTGCTGCTGACCTACAGCAGTCTCAAAGGGATAGCAACAAAGAGACGCTACCAGGGTCTCACGGGGTGGCAGACATTTGGAAGCTGATTAGGGGAATATTTTGTGAAGCGTGGGAATTTCGGGTTTGGACTCTGTTATTAGCGTTTCTGGCTGGAGCCCCTCCCCCAGACCTGGATATTGATCTGAGTCATTAAATTGGCTGCAGCCTAGAGGAGCCCCCAGGTGGATGTTCCCGGGGACCACAGGGTGGGAGGGTTCCTGAAGTCAATTGGTGATATATCCACACAATAGACCCTAGTAAGTAAGTGAATTGTAGAACACAGAACACAGGATAGAGCTTGTGGACGAGACCTCACCCATAGGGCTGACACCCAGCTGTGGGGATCCCTGAAGGCAGTGATGCACTGTGGTGCTCCCAGGCTTCCTGTTAACTGGACTCAAGGTTGCCAGGTCTGAGTTCCCTGGACTCTGGTGGCCCACATGCCGGAGACTCACACCTCTTGAGGCCTCAATACCTCAGACTATCCATCCCTAAATCCACCACACCCTGAGGTTCATCTGAGGCCCTTGAATGTCTTAGCCCTCAATGTTTGCATTTTTTCTTCTTTGTTTTATTTTGTTTTGTTTTTATTTTTATTCTATTTCTTTTTTTATTCTAGTTTTTTAATGTTCTGATTCCTGGCATTGCATTATCCCCTAGTCTTTTCTCCCAGCGTATCCCCCAAAGTCTCTCTTTTTTTTTATCCTCTCTTTCTTGTTCCTGATCTTCTTCTTATTCTATTTTATGTTAACAATACAATAGGTCCTGCAGGAAACACCTCACATTTGCTGGGTTTCCTCATCCTCCACTGCCTCATTTCTCTGTGAATAGATTTAGGCTATCTACACTATCCCCTTTTCCCTACAACTTGATATCCTCCACTGTCTGCTATCTCTCCTATATTCCACCTCCCTTTCTTTGACCCACAAAGTGTCTAACTCTTAATTCCTAATACCTTTGTTTAGTTTTCCATCTGGTATCTGCCCTTGAAACTATTACCTCTCTTTTCTCTTTCCCTCTCTTACGAAAACAATAGCTTCTTAGTACATACCATATTCCTCCCATATTCAGTCGTCTACCTCATTATAGGTATTTTCCTACTACTATAACTCTACACAATTTACACGATCTAACCTCCATCCTCCCAGAACTCATATTGTTGCTTTGTTAACATATATCACCAATACTACTTTACACTTTTTCCTTCCTTACACAATTGACTTTCCCCAGCACTAATACTTTCCTTTAAAGTGAACTTAACCAGCAATAAGAAATTGGAATAAGAAGAACAAAGGGACAAAGAGAAGATATAACACTTATGCAAAAACAACAGCTAATTAATCTCCAAGACTAGACAAAGAAGCTAAGGAACTGATTAAACTCGTCAAGAAAAAATGATGACAAGAGAGCAACAAAAATCTACAAACCAAACCAGTAATCAGGAAAACATGGCTGAATCCAATCAACAAACTAAAAATCAGGAAGGGGAACAGATCTTTGCACAAGCAATGAAAGATCTCAGAACATTTATCACCGACAAATTTGATGAAGTAATGAAAGAGGTTAACAACATGAAGACAACACTTGGAGGGGAAATTGCAAACATGCGCAAAAAAATAACAGATATGATGGAAATGAACACCACAATTCAAGAAATCAAAAATAAACTTGCAGCAAATAACAGCAGACTAGAAGAGGCAAAGCAGAGAATTAGTGATGTAGAAGACAGTACATTGGAAATCAAACAGATAGTAGAAGTGGTCAATAAAAAGGTAGAAAAAATCCAGATAGGACTTAGGGACCTGAATGATAATGCCAAATGCTCGAACATACGTTTTATAGGCATTCCAGAAGGAGAAGAGAAGGGAAAGGGGTCAGAAGGAGTGTTGCAGGAAATAATGGCTGAAAACTTCCCAAATCTACTGAAAGAGACAGATGCACATATCCAAGAAGCACAGCACACTCCACTGGTCATAAAACCCAACAGGCCCACCCCAAGACATATACTTTCAAATTATCCAATGCTCAAGACAAAGAGAAAATTCTAAAAGCAACAAGAGAAAAGAAAACCATCACATACAAGGGAAGCTCCATAAGATTAAGTGCTGATTTCTCATCTGAAACCATGGAGGCAAGAAGGCAGTGGTATGATATAGTCAAGGTACTAAAGGAAAAAAAATTCCAACCAAGAATACTCTATCCAGCTAAACTAGCATTCAAAAATGATGGAGAGTTCAAAATATTCACAGATAAACAGAAACTGAAAGAGTATATGAACAAGAAACCTCCCCTTCAAGAAATTCTTAAGGGACTTCTGCAGGAAGAAAGGAAAAAACAGGACAGTCAGAGATGGAGGAGAGTGTAAGAGCAGCAAAAAAGAAAAAAATAGAAGGGGAAAATAAAATATTACAAACAAAATATAACAAACACAAATCCAACCAAAATATGGCTACCACAAATAATTCTCTGAACGTAATAGCACTGAATGTCAACAGATTAAACTCACCTATCAAAAGATTCAGACTGGGACACTGGATAAGGAAATATGACCCATCTATATGCTGTCTACAAGAGACACATCTTAGACCCAGAGACTCGTGGAGGTTGAAAGTGAATGGCTGGAAAACAATCATACAAGCAAACAACCAAAAAAAGGCAGGAGTAGCTGTATTAATATCAGACAAAATAGACTTTAAATGCGAAACAATTGTGAGAGATAAAGAAGGATACTACCTTTTAGTGAAAGGGACAATCTGTCAAGAAGATCGAACGATCATAAATATTTATGCTCCTAATAAGGGTGCCTCTAAATACGTGAGACAAACACTGGAAAAACTAAGTGAAAAAAATAGATGCATCTACAATTATAGTGGGGGATTTTAATACACCACTATCAAATCTGGACAGAACATCTCAAAAGAGAATCACTAAAGAAACAAAACATTTGAACAGTATATTAGAAGAGCTGGATCTAATAGACATATATAGATCATTACACCCAAACACAGCAGGATATACATTTTTCTCAAGCACACATGGAACATTCTCCAAGATAGACCATATGCTAGGCCACAAAGAAAGGCTTAATGAATTCAGAAAGATCGAAATCATACAAAACAATATCTCTGATCACAGTGGAGTGAAGCTGGAAATTTGCAAGGGATAGAGGCCCAGACTTCACACCACAATTTGGAAATTAAACAGCACATTGTTAGAAAAACAGTGGGTCAAAGAGGAAATCTCAAAAGAAATCAATGACTATCTTGAATCAAATGATAATGATAACACAACATAACAAAATTTATGGGATGCAGTAAAAGCAGTATTGAGAAGGAAATTTATAGCCATAAATTCACATATCAAAAAAGAAGAAAGAGCAAAAATTGAAGAACTAACTGCACTTTTGATGGAATTAGAAAAAAAACAACAAAGTAACCCAACAGGAAGAAGAAGGAAGGAAATAACAAAGATAAAAGCAGAACTAAATGAAATAGAAAATAAGAAAGCACTTGAAAAAATAAACAAGAACAAGAATAGGTTTTTTGAGAAGATCAACAAAATTGACAAACCTTTAGCGAGACTAACAAAGAAAAAGAGAGAGAAGATGCAAATACACAAAATAAGAAATGAGAAAGGTGATATCACCATTGACCCCACAGAAATAAAGACTATCATAAGAGGATACTTTGAAAAACTATATTCCAACAAAAATGACAATTTAGGGGAAATGGACAAATTAGTGGAAACACATAAGCAGCCCATATTGACAAAAGAAGAAATTGAGGATCTTAACAAACCAATCACAAGCAAAGAGATAGAATCAGTCATTAAAAATCTCCCAACTAAGAAGGGTCAAGGGCCAGACGGCTTCACGGGTGAATTCTACAAAACATTCCAGAAAGAACTAACACCAATCCTCTTGAAACTATTCCAAAAAATCGATACAAAAGGAACATTGCTGAACTCCTTCGATGAGGCCAACATTATACTAGTACCAAAGCCAAACAAAGACACCACAAGAAAATTACAGACCAATTTCTCTAATGAACCTAAACACAAAAACACTTAACAAAATACTTGCTAATTGTATTCAACAACACATTAAACGAATTATACACCATGACCAAGTAGGATTTATTCCAGGTATGCAAGGATGGTTGAACATAAGAAAATCAATTAATGTGATACACCATATAAACAGATTGAAGGAAAAAAATCACATGATTATATCTGTAGATGCAGAAAAGGCATTTGACAAAATACAGCACCCCTTCTTGATAAAAACACTCCAAAAGATCGGAATACAAGGAAACTTTTTGAACATGATAAAGAGTATATATGAAAAACCTACAGCCAACATTGTTTACAATGGCGAAATCCTGAATTCCTTTCCTCTAAACTCAGGAACAAGACAAGGATGCCCATTGTCTCCACTCCTATTTAACATTGTTTTGGAAGTACTTGCATGAGCACTGAGGCAAGAACCAGATATAAAAGGCATTCAAATTGGAAGGGAAGAAGTCAAAATTTCATTATTTGCAGATGACATGATCCTATACATAGAAAACCCTGAGAGATCTACAACAAAGCTTCTAGAACTCATAAATGAGTTCAGCAAAGTCACAGGCTATAAGATCAATGCACAAAAATCATTAGCATTTCTGTACACCAATAATGAGCAAGATCAGGAGGAAATCAAGAAACAAATACCATTCACAATAGTAAATTAAAAAATCAAATACTTAGGAATAAATTTAACTAAAGAGGTAAAAAACTTATACACCAAGAACTATACAAGACTGTTCAAGGAAATCAAAGAAGACCTAAATAAATGGAAGAATATTCCTTGTTCATGGATAGGAAGACTGAATATTATTAAGATGTCTATCCTACCAAAACTGATCTACACATTCAATGCAATCCCAATAAAAATCAACACTGCCTTCTTTAAGGAACTAGAAAAACTATGAAATTTATTTGGAAAGGAAAGAGGCCCTGAATAGCCAAAGACATATTGAAAAAGAAAAAGGAAATTGGAGGAATCACACTTCCTGACTTCAAAACATACTACAAAGCTACAGTAGTGAAAACAGCATGGTATTGGCATAAGGAGAGACACACAGACCAATGGAATCGAATTGAAAGTTCAGATATAGAACCTCATGTATATAGCCATATAATATTCGATAAAGCCACCAAACCCTCTCAACTGGGAGAGAATGGCCTATTCAACAAATGGTGCCTGGAGAACTGGATAGCCATATGTAGAAGAATGAAAGAGGATTACCATCTCAAACCTTATACAAAGATCAACTCAAGATGGATCAAACACGTAAATATAAGAGCCAAGACCATAAAGATCTTGGAAAGCAGTGTAGGGAAACATCTACAAGACCTTGTAATATAAAATGGCTTCATGAATATCACACCAAAAGCACGACCAGCAAAAGAACAAATAGATAAATGCGACTTCCTCAAAATTAAAGCCTTCTGCACCTCAAAGGAGTTTGTCAAGAAAGTAAAAAGGGAACCCACACAATGGGAGAAAATATTTGGCAACCATATATCTGATAAGAAACTTATAACTTGCATATATAAAGAACTCCTACATCTTGAAAATAAAAAGATAAACAACCCATTTAAAAAATGGGAAAAAGACTTAAACAGACACTTCTCCGAAGAAGAAATACAAATGGCAAGAAAGCACATGAAAAAATATTCCAAATCTCTAGCTATCAGGGAAATGCAAATCAAAACTACAATGAGATACCATCTTACACCCATAAGATTGGCAGCTATGAAAAAAACAGAAGAATACAAGTGCTGGAGAGGATGTGAAGGAAGGGGAACACTCATCCACTGCTGGTGGGAATGCAGAAGGATCCAACCATTCTGGAGGACAGTATGGCGGTTTCTCAAAAAACTAGCCATAGATTTGCCATATGACCCAGCAATACCACTGCTAGGTATATACCCAGCAGAACTGAAAACAAGGACACAAACCGATATATGTACACCAATGTTCATAGCAGCATTGTTCACTATTGCCAAAAGTTGGAATCAACCCAAATGCCCATCAACAGATGAGTGGATCAATAAAATGTGGTATATACACACAATGGAATACTACTCGGCTGTAAGAACAAACACACTACAAACACATGTGATAACATGGATGAATCTTGAGAACCTTATGTTGAGTGAAGCAACCCAGACATTGAAGGACAAATACTACATGACCTCAATGATATGAAATAAACAAGCTGCCCTAGATAGCAAGAGACTGAACGATAGGCTTACAGGAAATCGGAGGGTGGAGGAAGGATATGAGCCGATGTCTGCAGGGGTGGAATTTAAGACGAGATGGTGGTAAGTATGAACACAATGAAGAGATAAAATGGGGGCAAGGGGTTGCCTTTGGTTGGGGCTTTACGGGATCGAGGGTGGCTGGGGAGGGACGGTTGGGTAACGTTGCCCAAAAGTGGGGGGAGTGAGGGGTAGCATACGAACACAGGAGAGGGTCAGGAGGTGGTGGAGAGTAAAATGCCAAGAAAATCATATCAAAATATAATAAAGAGTGTTACCTGTTTAGAATGCTCGGAGGGGAGGGTCTGATGCAGGACGGGCTCCTGGGGAATGTCTAAATGCTCATTCTGCCAGAGTGGGTGACACCATGGGGTAGAATCCCAAGTAGTGAGAGTGGGGGTGGACCCACATCCTGGGGAGGACTAATGCCACCAAATAGAGGGAACTGTATCCCTCGAGAGAAAGGGTGGCTCCCAGGGCATTGGGGCAGTTGAGCAAGTTAGGCCCTGAACACTATTCCATCTATCTCTGGAAGTGGTTCCTCAGGAAACGGAGGTTGGCTGTCACGGTGGGCACCAAGGTGGAAGGGAAAATGGACGTTAAATGTGTGGAACCAAAGTAAATGGGGGTCAAGAGAGGAGTTTCTTGAGAGTACACAAGGATGGATATAAAACATGTAATATTACACCATAACATATAGGAGATGACAGACTGATAATGTAAACCATAATGTAAAACATAGGATAACTAAAAATGTAAAGAACTGTGTATCCTAAAGTATGCACCATAATGTAAGCACAGATATTACCTTGTTAGAAAGCTAATATCTCAGACTCTGTACATCACCTTAAGTAAATATGATGTGAATAGGGTGTAAGAGTATCACTGTGGAAGGAAAAAGTTTTTGTGGTGGATGTATGGGAGTGCTGTATATTATATATATGCATTGCTGTGGTCTAGGACTCCTGTGAAGAAATGCTGAATAATTAGGGGGGGAAAAAAAAAAAAAAAGGATAGGATGTGGAATTTTCTCAAGTCAACATTCTTTATCCAAGTTCTTTATCTAACTTTATCCAAGTTCTTTATCTATCCTTTAAACCCATCGCTATATGCCATTCCCTAGTAAGGGACCATGACATTATATTGAGCTTCAAATTTCGGGGAGTTCTGGATCACAGAGTGTTTCAACAATGGCAATGGAGGGATACTGGTATGGGATACCAATGACAGGTGATATATAGCTGACAGGGAGCTGTAAAGAACATATGTCCAGGGTGCATGGTAATGATTGGATATACTCATAGTGGCAACAATTAAAAACCACAGCAGGGGGGGTACTGGGTTCCTGGCCAGTGGTGCTCTGTTGTGGTCCCTAGGGGAGCAGCGACAGTCTTCCAGGTACAGCGGCGGGGTCCGGGAGGGAGTGAGGGTTCAACAGTGAGCCCCTGATGCTAATGACTATGCTTGTGAGCTGATAAACCTAAAATAAGAACAAGGCCTAGAGCAACATTGTGCCTGGGAATTTCCTCCTGTCAGCCTTCATGTTACTCAAATGTGGCCAGTCTCGAAGCCAAACTCAGCATGTAAATGCAATGCCTTCCCTCCAGCGTGGGACATGACACCCGGGGATGAGCCTCCCTGGCAACGAGGGACCACTATCAAATACCAACTGATGATGCAACTGGAAAAGGACCTTATACGGAAGGTTCAATGCGGATCAGCAGAATATCCTGTCTACATAAAATACCATGACTTTAAAATGCTGTTTGACCTAAAGTAAGGGGGAAATGGAAAGGAGAAATGAGTTTATATGGCTACGAGTTTCTAAAAAAGAGTCTGGAGGCTGGCAGAAGGATTGCCCTCATGCACAACTGAGAAGAGTCAGAGAGACAGATAAAGCAGATACAACCCCCAGATATTGGTTCCTTTGAAGGCTAAAGAGACCCATGAGAGTTATGGTCATGGCCGATGGGGTTAACTACCAGGGCAGATGGCCCCTCTTTGGAAATGGTGTTTATGTGTGATGAATCTGGACTCAGATGGGATCTCCCTTCATAAGACTTTCATGCTAATGTGCTGGAGGTGCAGTTAACGTTGGGGTTTAAGATATATTTAGGGGATTTGAATCTCTGGACTGACAATGTGATAGCCAGGTCCTGAGCCTCAACAGACTCCAGCACCTACAATCTGATTTATTGGACTTACCACACTCAGCTAAGATGGAGTTGAAGAAGGACAACCACCACACCTTGGAGCCTAGAGTGATTACAACTGAAAATGGGAGGACTGCATCCAGCATCCATGTGGAATCTGAGCCTCCTCTTGACATAGAGGTGCAATGGACACAACCAATCCAATGTCCACATAGAAGAGGTGGCATTGGATTGGGAAAAGTGGACATGGTGGACGATGGGTATGGGGAAAGGCAGGAAGAGATGAGAGGTGGAGACGTCTTTGGGACATGGAGCTGCCCTGGATGGTGCTTCAGAGGTAATCACCGGACACTGTAAATCCTCACAGGGCCCACTGGATGGAATGGAGGAGAGTATGGGCCATGATGTGGACCATTGTCTATGAGGTGCAGAGATGCCCAAAGATGTACTTACCAAATCCAATGGATGTGTCATGATGATGTGAACGAGTGTTGTTGGCGGGGAGTATCTATGAGGTGCAGAGATGCCCAAAGATGTACTTACCAAATCCAATGGATGTGTCATGATGATGTGAACGAGTGTTGTTGTGTCATGATGATGTGAACGAGTGTTGAGAGGGGGGGTGGGGGGGTGGGGTTGAATGGGACCTCACATATATATATTTAATGTAATATTATTACAAAGTCAATAAAAAAAGACAAAAAAAAGAGACTTATAACTTGCATATATAAAGAACTCATATATCTTAAAAACAGAAAGACAAACAATCCATTTAAAAAATGGGAAAAACATTTAAACAGACACTTCTCCAAAGAAGAAATACAAACGGCTAAAAAGCACATGAAAAAATGCTCCAAATCTCTAGTTATCAGGGAAATGCAAATCAAAACTACAATGAGATACCATCTTACTCCCATAAGATTGGCAGCTATGAAAAAAACAGAAGAATACAAATGCTGGAGAGGATGTGACGGAAGGGGAACACTCATCCACTGCTGGTGGGAATGCAGAAGGTTCCAACCATTCTGGAGGACAGTATGGCAGTTTCTCAAAAACTAACCATAGATTTGCCATATGACCCAGCAATACCACTGCTGGGTATATACCCATCAGAACAGAAAACAAGGACACAAACAGATATATGTATACAAATGTTCATAGCAGCATTGTTTACTATCGCCAAAAGTTGGAGTCAATCCAAATGTCCATCAACAGACAAGTGGATCAATAAAATGTGGTATATACACACAATGGAATACTACTCGGCTGTTAGAACAAATACACTACAATCACACGTGATAACATGGATGAACCTTGAGAATCTTATTTTGAGTGAAGCAACCCAGGCATTGAAGGACAAATACTACATGACCTCAATGATATGAAATAAGCAAACTGCCTCAGAGAGCTAGACTCCGGAAAAGAGGCTTACAGGAAATTGGGGGGTGGAGGAAGGATGTGAGTTAACGTCTGCAGGGGTGGAATCTGTGATGAGCTGGCGGTAAGTATAAGCACAAAGAAGGGACAAAATGGGGGCAAGGGGTTGCCTTCGGGTGGGGCTTTGTGGGTTTGAGGGGGGCGGGGGATGGGCAGAGGGGTAATATTGCCCAAAAATTGGGGGGAGGGAGGGGCAACATATGAACATGGGAGAGTGTCAGGTTTTCGTTGAGAGCAAAATGTTGAGAAAATCGTATCAAAGTATAAGTAGGAGGGTTACCTGTTTAGGATGCTCAGGGGGTATGGTCTGATGCGGGACGGACTCTGGGCAAATAGCTGAAGGCTCATTTTGCCAAGGTGGGTTGTACCATTGGGAAGAGACCCAAGAAGTGAGAGTTGGGGTGGACCCACATCCTGGGAAGGACTAATGCCATCAAATAGAGAGAACTGTATCTCTAGTGAGAAAGGATGGCTCCCAGGGCATTAGGGCAGTTCAGAAAGTCAGGCCCTGAATACTGCTGCAAGTATCTCTGGACATGGCTTCTCGGGAAATGGAGATTGGCTGGCGTTGTGGGACCCAAGGGGAGGGGAAAATGGATGTGGAATGGATGGAACCAAGGTAAATATGAGGGCAAGAGAGGAGTTTTGTGAGAATACACGAAGATGAATATAAAATATGAATATAAAACATGTAATATTACTCCAAAAACATACAGGGGATGACAGACTAACAATGTAAACCATAAGGCAAAACATAGGATAACTAAAAATTTTAGAAAACTGTACAACCTAAAGTATGGACCACATAGTAAGCACAGATGTCATCTTGTTTGAAAGCTATTGTCTCGGAATCTGTACATCAGTTTCAGGAAATATGATATGAACAAGTTAAAAGATTATCACTGTGGAAGGGAAAGGTTTTATGGTGAATCTGGGGAAGTACTGTATATTGTATATATGAATTTCGGTGATCTAAGACTCTTGTGAAGCTGACATTATGTTGGGATTCACTTTACAGGAAGTTTTGGATCACAGAGTGGTTCAACAATGGCAGCGGAGGAATACTGATATAGGATGTTATTGACAGGATATATATGGTTGACAGGGAGTTATACAGGGCATATGCCCAGGGTATATAGTAATGTCTAGATATACTCATAGTGGAAACAATTAAAAACAACAGCTGGGGGCTACTGGGCCCCTGGCCGGGGGGTCACTGTCGTGGACCCTGGGGGAGCAGCGGCAGTCCCCCAGGTACAATGGCAAGAACCAGGAAGGAAGGAGGGCCCAACAGTGGGCTCCTGATACTAATGGCTATGCTTTTGAGCCTGTACACCTGCAATAAGAATAAGGCCTAGAGTAGCACTGTGCCTGGGAGTTTCCTCCCGACAGCCTTCATGTTACTCAAATGTGGCCACTCTCACAGCCAAACTCAGCATGTAGATGCAGTGCATTCCCCCCAGCGTGGGACATGACACCCGGGGATGAGCCTCCCTGGCACCGAGGGATCACTACCACATACCAGCTGAAGATGCAACTAGAAAATGACCTTGAATTAAAGGTTCAACACGGATCAGCAGAATATCCCTGTCTACATATAATAAAATGACTTCAAAATGCTGTTTGACCTAATGTAAGGGGGAAATGGAAAGGAGAAATGAGAATATAAGGCTATGAGTCTCTAAAAAAGAGTCTGGAGGTTGTCAGAAGGAATGCCCTTATGCACAAATGAGCAGAGTCTCAGAGACAGATAAAGTAGATACAACCCCAGGTATTGGTTCTTTTGAGGAATAAAGAGACCCACGGGTTCTATGGTCATGGCAGATGGGGTTCACTGCCATGGCAGATGGCCCTTCTTTGGAGCTGGTGTTTCTGCATGATGGAATTGGACTCAGAGGGGATCTCTTTTCACAAGACTTGCATGCTACTTTATTGGAATTGTAGTTGGTGCTGGGGTTTTAGATATATTTAGGGGATTTAAATCTCTGGACTGATAATATGACACCCAGGCCCAGAGCCTCAACAGACTTCAGCTCCTACACTTTGATTTATTGGACTTACCCCACTCAGCTAACATGGAGTTGAAGAAGGTCAACCACCACACCATGGAGCCTAAAGTGTCTACAACTGAAAGCAGGAGGAGTGCATCCAGTATCCATGTGGAATATAAGCCCCCACTTGACATAGATGTGCAATGGACACAACCAATCCAATGTCCACAGAGAAAATGTGGAATGGGTGTGGGAAGGGTAGCCATAGTGGCTGCTGGGTTTGGGGAATGAGAGGAAGAGATGAGATGTGGAGGCGTTTTCGGGACAAGGAGATGTCCTGGGAGGTGCTTCATGGACAATTACGGGACATTGTAGATCCCCCCAGGGCCCACTGGATGGAACATGGGAGAGTGTGGGCTATGCTGTGGACCATTGACTATGGGGTGCAGTGATACTCAGAGATGTACTTACCAGGTGCAATGGATGTGTCACGATGATGGGAGAGAGTGTTGCTGTGGGGGGAGTGGGGGGTGGGGGCGGTGGGGTTGAATGGGACCTCATATTTTTTAATGTAATTTTTAAAAATAAATAAATAATTTTAAAAAAATTTGCAGGAAAAATGTATTTCTTTTTTGTCGTCAAAACTGGATATAATTTAATGGATTTATTAATACTATTTTATAAGGGGCATTAGTGTTAAATAATATACTGTTTGAAAACTACAATTTGGTTTTTTCTCTGTTAAAATGACAAAACTTTCTTGAATTATTGCATTGTTCTTAAGAAGAACATGTTAAAGTTTCTTTATCTTCTGAGAAATTGGCCTGGAAAGCAGAGATTCTGTGTCATATCAAATTAATTAATTTTGCTTTATATTGATTTTATCATGTCCTTGATTTAAGAAAGCCAATTCTTCTCTCATTTAAAAAAACTGTTTTTTTATGTTCATGTTACCTTCCATATTGACTTTTAATATCTTTTATTTTCATTTTGTTTAAATAGCCATGTAGTTTTTCACAGTGACCCATGATCCTATCTTACCAAGTGTTCAAACCTCCTGACAACTTTTCACATTTTCCCTTTTGAAAATCAAATCCTAAATGGTGTCTTCTTGATCCCAAAGAAGGGGCATCTGGGATTTCCTAGATGCTCCTGCAAAATTGCAAAGGATTTGTTTTTGACCTTGTGAAAAAAAGAGGTTCTAGAAATAATTAGGTTTATTTAGTAAGTTATGAGTTGCATGGGAAGTGGTGTCAAATAAAAGAGTTGTTTAGCTTTCCATTAGTTAAATTTGTATAGATAAGGTTTTATGAATTTAAATACTTCAGAAATTGTATATAGTTCCTAGAGACCTGTCAATGACCTAATTGTCCATGGCAAGTCCTGGTGTTGCTCCAAATGAAATTAGATAATAACATATAATGCTATTACTCATAATATTAGTTATTAAAAATGTTATATGTCATGGAAACAACCAAATCTTCTTACTGGTATTTTTTCATAATGAACTCTCATCAGTGTGGGCAAGTTGCCGACACCTTGTTAGACGTAGGAAAACCTCTCTAACTATAAGGCCTTTGGGGTTCCACCCAAAAGATGGCGCCAAGGCATGCAGCAGAAATCTGCCTTCCCCCAGCAACTAGAGCGCATGAACCAATCAGCGTTGCTAAATAGCATAGCCAGTAAGCTGCTTGCTCATTGCTTCATGGTCTATAAAAGCTACTACACTTCCTCAATAAATCAGACCTGCGCCACCATCCTGCTTCTCCAGAGTGGTTACTGTGTATTGTCTTGCTTTGTTCATCCTTACCTCTTCAGGAGCGGAGCCGCTGGATGGCACCGCAACATCTGGTGCCCAAACAGGGACCTGAAAACCCCAGAGACAATATCAGTGAGCTATCAAGTGCAGCTTGGCGTTGCAGTCAGTAAGTGACCCTCAGAATGGGTAATCTTTCCTCCTCTGAGAAGGCTCCACAAGCGCATGTCCTACACACCCTTTTGGCAAGTAGGCACATCAAAATTTCTGAAAAGGAACTTAATCAATATTTGAACCTTGTTGT
Organism: Dasypus novemcinctus; assembly: GCF_030445035.2. NCBI lineage: Eukaryota > Metazoa > Chordata > Mammalia > Cingulata > Dasypodidae > Dasypus > Dasypus novemcinctus. The sequence continues at coordinate 108,440,087 of NC_080704.1, forward strand.
TCGATTTAACCCCTAGCTCTCCACAACTGCCCTATGGGATCCCACCACATGGGTGAAGCTGCTTAAGCGCGTGCACTTTGCTGAAGTCCATGAGGGAAAAACCTTTCCTCTAGGCCTCATTCCCGCTCTCTTAGCCATCCATGCTTGCCTTACAGGTGGTCCGATAGATGTACCTTCCCCAATCCCGCTTTCCGTCATGCCTGCAAATCCTTCTACCCCCACGCCTCCTTATGTACCACCTGACCGCGATCCCTTATACCCATTGCTCAAAGATATATCCCAAAGCCCCAACTGCTCCCCCTCTGAAACTTCCCCTCTGCTCATCCCGACACCTGATACCAACCTTTCTCAACAAAAAACCCCTACTAACGGCCTTCCGCAGAAAGCTGTTGCTCCACAGGTTCCAGTGGAAGCCACTGGCCACAAAAGCATCGCCCCCCCTTCCGCAAAGGAGGAGGACCTAATCACCTTTGCTTCGGCAGCGACCATCTGCTCCTCTTCTTCAACATCTCCCCTTTCCCTTCCTACACAACCCCCACCCCCCTCCTCTTCCTCCTCTAGAGCTCCACCCTGCAGTCTTTGCCCTTTTCTTTCTGACCCTAGAACCGTTCCCCCCCCTCCTTCCCTTGCACCCACAATTTTCTCTTCCTCTTCTACTTCCTCTTCTGGTTCGGCAGCCATCTTGGCTAACCCATCCGTCACTGTCCCTCCTCCCACCCCTTCCCCTGCACACCTTTACCTGGTGAACTTCAATCCTAACAATCACACCCCCTACAATTGGTACCCTTGGGATCATAAAACTATTTCTAACATTTGCAAAGCCATTCAGGAAGATGGCCTTAATAATCCATATGCTCAGATGTTAATGGGTAGTCTGTCCCTTGAACACAATTGCGCTACTGATTGGAAAAACCTTGCGTGTGCCATTCTGACTCCTGGTGATTATATCACCTGGAAAGCTTTGTACAATGATGAAGCAGAGAAAACAGGCCCGTGCAACCTTACCAATGGCATAATGGCCCTCCCCCCTGATGCTTTAAAAGGGGAGGGCCAATGGGCTCTTCCAACAGTTCAAGCTGCATGTCCAGCACCCTACTTTGATCAGTGCCTCACCATTGCCAAAATTGCTTTTCAAAAACTCAACCCTCAGGGAAAACCTATTCACCTCTCCAAACTTCTGCAGGGTCCCAACGAGCCCTTTTCCAACTTATAGTCGAGTGAAGAAGGCCGTTGATAGAAAAATTTCCCATTCTGCTGCCACCGATGCTTTATTAAAAGACCTTCTTTGGGAAGGCGCCAATACCGAGTGTCAACAAACAATTACGCCTATTCATAATAAAAGCCCTGATGACTGGGTCCTTTCTTGCAGAGACATTGGGTCTCTTTCCACTTCTGCTATGGCAGCTGCAACTAATACCGCTTCTGTCCTAGCGGCTGCCTTGGCCGATCATTTGCACATCCAGCCACCTCACAAAACCTGCTACAGGTGCCACAAGCCTGGTCATTTTGCCAAGGAGTGCCCTCTCGTGGTTACTCCTAAGCCACAAAATATTCCCCCCTCAGTCTGCCCGAGATGTAGGAAAGGACTTCATTGGAAGAGAGATTGTCACTCAAAAACTGACCTCCAGGGCAATCCTCTTCCACCTTTAAATGAGATCAGGGCCACCTCTCAGCCCAGCAACTAAGAGAGGACCCCCCACCCAACATTTTTTGGACTATCCCCATTACCCAAGGTAAAGCATTTCTCACTGTCATAGTGTAGGGCAAGACGATTACTGGGCAAATAGACACCGGAGCTGACTTATCTGTCCTCTGCTCTTCTGACACAGACCCTTCATGGCCGCTAAAACTAGGTCCTCTAGTTCAAGGTGTGGGAGGCCTAAGACCCTCACACCAGCTTACATCAACATTGACTTGGACAGACCCGGATGGCAGAACAGGCACCTTCCACCCCCTTGTGTTACCCAACCTTACTCATACCCTTTAGGGGCATGATGTTCTCCCCAAAGTGGGAGCCATCCTCATTACTAATCCTACAAATTACCCACAAGCATAAAGGCCACTGGCTGTCTGCCTTTATTTACTTTATCCAAACCAAAACCTATAAGATTAATATGGAAAACGCAAAACTCTATTTGGATGGACCATTGGCCACTGCCTCAAGTAAAATTAGAACAACTAAAACTCCATGTGCAAGAACAATTGAACTTGCAGCACATAGAACCCTCTACTAGTCCTCATAATACTCCTATCTTTGTGAGTCAAAAAAAATCCAGTAAATGGAGGCTACTGCATGACCTCAGAAATATTAATGCTCATATGACAAAGATTGGCTCCCCACAACCAGGCCTTCCTCATCATTCAGCCATCCCATGCGATTACCACATTATTGCAATAGACCTCAAAGATAGTTTCTTTTCCATTCCTCTTCATGAGTACGACAGTCAATACTTTGCCTTTTCTGTATCTGTCACAAATAATTCAGTCCCCCTACAACATTATCAGTGGAAGGTATTCCTGCAAGGAATGAAAAACAGTCCAGCTATGTGCCAAATATTCGTTAGTGAAGCCACCCATCCCCTTTCTCAGTTTTGTCAAATCGTTCATTATATGGACGACATCCTCATTGCTCACCCAGACCCAATTCATCTACAATTCTGCTTGAAATCTCTTCTACATAGCCTTATGCAACTGGGCCTCACCATGTCACCTGAAAAAGTACAAAACTACCTGCCTTACACCTTCTTAGGCTATACCATCACAAGCTCTACCAGTCCTGCCATCCCCACTATTGTTTTGCCCCATAAGTGTACTCTTAATGTGCTTCAGCACCTCTGTCGTGATATCAGTTGGTTGCATCCTCATCTGAGTGTAACCACTCATGAGCTAAAACCTCTTTTTGACCTCCTGGAGGGTGAACTTGACCTCTCCAGCTGTTGTTTGGCGGGCAGCACCAAACGAGCCTGCCTAAGCCTCATAAATGACAGAATTAAAAAGCTTCACCTAGCCCACTTTCAATCAAAACTCCCTCTTTCTGCTCTAGTCATCAACTCCCAACTCTATATCAGGATTCCCCCCTCTTTTGGGTACACTTATCTTTTAGTCATTTAGGTAAAATTACCTCTTATTGTGATGCCATATGTATCCTTGGGAGAAAACTCAGAAAAACAGCTGTTCTCTTGTATGGCATCAAACCCGACACCTTAGTTCTACCACTCACTCAAGAACAAATACAACATCTTTCCCAAACTGATTTGAACATGCAAACTCTCCTATCAGGATTCACAGGTCAACTTGATATCCATTTGCCAAAAGACAAACTCATCACTGCCATGATTCTTCTTCCATTTTTTCTCTCCTCTCACTCCTTTCCTACAACTTCTCCTATCCCTCACACTGCTACAATCTTTACCGACACTAACAAAGCTCACTTTTCTATAATAGTAAAGTCCCTTGGCGCCTCAGATTCCATCCACGTCGAGCAACATACTGACTCTGTTCAACAAGGAGAACTACGTGCTCTCCTCCAAGTTTTCCTACATCACCAATCCATCCCTTTCAATATCTTCACTGACAGTGCATATGCGGCTAATACTATCCGTGCACTGCCACATGCAGTCCTTAAAAACAAAATGACCATTCAAGATAATATGTTGCTTTTTTTGAAATCACTCCTTGAAAATCACAAACATCCCTGGTTCATCCAACATATTTGTTCCCACACTGGACTCCCAGGACCCCTCGCCAGCGGCAATGTCTTAGTCGATTCCTCACTCGTGGTAAAATTATTAACCACAGACCTAGACCAGGCAAGACTCCTTCATGCAGTCCACTCTTTCTCTCCATCATCTCATCTCCTCCTTTACACAGCAGCAATGCAAACACCTCACTCATGCATGTAAACAATGTGGCCCTCTCCTTCCATTAGGCCCCCTTCAACCCCAGGGAATAAATCCTCATGGCCTCTGTCTGAATGCCATTTGGCAAATGGATGTCACACACATACCCATTTTTGGAAAAACTAAATTTCTACATGTCATAGTAGACACCTTTTCCAAATACACCTTTGCCACTGCTCTCACAGGAGAAACTTCAAGACATGTCATTACTGCTTGCCTTCAAGCCTTCAACCAAATGGGTATACTATGGACCATAAAGACTGATAATGGGCCTTGCTATGCTTCCAAATCCTTCCAAAATTTCTGTGTCTCACGGCGCATCACACACAAAACTGGTATCCCATACAATCCCCAGGGCCAAGCTATCATACAACGCACCCACCTCATGCTTAAAAACCAAATAAAAAAAATGAAGGGGCAATATCCCTGAGATAACCCCAGGGATGTTCTAAATAAGACTTTAATCACTATGAATTTTCTCACATTTGACAATAAATGCTGTACCCCAGCAGACAGACACTGGGGAGGACTTAGAAATACTCTAACCCCCATGCCATTAGTTAGATGGAAAGACCCCCTTACAAATGCATGGCAAGGGCCCCATCCCCTATTAACCCAGGGATGAGGATATGCTTGTGTCTTTCCAGAGAATGCACAACAGCCAACCTGGGTCCCCAGCCGGCTCGCTCGGCCAGTCACCAGAGATGAAGTCAATACACAGCACCAAAATACCAAGGAGAAAGAATGATTCCGGATTCTTGCATCAATTACAGACACCAGGACCACCGTTATTCATCAGGTGTATCCTTCTCTTAATAATTGCTCACACCACTTCAAGCACACTCCTTTGGATCACTCCATTCCTCTGGACCTTGAGCCTTGCCCTTCCAGCCATGGGACATCCAAATCAAGGCCACGACCCCCGCTATGCCGTGAGGACAGTCTTTGGAAAATGGACGCTCTGCGGAGAAAATGCCTGCTTAGTTCTTCATCCACTCATAATGATGAATGCCATGCTCACTAATGGAACTTGGGTTTCTTCACACACGAATGACTCAGACTGGGCAGCCAGCCTCAATAAGACTGCAAATGCCACCCTCTCTGTGCACGACTTACCCTGCTCAACTCTTCCCTTTCTTTTTATAGATGCAAGCAACCAATCCTTTGACTGTAACATCACACATTGTGTCCTTTCCAATTGCTGGAACCATACCAAGCATCCCTACACTATTACTGTTAGAATTCCCTCCTTAATATGTGCTCCTGTTAATGCTACTGAGTGGACTGGCCCTTCTGAATTAATTACACACTTACATTTTAGGCAAAAAAGAGCAGTTGGTGTAGTTGTAGTTCTCATCGCAGCTATTATAGCTAGCCTAGCAGTCACTGTCACTATTATCACCTCTATAGTCCAATCCAAATTCCAATGCTAACACAATAAACAACTCAGTAGAAAAAATGGCCACCCCCTTGCAAACACAAAACCTGCTCAATAATCATATTCATGGCGGCCTACTTAATGTACAATAACAAATAGATTTACTAGAAGAAGAAGTACAAATGATAATGCAACTGACAAGACTGCCCTGTGACATTAATTATCCATACATTTGTGTTACCCCCATCAATGCCACCGATGGCATGGCAAACTTTACCACAGCCAGAGCAATGTTAAAACAAACCCTACTCGGACATTGGAACAATGGCTTCTTAAATTTAACCACTCAGCTCACTCATCATATTCTGATGCTTAACAGCACCTGAGCGACTACCATAGACACCACACTGATCACCAATATTCTAGCTAACCTTCAAACCCTTTTCACTCCTTCTAATCTCATAACATTTTTTATCATTGGATCTGTTCTTCTAATGTGTATACTCTGTATAAGATATGTACTGCACAAAGTGCAAAACCTCTGCAAAGATGTTAAAACTTTAGTACTTGTCCAGCAGGCTATGGTCAGCACTCTAGAAGCAGAAGAAGGTACTGCAGAAACCATTTCTCAAGCTGCAAATATCTTCAGCCTCGCAGTCCTGCAAAAAATGCAGAGATAAACACCATGCCAGAGAGCTTGGCTGGTAGCCAATGACAGGTAAGCTCCTCAGAGGACAACCTAAGACAGGCACAGTCACCTTGGCACAAAACAACACCGGCACTTCACCTTTCCCCTAATAAAAGAAAAAAGGGGGAATTGTGGGCAAGCCGCCGATGCCTTGTTAGATGTAGGAAAACTTCTCTAACTATAAGGCCTTTGGGGTTCCACCCAAAAGATGGTGCCGAGGCATGCGACGGAAATCTGCCTCCCCCCCCCAGCAACTAGAGCGCATGAACCAATCAGCCTTACTAAATTAGCATAGCCAGTAAGCTGCTTGCACGTTGCCTCATGGTCTATAAAAGCTATTGCACTTCCTCAATAAATCAGACCTGCACCACCAGCCTACTTCTCCAGAGCAGTTACTGTGTGTTGTCTTGCTCTGTTCATCCTTACCTCTTCGGGAGCGGAGCAGCTGGATGGCACCACAACACATCAGATCTTTCACTCTTGTAAAACAATAATGTTAGCCACAGTCATTTTAATCTTTTGTCATCCTCAAATAATTTTGTTTGTTTTCCTCTATTTCCCTAAATGTACTTGCCATCATTTAGAAGCCAGAGTGTTTTGTCTTTGTCAGAAAAAGGACTGTCTCAAACACACATGAAAAGAACTATGAACTACCCTGGAGCACATGATTATAATGGCATTGCTTAAATATCTTGACGCCATAACATTAGACTGAGTCAAAATTTTGAGACCTTTAGTGGAAAAACTGATGGGTTCATGAGATTGCTAACACAAGATCAAGTGGAACAAGAATCAGTTAAATGGAAATGAATGACCTGAGGAAAGAATAATTATCAATTTTGTTAAAAATATTGCTGATGATTTAATGTTCTATTTTATGCATATAAGGAACCTGTTTCTTTTTTACTTTAAGGTACCCATAAATTATAGCAATTTAGTAGACCATACTTTTGTAAATGAAAATGAAACATTACATTTTTATGCCTTCATGATCCATCCAAAATTTAGAAACTCTTGAGTATTCTTAATTCCATGGCAATATTATGATTTAAAATGGCTCAATAAGTATCTGTTCTCCTTGTTAACAGGGCAAAATTAGAAACATCGGCTATATAAAGAAAGGCTTTTAAGGAACTAGACACTTTTAAGGAGTTGACAATATGGGGCCAATGCTTATAAAGCCCTATCAGAAACCTACCTGATACCTAGTGTACAGGGTTCTCATGAACCTACAGGTAAGAATATCATCCAAATCTATATGTACTACAAGTGAACTCTGGTGGTGAGTTCTCAACTCAGCTTCCTAGACTGGAGAGGCTTTTAATAAAAGTCCAGTCTGAAATTTCTTGAAAAATTTCTATCAAAGTGAACTTATATAGGCCTATGTGGAAAATTTATTCTTTCTACACCTATGTAAATAATTAGGTAAAATCTAATAAAATCAGAATTATTTTACAATAAAAAATTAGGATTATCCTTGATCAATAGCAGGATGACTGTAGACAGAAATTTTGTGTTTCAGTAGAAAACTAGAGCACACTCCAATGGGCCAGCATATTCTGTTCCTGTTAATTGTCTTTGAGCTATTTTCACCCTTTTTCTATACTGCAGGTAATTGTATGGTTTTGTATCCTATTTGTAAATTGAACTGGATCCTGTCATCTTATACATATTGTCAAACTTTACATTTATTTTATTCTTGCAGTTTCCTTCAATATCTGGCTACAACTCTCCAAATTAATGTTTTCAAGTTTCCTCCCACCATCCTGAATTGATGTCACTGATAACTAAAATCTTACTTCACAAACCCTTATTGAAACTCTGGGTTGTCTTTCTGTGTGACTGTCTAATCTGTTTTCTGTGTGACTGTCTAATCTGCTTTTCTTTTGCAAGGATACATATGACAGCATTTAAGCACCACCCATGTAATCCAGGATAATCTCCTCATCTCTGGATCTATAACTTAATTATATCTGCAAAGACCTGTTTTGCACATAAGGTATAACAGTCATATGTTCATGGCATTAATAAATGAACATACATATTGTGGGGAGCCATTACCAGCCTACAGTACTATTGTATCACAAGTAGTTTCAAATATTCTCTTATTGGTGCTCCAAATAGCCAGAAAAAGATAAATGAAGTTAAAGGACTCATGCTCACTGAGTTTAAGGCATGCTACAAAGCTGTAGTGGTCAAAACAGCATATTGTTGTCAAAAGGATAGACATATTGATCAATGCAACCAAACTGAGTTTCCAGAAATAGACCCACACATCTACAGCTAACTGATATTTGACAAGGCTGCCAAGTACAATCAATTCAGACAGAATAATCTCTTCAACAAATGGTGTGGGAGCAATGGGTGTCCATATCCAAAAGATTGAAAGGGAATCTCTATCTCAGGCCCTATACAAAAAGTAACTCAAGATAGATCAAATACCTAAATATAAGACACAGGACCATAAAGCTCCTAGAAGATAATAGGGAAGCATCTACAAGATCTATACACACAAAGTGCAAGCAATGAAAGAAAAATAATAGAAAATTAGGACCTCCTCAAAATTTAAAACTTTTGTGCTTCCAAGCAGTTTGTCAAGAAAGTGAAAAATCAGCCTACTTAATGGAAGGAAATATTTGAAAACCACATATCCGATAAGAGTCTAATAACCTGCATATATAGAAATCTTACAACTCAATAATAAAAAGACAAACAACCCATTTAAATAATAGGCAAGAGACTTTAAAAGACACTTTTCCAAAGGAAATATGGATGGCTAAAAAGTACAGGAAAAGATGCTCAACATCACAAGCTTTCAAGGAAATGCAAATCAAAACTACAATGAAATATCATTTCACATCTACCAGACTCGCTGCTATTTAAAAACAAAAAACAAAACAGAAAACTACAAGTGTTAGAGAGGATGTGGAGAAATAGGAATATTCATTCACTGTTGGTGGGAATGTAGAATAGTGCAGCCACCATGGAAGACAGCTTGCCAGTCCTTCAGGAAGCTAAGTATAAAATTGCCATACAATCTGGCAATCCCACTACTATGGATATACCCAAAAAAACTGAAAGCAAGGACACGGACAAATAGATGCACATCAATGTTCACAGTGGCATTATTTACAATTGCCAAAAGATGGAAGCAACCTAAGTGTCCATCAACAGATGAATGGATTTAAAAAATGTGATAAATACATACAATGGAATATTATTCAGCTGTAAGAAATGAAGTACTGAAACATGCGACAACATGGATGAATATTGAGGACCATGTTTTGCATGAAATAAGCCAAACACAAAAGGACGGATAGCACCATTATGAGCTAAATATAGTGAGCAGACTCATGGAGGTAAACTCTAGAAGATAGGTTACCAGAAGATAGAATGGGAGTAGAGGTTGTTGAGCCAAAGCTTAATCGGTGCAGAATTTATATTTAGGTTCATTGTAGTGGTTTGTGAATGGATGGAGGTGATGGTTGTGCAGCAATATGAGTGCAATTAACAATGCCAAAATGTGAGTGTGAACGTGATTGAAAGAGAAAGTTTTGGGCTGCCCGTGATGCTCGAAGGATAGCTAGAGGATAAAACTTCTGAGGTGGCAGAGGATTGTGTTTAAGAACACAATATAAGAATGTTCTTTCAGGATCTAAAACAAAGTTACATCACCAGTACAGTGTATTGATAGTGGGATGATATATGGTGAAAATGCACCTAAAGCATACTTCTATAGGATATGAATGTATTTGTGTTGTCATTGGTATGTTTTTTCAATAGACAGAGGCCCACATAGTAGCTAACAAAATAAGAAACTTCCATATTGGGATGTCCTGATACTTTCTCAAATAAAATGGCAAAAGTCTCTGGACTATGAAAGGTATGCCTAACAAAAGAAAACAGACCAATTATTGCTTGTACTTATGAACCTTATTCTTCTAAAAATGAAATTTAGTCTAATTATAATTAATGCCTAGGAGTTACCTCCTGAAAACCTCTTTGTTACTCAATTATGTCCTCTCTCTAAGTCAATCTCTGCAAATAAACTCACTACCTTCTCCCTGATGTGGCTCATGATTCCCAGGGATAAGACTCTTTGACATTGAGGGATTTTTATCAAGCACAAACCAGGGATACATTTGGAAAAAGACCTTGGCCAAAAGGGGAAAACTTTAAATTAAAAAGGGGTTTATGGCTAAGAGATTTCAAAGTGAGCTGGGAGTTCATTCCAGAGGTAACACTTATGCAGGTCTCAGGCAATTTCACAAACTGCTACAGTAAACAAAGTTTCAAATAAGAATGTTCCTGAGAGCTATAGGCATATCCAGACACTGGTGGCAAGGCATATAGCCTCATGAAAGCAACACCCCCTCAGTGGACCCTATTTGGGAATATATGATAATCTATTTTCCTGTTATAATATAGTTATACTCACTTATATTTCCCCTACTAGGTCCCTCTAGTTGTATTTTTCCCATGCTTCTCCACATTCCCATCACCTTGCAGTAGTGATGTACATTTACTCTAGCTCAAAAAGGACACTCTTACATCTATACCATCAACCACAATTCTCACCAACCTCTTGGTTTACTGTGCTATTCAGTTCGGAGATTATTCTCTAGCATTCAGTCAATTGACATTTACATACCTTGACTAACATTTTCAGTCATATCCCCATTTATAAACTAGCTGTTACTGTTTGTTACCATCCACTCTATATATTTCCACACTTTTACATTAAAGCTAATTAAAACTTCTGTGTACATTAAACATCAGTAATCCATCTCAGGCCTCCTGTGATCTAAGGCTCTTGTGAAGAGAAGCTCAATAATTAGGAAAAAAGAAAAGAAAAAGATAGGATGTAGAATTTTTCCAAATCAATATGTATTCTATATCTAACCTTTAAACTCATCGCTATATTCCATTTTACTATTAAGGGAACCTGACATTATATTGGGCTTCACTTTTCAGGAAGTTTTGGATCACAGAGTGGTTCAACAATGGCAGCAGAGGAATACTGGTATGGGATGTTATTGGCAGGCGATATATGGTTGACAGGGAGTTATACAGGCCATGTGTCCAGGGTGCATGGAAATGTTTGGATATATTCATAGTGGAAACAATTAAAAACAACAGCTGGGGGGGGTACTGGGTTCCTGACTGGGGTGGGGGGGGGCTCTGTCGTGGTCCCTAGCAGAGCAGCGGCAGTCCCCCAGGTGCAACGGTGAGGACCAGGAAGGAATGAGGGTCCAACAGTGAGCCCCTGATACTAATGACTATGCTTGTGAGCCTATACACCTGAAATAAGAACAAGGCCTAGAGCAGCACTGTGCCTAGGAGTTCCCTCCTGACAGCCTCTGTGTTACTCAAATGTGGCCAGTCTCAAAGTCAAACTCAGCATGTAAGTGCACTGCCTTTCCCCCAGCGTGGGACGTGACACCCGGGGATGAGCCTCCCTGGCACCGAGGGATCACTACCAAATACCAGCTGATGATGCAACTAGAAAATGACCTTGAATTAAAGGTTCAACGTGGACCAGCAGAATATCCCTGTCTACATATAATAACAGGAGTTTAAAATGCTGTTTGACCTAAGGTAAGGGGGAAATGGGAAGGACAAATGAGTTCATATGGCTATGAGTCTCTAAAAAAGAGTCTGGAGGTTGTCAGAAGGATTGCCCTTATGCACACCTGAGCAGAGTCTCAGAGACAGATAAAGTAGATACAACCCCACATATTGGTCCTTTTGAGGGCTAAAGAGACCCAAAGGTTCCATGGTCATGGCAGATGGGGTTCACTGCCATGTCAGTTGGCCCTTCTTTGGAGCTGGTGTTTCTGCATGATGGAGCTGGACTCAGATGGGATCTCTTTTCACAAGCCTTTCATGCCACTTTACTGGAATTGTAGTTGGTGCTGGGGTTTAAGATATATCTAGGGGATTTGAATCTCTGGACTGACAAATTTCTGATTTCTTTGTGCCCAGGATTTCAATTCTCAGCTTTTCCCTTTCTTTGTTCCTTTTATTATAAGTTGCAAGGAGAAACCAGGCTCTACCTTTTACACTTAACTTGGAAATATCACCTAAATATAAAAGTTCAGCATTTTCAAGTTTCTGCCTCCCATCTGACGTCAGAACTCAATTTTGCCAAGTTCTCTACCACGTTAAAACAAGGATCATCTTTCCTCCAGTTTCCAATAACATATTCATCATTTCCTTCTAAGTCTTCATAGTACTTTTGCATCCATATTTCTACTACCAGTTTCTTCAAAAACAACCTAGGCTTTTTCTATCATATGTCCCCCAATTCTTCCAGCCTCTACCCATTGTCCAATTCCAAAGCAACTTCCACATATTTTGGTATTTGCAATTATAGCACCACACTCTCCCGGTACCAAAACCTGTTTTAGTTTCCTCATTGTCAAAGCAAATACCAAGAAACGGGTTTGGTTTAAACAATGGAGTTTAATGGCTCATGGTTTAGAGGCTAAGGGAAGTCCAAATCAGGGTGCCATCAAGGTGATGCTTTCTTCCTGAAGACTGGCATTCTGTGACTGGCTGCCACTGATCTTTGCTCATTGGTTCCTCTATCCCATAGCAATGCACATTGTGACCTCGCCTCACCTCTCCCTTCTTTTCAGTGTTCCATTGACTTTAAGCTTCTTGCTTCCCATGACACTTTCTCTCTCTGTCTGACTTTTATTCTGCTTATGAATGACTCCAGTAATAGAATTATGACCCATACTGATTGAGTTGGGCTACACCTTAATTGAATTAACTTCATCAAAAGAATCACACCCACAGGAATGTATCAAGCTTACAAACATCTTTATAGGGTATAGAGTTCCAAACTACAACACTAAGTACAACACAAGAAAAAAGAAGAAGGAATTTAAAAATACTAAAATCATCACTGAAAGAGGTGGTGCTACTAACAACCTTAGAGTAGTTAAAAGGATTAGAAGTGATTATAATGAACAGAAGTATGACAAGAGTTTAGTTACCTTAGCTGAATTTTTTTTTTTAATTTCTAGGAAGACACAAACTACCAAATCTGACTCAAAAAAATGATGTGGTGGGGGGCAGGGAGTAGGTTATATGGGAACCTCTTATGTGTTTTTGTTTTTTTAATGTAACATTCCTTGTGATCTATTAATTTTAATTAAAGAAGAAAGAATAGAAAATATGAAGAGTTATGACAAGTAAAGAAATTGACTCATTAATTTTTTAAAAACTGCCAACAAAGATAAGGCCAGGATTATAAGGCTTCACTAGTGCAGTCTACCAAATATGTAAAGAATAAATATCACTGACTACAGAGACCCACAGGTTCTACAGTCATGGCAGATGGAGTTCAGTGCCATGTCAGTTGACCCTACTTTGGAGTTTGTGTTTCTGTGTGATGGAGCTGGACTCAGATGTGATCTTTGTTCACAAGACTCTCCTGTTACTTTTACCAGAACTGTAGTTGCTGCTGGGGTTTAATATATACCCAGGGGACTGACCATGTGATAGCCAGGCCCTGAGCCTCAACAGACTTCAGCTCATATACACTCTGGTTTACTGGACTTACCCCCTCAGCTAACATGGAGTTGAAGAAGATCAACCACCACACCATGGAACTAAGAGTGTCTACAATTGAAAGTAGGAGGATGGCATCCAGCATCCATGTGGAATCTAAGCCCCCTTTTGATATAGATGTGGACTGAACACAACCATTCCAAGGTCCACAGGATGGAAGAATAGAGTATGGATTAGGGTGGACTTACTGATAATCTATTCATGAACTATTGTGATTAGTAATTGATAAAAATGTGGCATTGCTGTGGAGAAAGTGGCCATGGTGGCTGCCTGGGTTAGGGAATGGGAGGAAGAGATGAGATGTGGAGGCATTTTTTGGACTTAGAGTTGTCCTGGGTGATGCTGAAGGGATGGTTACCGGACATTGCATGTCCTCCCATGGCCCACTGGGTGGAATGCAGGAGAGTGCGGACTATGATGTGGACCATTGACCATGAGGTGCAGTGGTGCTCAGAGATGTATTCACCAAATGCAATGAATGTCTCATGACAATGGAAGAGATTGTTGTTATGGGGAGAGGAGTGGGGTGAGGGTGGTGAGAGGTATATGGGGACTTCCTATTTTTTTAATGTAATATTAAAAAATAAATAAAGACAAGAAAAGAATAAATATCACCAATACTTCATAAATTCTTCCAAAAACAGAAGAGAGGGAATACTTCTTAACTAATCCTATGAGGCCAGAATTTCCCTTGCACCAAAGTCAGATAGAACATCAAAAGAAAAGAAAATGGCACACTAGTGTTATATATTTTTTAAAGTTCAGTTTCTTCTTTTTTTAAAGATTTATTTATTTATTTATTTCTCTTCACTTCCTCCCCCCCCCCCCCAGTTGTCTGTTCTCTGTGTCTATTTGCTGCGTCTTCTTTGTCCGCTTCTGTTGTTGTCAGCAGCACGGGATCTGTGTTTCCTTTTGTTGCATTATCTTGTTGTGTCAGCTCTCTGTGTGTGCGGCACCATTCCTGGGCAGGCTGCACTTTCTTTCGTGCTGGGCAGCTCTCCTGATGGGGCACACTCCTTGTGCACAGGGTTCCCCTATGTGGGGGACACCCCTGCATGGCACTGCACTCCTTGAATGCATCAGCACTGTGCATGGACCAGTTCCACACGGGTCAAGGGGGCCCAGGGTTTGAACCGTGGACCTCCCATGTGGTAGACAGACACCCTAACCACTAGGGCAAGTCCGCCACCCACTAGTGTTATAGCTATCAATTTTTTTCTGTGCTACATCAGCATCCATCTTTTTTCTTTTTTAAACTTTAAAAAAATAAATAAATCCAGATTTATTTTTATTTATTTATTTCTCACCACCACCACCATTGTTTGGGCTCACTGTCTGTTCTCTGTGTCTGTTCATTGTGAGCTCATCTGGTTCATCTTATTTTATTTTTTGGAGGTACCAGGAACTGGTACCTCCATGTTGGAGGACAGTGCCCACTTTAAGCCACCTCCACTCCCTTCTTGTTGTTCCTCTCATTGTGTATCTTGTTATGTCATCCTGTTGTGTCATCTCACTGCCTTACTTGTCTTCTTTAGGAGGCACTTGGAACAAAATCTGGGACCTCCCATGTGGGAGGCAGGTACCCAACTGCTTGAGCCACATCTGCTTCCCATCTCAGCATCCATCTTACTTCGCTAAACCACTTGTCTCAACACTGAACTTTGGCCTCATTAAAGAGCAACTTCAAGAACTGGAGCATAAACTCCCTTAAAGCCCAAATCTGCATCTGTGGTCACCATTCACACTCCCACACACCTCACCCAAAACCCACAGCTGCTTCCAACTGATAAACTAACCATCCCCACCATGCTCTGCCCTCCAGTCCCTTCCCTTTCCTTGAGTGTTTGCTTTAAACTAACCAATCCTTGACTCCTGCCAGAAATTATTAACCTCCAACCCTTAATCACAATAAAGGGACAAGCACAAGCACATGGGTTCCTCTTTCTCTGCTTCTGTGCTACCTGCCTGCTGTTTGAGCCAACCTAGATAATCATGCTTCCTGTTTACCCTCATGGCACACCTCTCTCTCTGGAACCTGTAAGCAACATACTATCTTTTCTCAGTTTACCATGGTGTTGAAACTGACCTCCACCCAAATTTAAAATGAACTTTAACTAATTTTAAACACTGGTGTAACTTGTGGATCTACATGAAAAATCCTTTTAAAAAATACTGCCAAATTAATCCCGCAGCATAGAAAAAGAATTATACACTTTGACTATGTGGGATTTATCCCTAGAATGCAAGGTTGTTCTAACATCCAAAAATCAATATAATACCCTACATCAATAGAATAAAAGCAAAAATATATGATCATTTTAATAGATGTAAAAAGCATTTGACAGTATCTAAAACCCTTTCATAATAAAATACAACAAAATCTATGAATAGAAGGGTACTTCCTCTACTTGATAAAGGGCATCTATGAAAACCCCACAATTAAATCATGCTTAGTGGTGAAAGACTGAATGCTTTCCCTTTAGAATCAGGACTAAGCAAAATTGCCTATTCTCACCACTTCTATTTAGCATTGTCCTGGAGATTCTACCCAGGAAACTTAAGCAAAAAAGAGAAATAAAGAAATAAAAGGCATCCAGATTGGAAGTGAAGGTGACATAATTTTCTATATGGAAAACACTAAATAATACAGAAAAATAAAGTTGCAGGATATATGATAAACCCACAAAAATAAACTGTATTTCTGTACATCAGCAACAAGTAATCCAAAAATGAATTTAAGGAAACATTTTCATTTATAATAGCATTAAAATAATAAAATACTTAGGAATAAATTTAATTAAATAAGTGCAAGACTTGTACACTGAAAACTATAAAATATTAATAGAAAAAATTATGAAAACCCAAATAAATGGAAAGGCATCCCATGTTCATAGACATGAAGACACTTTTATTAGGATGGCAAAACTCCCCCAATGGATTTACAGATTCAATAAAATTCCTTTCACAATTCCAAATCCTTTTTTTTAAATGGGCAAGCTGATACCAAAATCCGTATGGAAATGCAAGGGAAAATGAATAACCTAAACAGCCTTAAAAAATTAAAACAAACATACACATTCCAATATTGAAGCTTACTCTGAAGTTATAGCAATTAAGATACTATAACATTTCCATAAGGATGTATATATAGATAAGTGGATTAAAATCACTGGTTCAGAAATAAATACATGTCTATGGTTAATTGGTTTTCAATAGTCTTGTCAACGAATGATGCTGAGACAGCTGGATATCCACATGCAATATAATGAACTTAGACTATTTTCTCATACCATATTCAAAAATTAACTCAAAATGGACCAAAATCCTAAAACTATTAACCTGAGAAGAAAACACAGGCTGTAAATCCTTATGATATTGGACTAGGAAATGTTTTCTTGGATATTATGCCAAAAACACTATCAACTAAAGGAAAATAGTAAAAGTGGACTTTATCAAGTTTTAAAATTTTTTGCATCAAAGGGAACTATCAAATAGTGACAAGGCAACCCACAGAAAGGAAGCAAATATTTGCCAATCACATATCTAATATGGGTCTAATATCCAGAATAGATGGAAAACACTTTTAAATCAATATTAAGAAATAACGAATCCAATTAAATAATGGGTAAAATATTTGAATATACATTTATACAAAGATATACAAATGGATAATAAGAATATGTAAAGATACTTAATATCATTAGTCACAAAGAAAATGCAAATCAAAACCATGAGATACCTCTTCACATCCACTAAGATAAAAAACATTTGGAGAAATTTGAACCTTCATACATTGCTGGTGGGAATGTAAAATGGTGCAGGAACTGTTCAAAACATTTCACAAAAAGTTAAACCTAGAATTACCAAAAGAGACAGCAATTTCATTCCTAGGTATATACTCAAGAGATTGTAAATCTATGTTCATGGAGAAACTTATACATGAATGTTCAAGTTGCTAAAAGTGGAAATAACCCAAATGTCCATAATTTAAGAATGTCTGAAGAAATTTTAGTATATTAATACATGATGGAATATTCTTTAGCCATGAAAAGAATGAAGTACTGATGCATACTACCACATGACTGATCATTGAAAACATTATGCTAAGTGACAAAAGTCATATGCAAAAGTACAAATATTGTATTATTCTATTATATGAAATATCTAGAATGCTCAATTTCATAGGGACAGAAAATAGATTAGCATTTACCAGGGGCTGAGGGGAGTGGGGATGGGGAATTATTGCTTAATGGGTACAGAGATTCCTTGAGGTGATGAAAATTTTTGAAATGGTTGTACAACTGAGTAAATGTATTAAAACCACTGAATTTTACATTTTAAATGGTTAATTCAAGATTATTTGAATAATCTTCAATAAAAATGAAGCTGACTCCCATCACCATCAATATTATGTGAAACTCAGTTGGGCATCAGAGGGTTAGATATAATTCTGCTGTGTCTTTCACTGTTGATATGTCTATAGCTATATAATTATAGAAATTAGAATTGGGAGGGATAGCAGGTCTTGATGTGAGATTCCATCCTGTGAATATATATAGATGTTTCCTAAATCCAACTTGAAGTTTCATAATTGGTTCTATGGCAAATATGTGGCCCCATTTTCATATCCTGTATCTAACTGTGCTCTATGAATAGTGTATTAAATTATTTGACCCACAAACTTCAACAAATATTCTCTTTTCCTCTTTATCACCCCCCAAAAAATTGTGATTCTCTTCAAATAGGCTTAGAATCACAACTACGTAATCTGTTATCCTTACTGTTATATTCAAATTTAATTAGTTAACCATGATGCAAACTTTGCTCTATTGAGTTTTCTGTAGCTTTTTAATGTATCCATGCCACATTGCAGGGATCTAACAAAATAATGTCCTGCTCAGCACTGAATTCATCTAAAGCAGCATATAAGAAAGAAAAGGTCAAATTCATTGTATAATGTTAAAATAAAATTGTGGAGGCCACTAGACGGGAGTAACTTACGTTGTCCAATCCTGACTGACAAACCCTAGTTAACAGCATCAAAATTTGAGAGCAGCAGCTTTTCTGTAAACAGTTGCTGTTCTAGAAGTGGAGCTTTAACCTCAGCAAATCAGAAATAGACACCTCACATGGGCTTTCCCAGGAAACAGCACAAATAAGGAAATGTACCTTAGCTATTCAATCAGAAAATGTTCCTCATCTGATTCTCCAATTGCCTTATAGAAGCTTTCCCTTTCCACTCCCTCTGCTAACCTTACCACTTTCAATTTGGTACTGCACGATTCCTGAATTGTTTGCTGCCTAAATACACTTTAACAAATTTAAAAATTGCCTCAGTTTATCTTATAATATATGTAGAGATGAAGCTGTAGTTTCCCATACAAATCAGCAAAAGAAATATTGTTAAAATTGCAAATTTTTAAAAAAATGTATATTCTCCTTCTCTGTTGTCCTTTCAGAAGAGATGCAGAAATAATATAAATACTGGGAAGCAGACTTGTCCAAGCGGTTAGGGCGCCCATCTACCACATGGGAGGTCCTTGGTTCAAACCCCGGGCTTCCTTGACCCTTGTGGAGCTGGCCCATGTGCAGTGCTGATGCGGGCAGGGATTGCGGTGCCACGCAAGGGTGTCCACGTGCAGGGGAGCCCCACGCACAAGGAGTGCGCTCCCCATGGGGAGAGCCACCCAGTGCCAAGGAGGGTGCAGCCTGCCTAGGAATGGCGCAGCCCACATGGAGAAATGACACAATGGGACGACACAGCAGGGGGAAACACAGATTCCTGTGCCGCTGACAGCAATGGAGGCAGACAGGGAAGACTCAGTGGGTGGACACAGGGAACAGATGACTGGGGTGGGAGGGAAGGGGAGAGAAATAAATAAATAAATCTTTTAAAAAAAGAATATAGGGAAAGGCACTTGGCCCAGTGGTTAGGGCGTCCGTCTACCACATGGGAGGTCCGCGGTTCAAACCCCGGGGCCTCCTTGACACGTGTGGAGCTGGCCCATGCGCAGTGCTGATGCGCAAGGAGTGCCCTGCCACACAGGGGTGTCCCCCACCTTGGGGAGTCCCACGCGCAAGGAGTGCACCCGTAAGGAGAGCCGCCCAGCGGGAAAGAAAAGTGCAGCCTGCCCAGGAATGGTGCCACCCACACTTCCCGTGCCGCTAACGACAACAGAAGCAGACAAAGAAATAAGACGCAGCAAATAGACGCAGACAACTGACAAATGGGGGTGGGGTGGTGGGGGGGATTAAATAAATAAATAAAAATAAATCTAAAAAAAAAGAATATAAATACTGCAAATAGTCATTAATTCAGATTCCATTTCTTTATAACTTTGTAATTCAGGAAAGAGCCAGGCATGATGTTTAAACTTTGCAATATTTCTTTTTATATTATTATTTCTTTAAAAGAAGGAACCAATTTCATCCTAAAGTCATGGCAGATGGTTCTGGAGTTCACTGCCTTGCCATTGGGTCCTGTTTTGGAATTTGTGCTCCTGAGTGTGATGGAGTTGAACTCAGATGCGACCTCTCTACACATGCCTCTTCTGTCACTTTTACTGAACCTATGGTTGGCACTGGGGATGGTGTATGTTCAGGAGACTTGAATCTCTGGACTGTCCATGTACCAGCTGGGTCCTGAATCTAAGCAGAGTTGCAACTCCTACTCTCCAGTTCATTGGACCTACCCAGATCAGCTAACAGGGAGGTGAGGATGGTCAATCACCACACCAGTTAACCGAGAGAGTCCACAACTGCAAGCAGGAGAATCCCATCCATCAGCCATGTGGGATCTAACCCCCTCTCAATTCAGAGGTGGAGTGGACATGGCCATCATAGGGTCTACAGGATGCAGGAATAAAATATGGATTAGAGTGGACTTACTGGTATTCTACTATAGAATTATTGTGACTCTAGCAACGGAAGAAATTGTATCATTGATGTGGAGACAGTGGTCATGGGAGTTGCTGAGGGCAGGAAGAGGGAAGAAGAGGTGTGATATGGGGGCATTTTCAGGACTTGGAGCTGCCCTAAATGAAATTGCAGGGACAGATGCAGGACATTGTATATCCTGCCATAACCCACTGAATGAACTGGGGGAGAGTGTAATTTGCAATGTAAACTATAATCCCTGAAGTGTAGGAGTGCTCCAAAATGTATTCATTAAATGCAATGAATGTGCCATACTGATAAAGAGGTTGTTGATATGGGAGGATTGGGGGGAGGCCGAGTTGGGTATATGGGAACCTCATATTTTTAATGTGAAATTTTGTGTGATCTATTTATCTTTAAAAAAAGACAATCAAAAATATTTTTTAAAAAAGAAGGAACCAATTTCAACTAGTATCAAGTATTTTGCTCTCTTTCTTTTGTATTCAAATATTTCATATATTAACAATAATTTTATATTATAAATTAAAATAAACCTCCTGAGATCCTCAATTATATTCAGTTTTGTGTGGTTGATAATTACTGAGTACATGAAATTATTTAAATGATATTTCAAGGGTCTTCCAGGTCTCAAATTTTTTCCCAGTTATAATGAACTGGCAAGGCTAAATTAATATTAATTTTCTTTGGGGAACCTGGTGATTAATTAGGGCTCAGAGTCTGGAGCCAGACTGACTGTGAGAAAACCTTGATTTCACCACTTAAAAACTGTGTGATCTCTTAGCCAAGATACTTAACATCTCTATAATTTTCTTATGTGTAAAACTGGAATATCAATAATAGCTACTTCATAGAGTTACCATGATTAAATGAATTAACATTTTTCAAATTCATTTTTTTTATGTTTTAAAGATACTTAGATTACACAAAAAAAAATGTAAGGGATTCCTATATGCCCCCCTCCCCACACGTCCCACCCTTCCTCACATTAATAACTTCTTTCATTAGTGTGTGTATTGTGAAAACATTTAGTGAGTATTGTTCATACCTAAAAGTGAAACATCATGCAGGAAGCTTTGTTAGTCAATGAACCAATGCCATACTGGTCAGCTCTTTTCATATTTCAAGAGGAATGTTGAGAACTAGAGTAGTGGGCACTCTGGGGAATGTTTTGAAACAAATAAGAACAAATAGGGTGCATTCTGGGGAGTATTGTGTTCCTCCCTGGGAAGTCTGGCCACTTTTTTGGGAAGTGATGAATAAACCTTGGAATGTACTTCCAAGGGAGTGTTGTGTTTTTTCCTGAGGAGGCTGGCCACTGCCACAGGAACTGACTCGGTACTCACAAGATGGCATCTACAGTATCGAGCTGATTGATTATAAGCCCAATAAAAGGAACAGTCCCTGGTCAGGTCAGTTGAAGTCCACCTGGGAAAGCACAGGTGTGGCTTTCAATCAAAACTCTGGTATCAGCAGCTGATTGGGGGCTTCCGAGCTGTGAGCTAGATGTTGGTGAGTTTCTATGTACGACTATTTAATATTTCTGTTATTTTGTGACTCTGTTCAATATTGATTTAATCTTTTGACTAGTTATGTTATTCTTGTTTCTCACTCCAATTTTCAGGATAGACTTATTAAACTAGATATGCATCCAATTGGGTCTCTGGCCAGGTATGATGGTTTGTCCCCCAGTTTGCTGAACTTATATCTGTATGTATATATATATCATAAAGGATTATGATGTAGCAGTTGGACCCCTGTTTGTAGACAATTTTTGCTCATTTTTTATTGACTTTGTAATAATATTACATTAAATATATATATATATGTGAGGTCCCATTCAACCCCACCCCCCCACCCTCCCTCTCCCCCCCCAACAACACTCGTTCCCATCATCATGACACATCCATTGGATTTGGTAAGTACATCTTTGGGCACCTCTGCACCTCATAGTCAATGGTCCA
Organism: Dasypus novemcinctus; assembly: GCF_030445035.2. Taxonomy (NCBI): domain Eukaryota; kingdom Metazoa; phylum Chordata; class Mammalia; order Cingulata; family Dasypodidae; genus Dasypus; species Dasypus novemcinctus. The sequence goes on from NC_080704.1 coordinate 108,462,491, forward strand.
CATCATGGCCCATACTCTCCTCCATTCCATCCAGTGGGCCCTGTGAGGATTTACAATGTCCGGTGATTACCTCTGAGGCACCATCCAGGGCAGCTCCATGTCCCAAAGACGCCTCCACCTCTCATCTCTTCCTGCCTTTCCCCATACCCATCGTCCACCATGTCCACTTTTCCCAATCCAATGCCACCTCTTCTATGTGGACATTGGATTGGTTGTGTCCATTGCACCTCTATGTCAAGAGGAGGCTCAGATTCCACATGGATGCTGGATGCAATCCTCCCATTTTCAGTTGTAATCACTCTAGGCTCCATGGTGTGGTGATTGTCCTTCTTCAACTCCATCTTAGCTGAGTGTGGTAAGTCCAATAAATCAGATTGTAGGTGCTGGAGTCTGTTGAGGCTCAGGACCTGGCTATCACATTGTCAGTCCAGAGATTCAAATCCCCTCATTTTATATTCTCCCAATTATTAAAAGTATTTTAATAAAATAAATAAATATATGCCTGTGTATTGTTTTCTTGTGTTTGAGTTCATTAAGACATAATGTCAATCTATATATAGCATTAGCAAGGCATTTCATATAGCAGAACAGTGTGGTACATTCATTGCAATTGCTGAACACATTTGGAGCATTGACCCTAAGCATGGTTTATAGTTTACATTGGAATTTTCACACTCTCCCACCCAACTCTATAGGTTATGGCAGGATAGATAATGGCCTGTGTCTGTCATTGCAAAGTCATTCAGGACAATTCCAAGTCCCAAAAAATGTCCCCATATTACACCTTTTTTCCCTCTAACTGCCTTCATCACCTCCAGTGGCCACTGTCTCCACATTAAAGAAATAATTTCTTCCATTGCTAGAATCACAATAAGTCTATAGAAGAATACCAGTAAATCAACTCTAGTCCATATTTTATTCCCTGATCCTGAGGATTCTGGGATGGTGATACCCACTCCACCTCTAATTGAGAGGGGGCCTCAGTCCCATTTGGCTGATGGATAGGACTCTCTTGCTTGCAGTTGTAGAGTTTCTCAGTTCCTTGGTATGGTAGTCATCCATCCTTACCTCCTTGTTAGTTGTCCTGGGTGAGTCCAATGAACTGGAGAGTAGGTTATGCAACTCTGCTGAGGTTCAGGGCCCACCTGGCACATGGACAGCCCAAAGATTTAAATCTCTTGGATGTACACCTACCAACTCCAACACCAACTATAGGTTCAAATAGAAGGTACAGAAAAGGCATGTGGAGAGAATTCACATCAGAGTTCGACTCTGTCACACTCAGGAGCACAAATTCCAAAATAGGGTCCACAGGCAAGGCATCAAACTCCAGAGCTGTCTGCCATGACCATGAGACCTGGGTGTCTTGAGAGCCCTCATGAACCCCACTATTTGGGGTAGTATCTACTTTGGAAGTCTAAGAGATCCTGCTGAGTCATGCATAAGAATTATCTCTGGGATTACCTCCCAACACACTTTGATGTCTCTTAGCCACGTAAACTCATTTGTCTTTTCCTTTTCCCCCTTTTATTCAAGGTCTTTTTCCAGTTGCATTGCTAGATAGTGCTTGTCAGTAGTCCATTGGTGCCAAGGAGGCTCATCTCTGGGAGTCATGTCTCATGCTGGAGGGAAGGTAATGCATTTATATGCTGAGTTTGGCTTAGAGAGAGGTCACATTTGAGCAACATGAAGGCTCTCAGGCTCTTAGGCCCCCTTCAGCACTAGGTTAAGTTGCAATTTCAAGAGCAAAGGCTCATAAAAAGAGTCATCAATATCAAGGGCCCATAAATGGACCATTCTTCTTTTTTTTTTTTTTTTTTTAATCCTTCTTCACTAGTCTTTGCCCCTGCCCCTGGGGGATTGTAGTTTTTCCTTTAGACAATGTGGCAGAGTTCCCCAGGATGGAAATTCAATATTCTTTCAGTTATTGTGTGAATCTCCACCCACTGTGACAATGCCCCATAAACATTTGACCATATTTATATACATTTTATGTATGCCCAGGTAAACTTCCTCCAATGTATCCCCCATCACTGACACCACAAACCTATGATCCTCCCCTGCCACAATTGTTACCCTTCTGTGATCCAAAATTTCTTGAAAAATGAAGTCAAGAATAATGCCAAATATAATTAATAAGAAAATGAAATAATATTGTAGGTTTAAAAATAAAAAAAACAAAATACATAATATTTTAGTAAAACTAAAATAAAATTTAAAACTGGGATATTATAAAATAATGAAAAATATTTTTTAAAATTTGATGATTTACCTTTCATCACTGTAAAATCTGTGGTCCTGTGTATACAGTGACATTTTCTTCCATTTCTTCCCCAGTGTTTTACTTTCTTTCATTGTGTCTTGAAAGAAGTTTTACGTCACAAACAGAACACAGGGGACTCCCATATACCCAACATCCTCCCCCATTTCCCCTTCCTGTATCAATAACTTATTTAAATATGGATGATACATTTATTACAACTGATGTACAAATACTGAAACATAGCCATTGACCATGGCCACTAGTTTACATTATGGTCTACACTCTAGACCAAACACTTTTATAATTTTTTAATGAAATTCAACATTGCCTGTATCCCTCATTGCAAGATCATGTAGAACCCTTCTATTGCCCCCGAAGTACCCCCTCTTCCACCTACTCTATTCCACACTCCCCTTCCCCTCGGGGCCTGTGGCGATGACCAGCCTTCACTACTGGAAGGACAAGATTCACAGTGACTTGCAACCACACTCAAGGCTTGACACACTGGTCTGTCCTCCCATATTAGGAACAACCCATGCTCTCATAGAAACCCACCCCTACGTTTGAGAACATATCTGGTCTCCCAAAAATGGGAGTCCAACTCCTTCCCTCTCATTATATGTGTCTCCACCCACTGATACAACACAGTTTGAGAAAATGATCACTCGCACATTCTCTGGAAGACTGACACTAGTATGCCCAGTCCCGAATGCTCCCCCATCCAACACCCTAAACCAGTAACCCTTCCTTGTCATATTGTCAAAAGAGCTTTCCCCACCATTGTAGTTTCAACCACATACCTGTCAATCACCAGTGTTCACCTACTCTGTCCCCCAATTCGATCCCAGTTCCACTGACCATCCAACATGCCCCCCCAACCTACTCCCTGTCAAACTAGCACCACCCAAACCAATAGTATCACTACACCCTTGTCATATCCCTTCACTTCACAACTACACACTTCTACCTTATTATAGATATTTCCTGTTTGGGCATTGGTGGACAAGTCTCCTCTCTCTTTCTATTTCCTATAAACCTATCTTCCAGACTCTAGCTCTCTGAATCTGATCAATTTGCTTAGTTCATTTCAGTGAGGTCATGTAATATTTGTCCTTCAATGCCTGGCTTGCTTCACTCAACATAAGGTCCTCAAGGTTCATCCATGTTATCTCTTTTGTTAGAACTGTATTCCTTCTTACAGCTGAGTAATATTCCATTGCATGTATATACATTTTGTTTACCCATTCATCTGTTGATGGGCATTTGGGTTGATTCCATCTTTTGGCAATATGAATGATGCCGCTATGAACATTGGTGTGCATATATCTGTGCTGTTGCTTTCAATTCTTCTGGGTATATTCCCAGCAGTGGAATTGCTGGATCATATGGCAGATCTATAGTTAAATTAAACACCAAACTGTCCTCCACAATGGCTGGAGCATTCTACATTCCCACCAGCAGTGGATGAGGGTTCCCATTCCTCCACGTCCTCTCCAACAGTTGTAAACCTCTGCTTTTTTAATGGCCCCAGTCTTTGTAGTTTTGATTTTCATTTCCTTAATAGCTGATAATAAGCATCTTTTCATGTGCTTTGTAGCCATTTGTATTTCTTCTTTGGAGAAGTGTCTGTTCAAATCACTTGCCAATTTTTAAAATTGGTTGTTTGTCTTTTATTTTTGAGATAAAGGATTTCTTTATATATGCTGGATATTAGTCTCCTATCAGATATATGGTTACCAAATATTTTCTTCCATTGGGTAGGCTGTCTTTTCACTTTCTTGCAAAATGCCTTTGAAGTGCAAAAGTTTTAATTTTGAGGAAGTCCCATTTATCTATTATTTCTTTCACTATTTGTGCTTTGTTTGTGAAGTTCATGAAGCCACTTCCTACTGCAATGTCTTATAGATGCTTCCCTACATTATCTACCAAGGTCTTTGTGTTCTTGGCTCTTATGTTTAGATCTTTGATCCATCTTGAGTTGATTTTTGCCTAAGGTATGATATGCTCATTCCTCTCTCATTATTTAGGATATGGATATCCAGTTCTCCAAGCACCATTTGTTGAAGAGGCCATTCTCTCCAAGTTGAGTGGGCTTGGTGTCCTTGTCAAATACATGATGATTGTATATGTGAGAATCTATTTCAGAACTCTCAATTTGGTTCCATTGGTCGTTATGTCTTTCCTGTGCCAATACCTTGCAGTTTTGACTATGTAGTTTGTAGTATGTTTTAAAGTCATGTAGTGTGACTTCTCCAATTTCATTTTTCTTTTTCAATATGTCTTTGGCTATTTGGGGTCTCTTACCCTTCCAAATAAATTTCATAGTTTTTCCAATTTGGGGAAAAATGGTATGTTGGTTTTTCTTGGAATTTCATTACATCTGTAGATCAGTTTGGGTAGGATAGACATCTTAATAATGCTTAGTTTCCTCCTCCATGAACAGCAAATATTCTTCCATTTATTTAAATCTTCTTTGATTTCCTTTGACAGTGTTGTGTAGTTTTCTGTGGATAAGTTGTTTACATCTTTAGTTAAATTTATTCCTGCGTATTTGATTTTTAGTTCCAGTTGTAAATGGGATTTCTTTTTCTTGATTTCTTCCTCAGATTGTTCATTATTGGTTTACAGAAATACTACTGAATTTTGTGCATTGCTTTTATAACCTGTGATTTCACTGAACTCATTTATATGTTCTAGAAGATTTGCTGTAGATTTCTCAGGGTTTTCTATGTATAGAATCCTGTTGTCTGCAAATGCTGAAGTTTTGACTTCTTCCTTTTCAAATTGGATGCTTTTTATATCTTTTTCTTGCCTAAGTGCTAGAGCAGTACTTCGAACACAATGTTAAATAGAAGTGGTAATAATGGGCATCCTTGTCTTGTTCCCAATCTTAGAGGGAAAGCTGTTAGGATCTCATCATTGTATATGATGTTAGCTGTAGGTTTTTCATACATATAGACTTTATCATGTAAAGGATATTCCTATCCTTTACAGTGTTTTTATCAGGAAAGGGGGCTGTAGTTTGTCAAATGCTTTTTCTGCATCTATAGAGATGACCATGTGATTTTTTTTTTCTTTCAATCTGTTTATGTGGTGTATTACACTGACTGATTTTCTTATGTTGAACCATCCTTGCAACCCAGGATGAAACCCACTTGGTCATTGTGTATATTTTGTTTGATGTGTCATTGAATATGATTAACAAGTATTTTTTGAGGATTTTAGTATCTATTTCATTATAGAGATTGATCTGCAATTTTCCTTCTTTGTGGCGTCTTTGATTGGCTTTGTTATTATGGTAATATTGGCATCATAGAATGAGTTAGACAATTTTCCTTTAACTTCTTTTTTTTTTTTTTTTTTTGCAAAGCTTAAACAGGACTGGTGTTAGTTCTTTCCAGAATATTTGGTAGAATTGACATGTGAAAACATCTGGTCCTGCACTCATCTTAGTTGGTTAGTTTTTGATGACTAATTTAATTTCATTACTTGTGATTGGTCTGTTGAGCTCATCAATTTCTTCTTTCATTAATGTAGGCCACTTGTGTGTTTCTAGGAATTTATCCAATTCCTCTAAATTTTCATTCTTGATGGCATATACTTTTTCAAAGTATTCTCTTATGATACTCTTTATTTCTGTAGGGCTAGTGGTGATATCCCCTCCCTCATTTTTTATTTTTGTATTTGCATCTTCTCTCTTTTTTCCTTTGTTAGTCTATCTAAGGGTTTGTCAGTTTTATTGCTCTTCTGGTAGAACCAGCTTTTGGTTTTGTTTAATTTTCTTGTGTTTTTAAATTTTCTATTTCATTTAGTTCTGCTCTAATCTTTCTTGTTTCTTTCTTTCTACTTACTTTACAGTTAGTTTTACATTCTTGTAATTCTTCCAGATGTGCAGTTAGGTCTTGAATTTTAGCTCTTTCTTCTTTTTTTTGATAGACACATCCATGTCTATGAATTTCCGTCTCAATAGAGCTTTGCTGCAGTCCATATGTTTTTTTTTTTATAAATTGTGTTGTCATTTTAATTCATCTCAAGTTTGTTACTGATTTCTTTTGTAATTTCCTTCTTGGTGCACGCTTTTTATAATAGTGTGTGGTTTAACATCCATATCTTTGTGCCTAATCTGGTTCTCTGGCCCTTACTGATTTCCCTCTTAGTTCCATTGTGGTCAGAGAAATTACCTGGCCAGAGAAATTACCTGGTACAAGTCTTTCTGAGTTCATTGACAGTTGCTCTGTGGCCTAGCTTGTGGTCTATCTTGGAGAATGATACACATGCACTTGAGAAGAATGTATATCCCACTGTATTTGGGTGTAATGTTCTTTGTATGTCTATTAGGTCCAGATTCTAATATATTATTCAAAGTCTTTGTTTCTGTATTGATTCTCTGTGGAGATGTTCTGTTTAAAGGTGAAAATTGTGTGTTAAAATCCCCCAACATAATTGTAGGGGTATCTATATCTCCACTTAGTTTTTCCAGTGTTGGCTTCATGTAATTTGAGGTGCCCTGGCTATGTGTATAAATATTTGTGATTCGTCATTCTTCTCCAAAAATTACCCCTTTTACTAATATATAGTGTCCATCTTTATTACTTAAAATAATTTTGCATTTAAAGTCTATTTTGTCTGATACTAGTATAGTTACTCCTGCCTTTCTTTGGTTGTTGTTCATTTTAAAAAGTGTTTTCCAGTCATTCACTCAGCCTCCTTGAATCCCTGAGGCTAAGGTGTTTTCTTGTAGACAGCATATAGATGGGTCATATTTCCTTTTTCATTCCGTCAACTTGTGTTTCTTGAATAGTGAGTTTAATCCATTAACATTCAGTGTCATTACTCTCAAGGAATTACTTACATTAGCCATATTTTCTTTGTGTTCATGTATGTCATACGTTGTTTTTATTTCTCTTTTTTTTTTCATTTTTTCTTACACTCTCTTCCTACTCTCTCTATCCTCCTTTTCCCTTTTAAACTGCAGCACTCTTTTTAGTATTTCTTGAAGGGCAGGTTTCTTATTGGCACACTCTCTTTATATCTGTTTATCTGTGAATATTTTTTAATTCATCATTATTGAATGCTAGCTTTGCTGGATAACAAATTCTTGGCTGGAAGTTTTGTTTTGTTTTTTTCTTTGGGCAACTTAACTATGTCATACCACTGCCTTCTTGCCTCAATGGTTTCTGATGAGAAATCAGCAGTTAATCTTATTGAGCTTCCCTTGCATATGATGGTTCACTTTTCTTTTGCTGCTTTTAGTGTTCTCTCTTTGTCTTGATCATTGGACAATTTGACAAGTATATGTCTTGGAGTCAGCCTGTTATTTATAATGGTTGGGGTGTGCCACATTTCCTGGACTTGTACATTCATCTTCCTCAGTAAGGTTGGGAAGTTTTCAGCTATTATTTCCTCTGACACTCCTTCTTTTCCTTTTCTCTTCTCTTCTTTTTCTGGGATGCCTATAATGCTTACGTTTGAATGTTTTGTATTGTCTTTCAGATCTTTAAGTCCCTGCTGGTTTTTTTCTATCTTTTTATCTATCCATTCTACTATCTGTTTGATTTCAGATGTGCTGTCTATCACATCACTAACTCATTCCTCTTCTTATTCAATTCTGCTGTTATTTGCTGAGAGTGTATTTTTGATTTCTTGGATTCTGCCTTTCATCACCATCATATCTATTATCTTTTTACATATGTTTATAATTTCTTCAGTATGTTCTATCAGTATCTTCTTAATATCCTTATTTTATTTTATTTTTTATTTATTTCTCTCCCCTTCCTGCCCCCAGTTGTCTGCTGTCTGTGTTCATTCGCTGTGTGTTCTGGGACTGCTTCTATCCTTATCAGCAACATCAGGAATCTGTGTTTCTTTTTGTTGTGTTAACTCTCCGTGTGTGCAGCACCATTCTTGGGCAGGCTGTACTTTCTTTCATGCTGGGCAGCTTTCCTTACAGGGTGCACTCCTTGCGCATGGGGCTCCCCTACCCAGGGGACACCCCTGTGTGTCAGGGCACTCCTTGCATGCATCAGCACTGGGCATGGGCCAGCTCCACACAGGTCAAGGAGGCCCAGTGTTTGAACCGTGGACCTCCCATGTGGTAGGTGGACACCCTATTCATTGGGCCAAGTCCGCTCCCCTTAATATCCTTAATCTCTTCTTTCACTTCATTAAGTTTGTTCATGATATTTGTTTGGACAGCTCTGAATAGTTTTTCCATGTTCTGCCTCTCTTTTTAGCTTGTTCATTGGACTGGGCCATGTCTTCCTGTTTCACAGTATGGTTTATAATTTTTTGTTAGTGTTTAGGCATCTCTTTACCTTGATGGGTTTATTTGGTCGATTCATTTCTCTATTCTAGGGTTTTATTTAGTTGCCATTTTTTTTGTGTGTGGTAAATTTTCTCTTTGACACTTTGTTCCTCCTATTCTATTTCCTTGCTGTTGTCTATGTTTCCTTGAAAGAAAAATATTAGGGCAAGAGAAAGAGAAAAAAAGTAAGAACAGAAAATTGATAATAGTAGTAATAATAGTAAAAAATAGTCGAGGAACCATATATGACCTAGAAAAATGAATAATTAACTCAGGTAAGAAGTGCAGAGGAATGAGAATTAAAAAGTGAGGTACAAACAATGAAGTGAAATACCGAATATAGAAAAATATCCAGAATGAATTAAAAGGTCAGAATGATAATAAGAGAGTGAAAGATTAAGGAAAAAACAGTAAGAAATTAGATTTTAAAAATATAGAAAACAAAGATTAGAGGAGATAGAAATAAAAACAGGAAAAACTGAAGGACTAAACAGATGTGGCATATAAGAACAAAAACAGAAAGCAGAAGATTGGAAGATGATGGAAGGAAAAGAACTAGCATAGCTAGACAAAATTGGTATCCAAACACAAAGGGAAACAAAGGAGGGGGATATACAGCAAACAAGAAACAAGACAGCAGCATCTAATTTTTAAAAGTCGTGGGGGGAGGGGAGAGGGAAAAAGAAAAAAAGAACAAAAATCAAACAAGCAAGCAATCAAACAAAATCTTAGGAAAAACAGCCTTCCCTCTTAGGTCCCTAAGGAAATTCTCAGGCTGCCAGTGTTCATCAATAAATTTCCATACTGCCTGCCCACTGAAGGTTTTGAATCAAGTTTTAACATGTAAACTAAGTTAAATTTTAAAAGGAACTTTTTTTTTAAGATAAATAAGAGACCCAAGAGAAGCTAATACAAAAATACTGTGTATGTATCCCTGTCCTAAAGTATCAGCTTGGTGTTTGATAACACAGCAGATCACTACTTTAAGGAGAGACAGGAATCGAGTCAGGGACCTTGTATAGTCAAATCGGAGACTCCTCCACTGATCTAGACTGTCTCATTGGGTCTGTTAGCTAGAGAGGTATCCAATCACTTTCTCTAGGACAGGTTTGACTCTTTGCAGTTGGGTAGACTCCTGCTGATTAGGAGCCTGTCTGTCCCTGCCCCCTTTCTATTCTTATTGCTTTCTCTCCCAGGGCAGCAGGATGCAATAGCCTGTGTGATTGGATCCCCTCTCACCTTTACTGGTCACGTTAAGTTACCTTCTGAAATTCAAATGGGACTCTGGTATCCAAACTCACTACAGAGAAATGACTCTCACCCTCTTTCAGACTTCCCCCTCCTCCCAGAGGACCCTAAATAAACCCTTGGAGGGTTATTGTTTCCTTCTGCCCACCTCCCTTAGGGCAGTTGAGGTTTTGATAGTTTTCAGCACCAGATCTGTCAAATTGCCGGACTTGCCCTCTCTAAGCCCAAGTTCCTCTCTCCCAGGTTGACTAGGTAAATCAGGCTGCCTCAGCAGATTCAGCTCTTCCCTCTTCCCAGGGCCACCTCTTGCCAGCTGGTATGCTTCCTAAAGTTCAAAGGGGATCCAGAAAACCACATCCACAGAAAGGAAGCCCCTCTCTAACCTTCACAAGAACCCTCTTAATCCTGGAGAATGCTCCCTCCAACTCAGTGACTGATGGAAATCAAGGGGATCCCAGTGGTTTTTGCCTTGAGGGTGGAGCTTAGCTGCCTTCTGCTTCCATTCACCAGGCTAAGAAACTCACAGTTTTCCCATGGGCTTTTTATCTCTTTGTCCTGTTCCTTCCAGATCCAGATCGATACCCTGAAGACTCCTGCTCTGAGGGCTCCCAAAACACCTCACTCAGGCAGGATCTTGCCCCTTCTCAGTCATTTTTTGCAAGCGAGGTGGTAAGTGCCCATCTAAACAGATGCCATCTTGCCTCTTATTGGATGAGTTAACCTTTTAAATTGCCTGACAACTTACAGGAAATCGGAAGGTGGAGGAAAGATATGAGCCGATGTCTGCAGGGGTGGAATTTAAGACGAGATGGTGGTAAGTATGAACACAAAGAAGAGATAAAAGGGGGGCAAGGGGTTGCCTTTGGTTGGGGCTTTGCGGGTTTGAGGGTGGCTGGGGAGGGACGGATGGGTAACATTGCCCAAAAGTGGGGGGAGGGAGGGGTAGCATACGAACACAGGAGAGGGTCAGATGTTGGTGGAGAGTAAAATGCCGAGAAAATCATATCAAAATATAATAAAGAGGGTTACCTGTTTAGAATGCTCAGAGGGGAGGGTCTGATGCAGAACGGGCTCCTGGGGAATGTCTAAATGCTCATTCTGCCAGAGTGGGTGACACCATGGGGTAGAAACCCAAGTAGTGACAGTGGGGGTGGACCCACATCCTGGGGAGGACTAATGCCATCAAATAGAGGGAACTGTATCCCTCGAGAGAAAGGGTGGCTCCCAGGGCATTGGGGCAGTTGAGCAAGTTAGGCCCTGAACACTATTCCATCTATCTCTGGAAGTGGCTTCTCAGGAAACGGAGGTTGGCTGTCACTGTGGGCACCAAGGTGGAAGGGAAAATGGACGTTAAATGTGTGGAACCAAGGTAAATGGGGGGTAAGAGAGGAGTTTCTTGAGAGTACACAAGGATGGATATAAAACATGTAATATTACACCATAACATATAGGAGATGACAGACTGATAATGTAAACCATAATGTAAAACATAGGATAACTAAGAATGTAAAGAACTGTGTATCCTAAAGTATGCACCATAATGTAAGCACAGATGTCACCTTGTTAGAAAGCTAATGTCTCAGACTCTGTACATCACGTTAAGTAAATATGATGTGAATAGGGTATAAGAGTATCGCTGTGGAAGGAAAAAGGTTTTGTGGTGGATGTATGGGAGTGCTGTATATTATATATATGCATTGCTGTGGTCTAGGACTCCTGTGAAGAGAAGCTGAATAATTAGAGGAAAAAAAAAAAAAGAAAAAGATAGGATGTAGAATTTTTTCAAGTCAACATTCTTTATCTAAGTTCTTTATCTAACTTTATCCAAGTTCTTTATCTAACCTTTAAACCCATCGCTATATGCCATTCCCTAGTAAGGGACCATGACATTATATTGGGCTTCAAATTTCGGGGAGTTCTGGATCACAGAGTGTTTCAACAATGGCAATGGAGGGATACTGGCATGGGATACCAATGACAGGTGATATATGGCTGACAGGGAGCTGTACAGAACATATGTCCAGGGTGCATGGTAATGTTTGGATATACTCATAGTGGCAACAATTAAAAACCACAGCAGGGGGGGTACTGGGTTCCTGGCCAGTGGTGCTCTGTCGTGGTCCCTAGGGGAGCAGCGACAGTCTCCCAGGTACAGCGGCGGGGACCGGGAGGGAGTGAGGGTTCAACAGTGAGCCCCTGATGCTAATGACTATGCTTGTGAGCTGATAAGCCTAAAATAAGAACAAGGCCTAGAGCAACATTGTGCCTGGGAATTTCCTCCTGTCAGTCTTCATGTTACTCAAATGTGGCCAGTCTCGAAGCCAAACTCAGCATGTAAATGCAATGCCTTCCCCCCAGCGTGGGACATGACACCTGGGGATGAGCCTCCCTGGCACCGAGGGACCACTATCAACTACCAACTGATGATGCAACTGGAAAATGACCTTATACGGAAGGTTCAATGCAGATCAGCAGAATATCCCTGTCTACATAAAATAACATGACTTTAAAATGCTGTTTGACCTAAAGTAAGGGGGAAATGGAAAGGAGAAATGAGTTTATATGGCTACGAGTTTCTAAAAAAGAGTCTGCAGGCTGGCAGAAGGATTGCCCTCATGCACAACTGAGCAGAGTCAGAGAGACAGATAAAGCAGATACAACCCCCAGGTATTGGTTCCTTTGAGGGCTAAAGAGACCCATGGGAGTTATGGTCATGGCCGATGGGGTTAACTACCAGGTCAGATGGCCCCTCTTTGGAAATGGTGTTTATGTGTGATGAATCTGGACTCAGATGGGATCTTCCTTCATAAGACTTTCATGCTAATGTGCTGGAGGTACAGTTAATGTTGGGGTTTAAGATATATTTAGGGGATTTGAATTTCTGGACTGACAATGTGATAGCCAGGTCCTGAGCCTCAACAGACTCCAGCACCTACAATCTGACTTATTGGGCTCACCACACTCAGCTAAGATGGAGTTGAAGAAGGACAACCACAACACCATGGAGCCTAGAGTGATTACAACTGAAAGTGGGAGGATTGCATCCAGCATCCATGTGGAATCTGAGCCTCCTCTTGACATAGAGGTGCAATGGACACAACCAATCCAATGTCCACATAGAAGAGGTGGCATTGGATTGGGAAAAGTGGACATGGTGGCTGATGGGTATGGGGAAAGGCAGGAAGAGATGAGAGGTGGAGGCGTCTTTGGGACATGGAGCTGCCCTGGATGGTGCTTCAGAGGCAATCACCAGACATTGTAAATCCTCACAGGGCCCACTGGATGGAATGGAGGAGTATGGGCCATGATGTGGACCATTGACTATGAGGTGCAGAGGTGCCCAAAGATGTACTTACCAAATCCAATGGATGTGTCATGATGATGGGAATGAGTGTTGCTGGGGGGGGGGGGAGAGGTGGGGTGGAGGGGTGGGGTTGAATGGGACCTCACATATATATTTTTAATGTAATATTATTACAAAGTCAATAAAAAAATAAATTTAAAAAAATAATAATAAATTGCCTGACAATAGTAATCATTACACACATATTTTTTCAAAATAATAATTTAAACTGGCTTATTCAACTTGCTTTAATTTTCTTTATGCCTGCATGAAATTAAGTCCACAATGCTTACCTGTACCCATGCTTAGGTTCTTGCAGTAATTCCTACAACATAGATACAATAATGGTTTTATGGAGGACCTGTTTTACTGTTATGTATTAACTAGCTATGTATTAAAATTAATGTGTTATTTGGGAAAAATAAAATTAGCATATTAAAGAGGATATGGGCAGCTAAAGTTCAAGCCTGAGTTCTGTGAAATGTCAGCTTGCAGGCACCACCATCACTGAAGAGACCAGTAATGCAATTTCAGATAGCCAGGTCACAAGAACAGGATAGTCGCCTGAGCCATGCAGATCACTAGCACTTTGAGCCTTTTATCATGATGCAGAAATAGCCCTCCCATGGAAAATGAGCATCATGGGCTCTGAATGCTATGGATCCTGTGGATGGATACTGTACCCTTATGATCCTTACCTTAATGGGGTTGGTGAGGCCCTCTTGGTCATGTGGAATTTGCAGATACATTACTACTATTAGTAACATGAATGTTCTGGTCATAAGCTCCCCTATACCATAGGGTCATGTGGCAAGCTCAGCCATGTGAAGATTGTTGGCTCTCAACCCTTGTGGATTATGTGGATGCTGCAATCATGTGACCTCTGCCATTGGAAAGCACAACTATCCAAGTCAGATAAAGACTGTGGGATCCAGTACTGGGTGGATCACGTAGATTGGTAGATCTCGTGGTCATGTAACCCTCCACCTTCCCCTGTGATCATGCACCTTTTATAAGTAATTATTCTCAAATGTAACTGGGCTTAGTCTACTGCAATTCAGGCTTATAGGAGTAGAAAACTTTCAGAACTCTGGTCCATGTCATGGCTCAGGCCAAATTTGATCAGATGGTGGCTCAGATCCCTAAGTTTCCACCAAGCCACCAACTTTGACATCCTGCCATGTTGGACAGTACTCAGGTAGAAGGGGCAGTAGCCGGTAGTAGACATTTACTAGGAGACCCTAAGGAGTGGCAAAGTGGCCTCTAGCCAAGGCCTGGTCAAATAGCAGAGGGCTGAGAGGGGGTTGCATGGCAGTGGAGGGATTTCTGAATGTGGCCAAACTCTTGTATGTCTGACAGAGAACTGCTGTGGCTGGGTGCAACCTGATCATGTACTCACAGAAGCTGTTGTTGGTAAAGAAGGAACTGGTGGAAGAGAAAGCACAAGGGAAGGGGATAAGGAATGGCCTTGTACATGACCAGAAAGGTGCATGCTTCTGGAAGCCTGGTGGGGCTCCTGCTTATTCATGCTCCCTCATAATAAAGCCCTACCCTTGCTTATCATCCTGTCGTATTCACTGCCTGTGCAGTGAAATGGCCATAAAAGGTCACCTGTATTTGCTACATGAGTTTTCTCCCCTTCTACTTAAACCTACATCTACATGTGATGCTCTCATCTACCACCCTTTGACCCATGTTTTTATTAAGGACCCCAGACTTAGATGCCAATTTGTGCAGAGAATTCAAAATTTAATCTTAATTTCTGTCTCTTTGTGTAAAGATTCTCTTTAACCCCTCATTTATTTCTACGTAAGCATTTTAAACATGTGTTTAGGGAACAAGCAAAGCAGAGAAAAGAGAAATGAAGGAAAGAGAGGAGAGAAAGACTGGATTTTCTTTTTCTTTTTTTAAATTTTTTTAAGGATTTGACATTTCAAGAATGTTAAGCAAATAAGCCAGAAGACTGAAATTGGGCTTTTATTTCTGAGAAGCTAGGTGGATCCTTAATTGTAGCTTTTGAAGGAAACCCTGTGTATATTGTCATTCAGTGCCACAAATCAAAGCTTCCATGTTTGTAATCCTCTTAATGTATAATTTAAGTGACTAGATTAAGGTCAGGGTATCACTGAGGGGAAGCTGTCTCATCATCTTCTAGAGCAAACTAAATATTCTATAAACATGTGAAAATGTCCCTAAATAAATCTAAGTCTAAATTAAGTTTTATTGATGTGAAATTAAATTATTATTGGCCAAATTCCTGCTTTGATGAATTGGCTTGTATAGATTATTGTTAAGCTTAAGATTTAATGATGCAGTTCACAAAACAGTACAAGGTTTATGAAGAGAATTTTTCTGTCTTGAAACCTGGCAGCTCCTTTGTCTATTTTGATTAGAGAATTTTTCATAATCTGGTTATAGTTTTGGGTCAAATTCTTCATTATTCCTTGAGCTTAACTAATGGAAAATGATTCTCCTCACCACATTTAATAATACCAATACGTTAACTGCAGTAAGATAAAGAAAGAGGTCTTTAATTCTACCAAAGCCTTAATGGACACTGTAAATTTCAAAATTTCCTAAACTCACAGTAAATGCTGATCTTGCAGAGCACCATTTTGAGCATACAGTGGTAATCCAGGAAGCAGCCCCATTTGAAATTCCATTTGAAATATTAGCAGACAGATCTAGTATCGCTTTATGAACTCAAAAGGACAAACTGGGATCCATCAAGAACACAGTTGAGTAAAATCCAGGAAACCAGTAGAAGCATTAGTAAAACAACATTAACAGTGCACCAAAATCAGGGTATGAAATGAAGACTGGGAGTGCAGGGGTTATTAAGGCAGATGAAATCTGGGAAGGAGAAAGAAAAATAGAACTCAATGTTGGCAATTGGAAGGGGAAACAAGTATATCTGATGGGTAATTAGTACATGGATTATTAACTCAGTAGGTATATGAAAAGTAAAGGGTTTAATGAACAATGATGTTCTAATGCTGTGTATTATGGAAAAATGAAATATGGAAATGGCTGTACTGCTAAAAATAACATTAAAAACATGAATCCAGGGAAAATAGTATTAATAGAACAATATCCCTTCCTTCTTTCAAACTTCTTTTTAACGTGATCCATATTAAGGAATTCATTTTAATACGTAATTGAATGGAAAAATAAAAGCACAGTCACAGCTAAATAAAAATTTTAAGAAACAATGTTTTATAAATTCCTTGGACTCTGACATTACTATACTAATTCATTCATATTCACCCAATTCTGTTTTGTGTTTTTTTTTTCAGGATATAACCTCTGATTTTTAAACCACAAACCTTCATGACCTGTAATTATGCATCACTTGGATGATGGACACATCCAATGAGAGCAGTCCACATCCCACTCTCCACTGATTCAGCTAACAAAGAGCACACAGCCCCTAAACCACAGCCATTGGCCTGAAATAACCTGGGTTGAGCCAATAGAGCCTTAGAGTAATGTTCTGCCATGAAGATTGAGAAGGACATTGGTGTGCTTCTTTTCCTTTTGCATGTTTGCTTGCTTTTATTCATGAACTTTTAAGAAAATGAATATAGAGTTGGTAGTAGACATATTTCCTACCTCTTGCATCAAATTAAAATCATGATGGTGACAAATTAAGAGACTTACAGTGACTCCTCCTCCATTCTTTTCTCTAACTGCTTGTTGAGTTTTTTATTTTCACTTTCAAGCACATATAACTGACAAAATAAACCACGGCATGTTAAATAGGGAAAATGCAAACAACTAGCACATACAATGGCCAATAAAATGATTATTGGTCCTGTTTCCTGAGCCATCATCATACTCCTTTACTTTAATCATCGACTGTCACTTGGGCATAAGAGGAGAAATGGGGGTGTGTGCATAGGAGCCTTGAAAAAGTGACTATTTACAGTTTCTCCCATTCCCAGAGCTTCTCCCTAGGAGGCTGTCTATATTCACTTATTTTGCCTGTTGTTCCTGCGTAATTCCTAATAGCATTGTTTTCACTCTCAAACATGTCACAATTTACCACTCTGTACTTCCCAGGCTGATTAGATCAGGTAGGAAGTTGTAAGCACAGTAACTCTCAGTTCTTTGTTGAATGAACAGGTAAATTAATTAATGAATTGAATAGGAGAGTGATCCCATGATGCCCCATGAGACCGCTGTTGCATTGCATGGCTGGTTTGCATGATCTTTTTCTGGACCCTCTTTGATGTGTTTTCCTTCCTCCCCTGCACTGCACTTTTCTTTCCTCTTTCTCTATAAAGTTGTCTGATCTCCAATGTTAAACCTCCGGGGAATGAGAGCATATGTTTCCTCTGTGGTCTGCTTATCTCATTGACTCCTCCCAATAAGCCTTTGTGGTATAGACTCATTTTACCCTCAAGTTTTGGATGAGGAAGCAGACAAGTCACAGAGAGACTAAATAACTTGTAAAAAGATAACACATTGGGAAATGAGAGCAGGGATTCAAATCCAGATCAGTCTGAGTCTATAGTCCAAGAATTTGAACATTCCCATCTGCCATCCTCTCTCTCAGACTATAATGATGGCACATTCAAGGCTGAATACCCAGGAAGATAGTCTCAGGTAGCCCCCTTTCCAGCAAGTCTTTTCACAGTTTGATCTTTTCCTTGAAGGCTCTGTGATCAGCTCAGAAGTGTACTAGCAAAAGCATCAAGTCAGCCTTTGTGCAAAGGAATATAATGAACCTGATTTGCTTATGCAACCACAGAAGTTCTTTCTGAGTATCAGTTAGCAAGTTCAACACTTTCTGTGTTGAATTCTAAGTTGCAATAGCTGTCTCAAACATACATAAAATCATTTTTTATTCCAAAACTGTGACCCATATTCTGTGTTGCAAATTGGTAAGGGAAAGGTTAGGGATCCTGGAAAGGGGAAAGATTTCTGGTTGAGACACAATAACAATTATTTGATGATCCATTTAGTTCTCTACACCTGAACATTGACACAAAGACCTGAATGCCATTCCCACCTGTAGAATATTCAGTTATATATCAGATATATTGAAAATACCATCAGTCAATGAATGCTCTTGCCTTTAATTAGTGAACACACAGTTATATCAGCATCCTGGCTCTTTAGAGATGTTTCCTCACCATTTGATTTAACTGGTGAGAACAAAATATGCAGTGCTTAATTATAATCTTCATTACTGAAAATAACAATACCTTCAACATTGGCAGTCTTTGTGGCACCTCTCTATTGACCAGAATATTGAATGAACCAGAATTTACACTTCATCTGACTTTGCAAGTTTATTGCATCCCCTTTCCTTATCATTTTTTTTTAATATTGAAGTTGTAGGCATGCATTATTTATTTATTTAAGAGGCTTTATTTACTTACCACTTTGATTTTCTTTTGATTTTTTGTTTTTTTACACTTTTTTTAATTAAAGTTAATAGATCACAAAGGATGTTACATTAAAAAACATTAAGAAAAACATGAAAAACATAAGAGGTTCCCATATACCCCACTCCTCATCCCCCCCATCATTTTTGTAAATCGTATTTTTTTTTAAGATATTACAAATATCAACTGAGGGAGTGCTGAGTTCCTACTCAGGGGAGCTCTGTCACATTCCCCAATGAAACAACAATAATCCCCCAAGTACAACAGCAAAGACCACAAGGAAGGATGGTCCAATAATGAGCCCTTGATACTGATGACTATGCTTATGAGCCTGTGTGTCTGCAATATGAACTAGGCCTAGAGCTGCAGGGTGCCTAAGAGTTACCTCCTGAAAGCCTCCATGTTGCTCAAATGTGGCCACTCTCTAAGCCAAACTCAGCATGTAAATGCATTACCTTTCCCCCAGCGTGGGCCATGACTCCTGGAGATGAGCCTACCTAGCACCAAGGTGTCCCCGTCTCCTTCCCGCCCAGTATTGGCAGCCGGCGCTGCCCCTCCTTCTCTCCTTCTCCGTCTTCCGCCTAGCCGTTATCTAGACAGCCCACACTTTCCCCTTCCCCTCCCTTGCTCCTAACCCCTTAGCCGCCTACTGTCCAGTAACTGCCTACTGTCCAGTAACCGTCTACGCAAGCAACAGCACCCGCCGGCACCAATCAAGTCCCTTTACGTATCCCTAGACCCTATAACCATGTCCCCTTCTACAATAAATCAGACTTGTGCCTAGACCTCGTCTCCGTGGTGTTTTTGCTTGCACCGTGCGTCCCCCGTGCCTGAGCGGAGAGAGCGAGGGCCCAACAGCTTCGTGCCGACTCCCCTCCTCTCCTTTAACCGTGGGGCAGCCCCCGTCCGGAGAGCTCACCCGGCCATCCGCATCGACCCTCCCGGAGGCCCGCAGCTGCCCACACCAAGGGATTACTACCAATCACTATCTGGTGATGTATCTAGAAAGAGACCTTGAATAAAAGGGTCAACTCAGACCAGCAGAGTATCTCAGCCTACATATTGGATCAAGTGGTAAAAACTGCTTTTTGACCTTGAATAAAAGGAGACAGCAAAGACAAAAGAGTTTATATGGCTAAGAGTCTTCCAAAAAGAGTCGGGAGGTCATCAGAGGGGTCACGCTTACACACACCTCAGCAGGACCCCAGAGAGAGCCAAAGTAGATAAAACCCTAGGTGCCAGTTCTCCTGAAGGCTATGGAGATCCTTTTCATTTTTTTGGCTGACATATGTTGGTTGGTGTTGCTTAGAACTAGCATTACTACAGTACTAAAGGAACTCTCCATTTATTGAATGTCAACTGTATTCTGTGCTAAGCACTTTACATGGAATACCTCAATTATCTTTCACAACATCCCTATGAAGTGCTAACCTTTTTTATAGATGAAGACACTGAACCACAAAAGATTAAATCACTTGGCCATGATCATACAGGCAGGAAGTTGCCAAACCAAGAAACAATCATATTTCAACATGATTGAGAGACCAGGGGTAAGATATTCTTATTAGGTATGAATATGAATTAGTTAAATTCTACAGTGTTTATAAAACTCACTTGCCTGTACCTATTCATTATGATTTGTTTAGGAGGTACCAGGGATTGAACTCAGGATCTTCTACATGTGAAGCAGGTGCACAACCACTGAGCTATACCTGCTTGTTTCATTAGGATTTTAAGTCATGATAAATCATATTTTTGAACTTTTGCAAAGATGAAGTGGTCAGGCAATTCTATTTGGTTGCTCTTTCTATTTTGATTATTTTCCATCATAGGACTTGTTTCTGGCATTTTGCCCTTTTCCATCCTTGATAACTAAGGTCATGTTTCCTTTTATACACAGACAGGACAAACATGTAAAATCACTGCCCAGTGATTTTCCTACCTTTTTAGAGGATGTAGATGAAAAGATAACTACTTAGTTTGTGGGAGTTGCTATTACAAAGGCAGATCATGGGAACATGAGCTGAGCCACAACCTGGCTAACTCACCTTGTGCAGACACAGTCAGAGCTGGGGCGGAGGGATGGAGATTCTGGATTCCAATCATTGTTCGAGTGCTGTTTCTAGGATCATAGAAAAGTAGACCTAAACTGCCATGTGTGCAACGATAACTACTGGACTAGCGTGAATTACATTCAGGCCTCTGGGAAGTCACATGCCAAGAAGAAGCCTCCACATCCATGGGCAATCCTCATCTAACAAAACCTACTGAAGCAGGTGGAAAGTGCAGGGATTGATTCAAAAGACTACATCATTTCCCTTGATGCAAAGCAGAGACCAGAGAAGGGGCCTTTTGCATTCTCTTTGTTCAATAACAACAACAACAAAGTCCCTTCCTATTCCCCTCACACTTATCCTTGCCTCCACTAGCTATCTGCTTACAAATTGCTTTTCTCCTTACAGATTCAGCCTCTGTGAAATTACAATCGAGCTTCAAAATCTAACTGCATAAAAATGCATTATGGCTAGAATGTTTTCCATCCTATGACACACTAAGCAGAGTTCATAATTTTTTACTTGAATTTCCAACTCTAACAAAGCTATTCTGCCTGTGAATCATTGTAGTTCAGTATACCTTGCAAGAGCAGAAAACTGTTACAACATAAGAGTCTGCAAAGACTGAATATGCATCCTCAGATGTGGCTCTCCCTCCCTTGTATTCATTTCTCTTGGGACACTTCAAGTAGTCTATTTGGTTACAAAGTCAACCATCTGCATTCTAACCTTATTCCTTCTATGAGACTGTAAGTCCCTGGAGGACAAGAACTCTCTCTTACTCCTTTCTGTATTCCCTATAAAGCCCCTTAAACTTAACAGGCTCTAGACAAATGCCTGCTGAATTGAGGAAATGCCTTTCACTTTCCCCAAGTGTCTATCTTGGCTAGCTATTACAGCTGAGTCCTGAAAGTGTTTTCAGTGGTGAAATATTTATCCAAAGCAGTGGTTCTTATACTTGAGTATGCATCAGAATCTTCTGGAGGGCATACTAAAACAGATTCCTGGGCCCTTCATCCAATGTCAAGCTAGTTAGGTCTGGAGTGGGGCCTAAGAATACACATTTCTAACAAGTTCTCAGATGCTGCTGATGCTGCTGGTCCAGGAACCACACTTGGAGAACAAGTGATCTAAAATAAAAGTCCCATGGACTCATTACCCCATCTGTTTCCACTCACAACATCAATAATATTTACCAAGTTCCAGGAAAGATGCATTCTAAATGAGAGAAACCCTAAAGATAGATCGTGGAAATGAAAGATTAAGTCACACATCATAAAAGGAGAGAAGTATTAATATATATGCACTTTGTAAGACTATGACAAGAGAACATCTCTTGGCGAACTGAATTGGAATCTCTGGAGCTGAACCCCAAGAATACACACTCATCACCTAGAATGATTCTGATTTTCGTGGCTTAGGGATCACCCTTTGACATGGTCTGCTGGATGTAGTCACAAATACTCTTTGACACCTGAGTGAAGTCCTAAGCTACTCCCTTTACTAACTGAGTGGCAACTTCTCCTGTGTGACCTCGAAAACATCTCCCTCTCTGGACTTCAGTTTCTTCACTTACTAAATGTTGCTCTGCCATGCAGCATGTTCCAGTTCTGCTCTAAGCTCTGTCATCAAACTTTTTCCTTTTCCCCATAAATGTAGCTGCTACAACAGGGCCTTCGTGCTGTCAGTTTTGCAATTAATAAATGGATTTAGGATCCACTTTCAATCCCTGCTTACAGTGGGATTATTGGAAATAAAAAAACTCACCCAGGTTGGAAAGTGAACCTAGTGACTAGAAGAGCAACTGCACATTATACATTTAAGAAATGTAGGTTGAGTACTTCAGACGAGCAATTATTTTTCCCATCTGCTATCTGTATAAATATTCACTTAGTAGCTACATATCTTTCACCTTCCACTTCTCGTTTGCTCCCACACAATTTAATATTTACATGGCCCAGGGTGGAATCAATATTTAATGAAAAGGGTGGTTACCAGATGTACTTGAACATTGGGGGTTACTGTTCACCCCCATCTCACCTAGCAACATTTACCCTGTTCTTTAGGCCTATTTAAATGGGCCTCATCTTGACTGGACTAAAGTACAAAGGCAGAGGTTGGTAAATCTATCATAAATGTAAAACAACTTTATCAAACTTTTGAATGGCAACACTGAAAGGACAGCAAGTGTGTTGGATGAAAATCAGGATCCAAAGAGATCCAATAGTGAGCAAACTTAAGCACATCCAGAGTATAAACAGATGGTTCCCCATCCATGTAACTTGGGTTCAAAGAATCTGTGAAGTTTCAGCTGGAGAAGACTTGGAGGTACAGGAATTAGGCATACAAATTACTTCAAGTACTGGATAACAGATTAAGTACACTGTGCAGGGCTCCAGCATGCAGTCCTAGGACAATTGGATAGGAGATACAAGGGGGAGGTTTGGGCACAGTGTAAACAGCATGCCAGTGAAAGAGCTGGACAATAGTTTCAGGCAGGTAATAAGGTATTGGTGAGCAACATGATCACTTCCAAGGTCCTACTAAGCCCTATAATTGTGTCACCTCATTGCTTTTTGATCAGCCATGACTCACCTAATGTTTTGCTTGTAGAGGTTTATGATATGTTAGAGGATATAGAAGGAAGCTTCCACTTCCTGTAATTCTGGTGGGTATTTAAAGATGTCAGCCCTTAGAATGGGAAAGTCAATAATACTTGAGCTTGCAAATACGTATGGACAACATAATCCCTTCTTTGTAGAAAAAGATATGTATATTAATAGATCAGACTCAGGATGTTAACACAACCAAATGGTAACACTTCTAATTGGATGAATTATAGCTGATCTATAAAACTAAATTTAAGGTGATAAAAGCATTGTTTAAGAGCAGTGATTAGGACATGTCCACTTTTATGTACTCACTATGTTTACTATGAACACCAAAAACACTTAGTTCATAAAGGGGTAAATTCTGTTCAGTACAAAAATGTATCAATTTATCTTTGACAAGGGCCTCAAGTCCAATCAATGGGGAAAAAATAATCTCTTCAACAAATGGTGCTGGGAAAACTGAATATCTCCTGAAAAAGAATAAGGACCCTTACCTCACACCATATACAAAAATCGGCACAAAATTCATCAAATACATAAATACAAGGCCCAAAACTAAAGTAAAAACTCGTAGAGGAAAACATAGGGAAAAATCTTTAGGACCTTGTGTTAAGAACAGTTTCTTATTCTTTACACCTAAACCATGAGCAACAAAAGAAGACAGATAAATGGGAATTCATCAGTATGAAAAACTTTTCAGCATCAAAGGACTTCATCATGAAAGTAAAAATATAATCTACAGAATGGGAAAAATATTTGGAAACCACATATTCGATACAGATTTAACATTCAGAGTATATACAGAAATCCTTGAACTTAACAACAAAAGACAAACAATCCAATTGAAGAAAAGGCAAAAGATCTGAATAAACATTTCTCAAAAGATATACAAACTGTTCTAGTTTGGTAAAGCTGCCAGTATGCAGATACCATAAAGTGTGTTGGCTTTTTACAGTGAAAATTTATTAGTCTAGGGAAATGGACTTTGGCCCAGTGGTTAGGGCGTCCGTCTACCACATGGGAGGTCTGCGGTTCAAGCCCCGGGCCTCCTTGACCCGTGTGGAGCTGGCCCATGCGCAGTGCTGATGCAGCGCAAGGAGTGCCTGCCACAAAGGGGTGTCCCCCGCGTAGGGGAGCCCCACGCGCAAGGAGTGCACCCATAAGGAGAGCCGCCCAGCGCGAAGGAGGGAGCAGCCTGCTGAGGAATGGCGCCGCCCACACTTCCCGTGCCGCTGACGATAACAGAAGCGTACAAAGAAACAAGACGCAGCAAAAAGACACAGAAAACAACCGGGGGAGGGGAGGGGAATTAAATAAATAAATTAATTAATTTTTTTAAAAAAAAACAATATGTTTAAAAAAATTTATTAGTCTACAAGTTTACAGTTTTGAAGATGAGAAAAATGTCTAAATCAAGACATCTCAAGTGATGTTTTCTTCTCAAAGACCAGCTGCTGACAATCCTGGACTCCACTGTCAAATGGCAAGGCCATGGTGCCATCTGCTGGTCTTTCCTTTCCCTTCAGGGTTTTGGTGCAATTACTTTCAGCTTCTTGCTCCTGTGGCTTTCTCTCTGAATTTCATTTTCATATAGACTTCATTAAAAGGAGTAAGACCCACCCCCTGGGCCATGCTTTAACTGAAGTAACATAATCAAAGGTCCTACTTACACTGGGTTTACACCCACAGGAATGGGTTAACTTTAAGAACATACTTTTCTGTGGTTCATACAGCTTTAACCATAACATTAATCCACATGAAAAGATGTTCAACATCATTAGCCATCAAGGAAATGAAAATCAAAACCACGAGATACCATTTCATTCCCACTAGAATGGCTATTATTAAATAAGCAGAAAATAACAAGCATTGGAGGGGATATGAAAAAATAGGAACTCATTCATTGTGGGAGGAAATGTAAAATGGTATAGCCACTGTGGAAGACAATTTGGTAGTTCCTCAGAAAATTAAGTATAGAATTACTATATGACCTGACAATCTTCCTTCTACGTATATACCCAAAAGAACTGAAAGGAAGGATTCGATCATATATTTTCACACCAGTATTCCTAGTGGCATTATTCACAATTGCCAAAAGAGAGAAGCAATCCAAGTGTCCATTATCAGATGTGTGGATAAACAAAAGATGGACGTGGAGTTGTCCTGAATGATATTGCAGGACAGATACAGGACATTATATATCCTGCCATAACCCACTGTATGGGCTGGGGGAAAGTATAAACTACAATGTAAACTATAATCCATGTGGTGTAGCAGTGCTTCAAAATATATTCACCAAACGCAATGAATGTGCCACACTAATGAAAGATTGTTGATGTGGGAGTGGACGGTGGGTGGGAAGTAGGGTATATGGGAACTTTTTATATTTTTTAATGTAAAAAATAATTTATAAAAGGGAAAAGAGATGGTATATAAATATAATGGAATATTTTTCAACCATAAAAAGGAATGAAGTTCTGGAAAGGTGACATGTATGAACCCTGAAGACATCATGTTGAATGAAATAAGCCAGGCTAAAGTACAAATATTGTATGATCTTATGAAATCAGAATAAGCACATTCATAGTCAGAAACTAGAATAGAGGTTACAAGAGCTGGAGTAGGGGTAGTGAATGGGGAATTAATACTTAATTGGTACAGAATTCCCGTTTGGAGTGATTGAAGTTTTAGTAATGGAAGGTGGTAATGATAGCATAACATAGTGAACATAATTAACAGCACTGAATTATATATTTGAATGTAGTTAAAGGTAAGTTTTACAATTATACGTTACTACAAAACACTAATAAAAAAAAAACAACAACAACAACATTGGCCTGTACAAAACAAGCCATGAACAGTAATTAAACCCTGGAATACAGTTAATAGTATAATTATAATAACATTTTTCCATTAATTGTAACATAGGACCACACTAATACAAGGTTTTAATAATGGAGAGGGGATATTGGCATTCTGTATTTTTTGCTTAATTTTCTGTAAACCTACACCTTTTATAATAAGAAAAATATATATATTTAAAAAGTAATGAAACGGACTTGGCCCAGTGGTTAGGGTGTCCGTCTACCACATGGGAGGTCCGCATTTCAAATCCCGGACCTCCTTGACCCGTGTGGAGCTGGCCCATGTGTAGTGCTGATGCGTGCATGCCAAGCAGGGGTGTCCCCCGCGTAGGGGAGCCCCACGCGCAAGGAGTGCGCCCCGTAAAGAGAGCCGCCCAGCGCAAAAGAAAGTGCAGCCTGCCTAGGAATGGCACCGCACACAAGGAGAACTGACACAATAAGATGACGCAACAAAAAGAGACAGATTCCCATGCCGCTGACGAGAACAGAAGCGGACAAAGAAACAAGACGCAGCAAATAGACACAGAGAACAGACAACAGGGGCAGGGGGGGAGGGAAGAGAATTAAATAAATAAATCTTTAAAAAAATAAATAAATAAAAAGTAGAAGACCACCAAGAATGAACCACAAAAGCCTCAAGATAATTGATTATATCCAGTATTTTATTGTTACATTAGAAATGGAAATAAACTGTGACAAATTACAAAATCATACAACACCATGACTATAAGGGAACAACGGCAGTACCCATTGGAGAAGGTTAAAAGTGGATTATCCTGTAGGGAGTGCAAAGATGACATACACAAATGTCATCAGTGGTGAGATTGTTCACAGCACTGGCTATCTGGAATTTACACATCAATGGGAAGTTTTAAAACAAAGGTAGTGGAGCATTCACTATCCCTGTCCCCTTAATCAGGGAGTATGTGTGAGAAGACATAAGAAAATGCCTAAAATCTCTACAAACACATAAACTTAAAATTAACAAGCCCATAACCAAGACCATCAGGTAATGCTGAAATTTGCTCTCGTGAGACCCCATTTTATGACGTTTGGACACATTCTTTCTCCTGCTGGATAGCTAGGGGGGAAAAAAACAGTCATTAAAAGGGTGTTTTTCTAAGATTAAGTTCAGTTTTCTCAAAACGAACTCTTTGCCAAGCCATGGAAGGTTACCATACATGCTTTACAGTTAGTGAGCCACGGCACTACTCACAAATCCTCACAGTGAGGAATATATGTGTGTGTGTATATTTGTGTGTGTGCATGTTAACCACCTGACCATTCATTAGAATCTGTATCAACCTCACAATGAGAGATAGATTTATGCTTGTTGCCATTTTTTTCCATAGGTTGTTCTGAGAATGAAGAGAAAGTGAATCATTTCCTTCAGGATTTATCTATCACTGTGCAATTGGGAAATTACATTCTTTCAGGCAAATTTTAACTAACTTTGGAGCCCTGAAATAACGGTGACATGAAAAAAAGTGCCCCTTAGCTTTTGAGAATAAACTATCTCCACCAGGCTGTAACTCCAGAAAGGAGACATTGACCCATTGAGTCTGGGAGCCTTGAGTATACTCAAGATCTAAACTTGTTCTTCCATCTTATGTTATTGTCAGGCAGAGGATGCCAAAACTACACAGCTTACGTCATTCTTTAGGGATCAGATCATGAACCCAATTTGCCAGATGCAGAAAAATTATTACCATAAAGTGGACAAAACTGAGATTTTTCTAGATCTAAATCCAATTCAAAATTGGTTTTAATGTGGTTTTTAGTAATTTTCCGAAACTATTTTTTAATTCTTTTATTACGACTAGAACCTATTATGTGAGAATCACTTATATAACCTAAGTAAAAAGACAATTTGATATTTCTAACTATTTCATTAAATACAAGCACACTCTAATTATTGCTTATATTGTGGCAAAGTTTACTTAGAAGAGTTTATTTACTGAACTTGTAAACTTTCACCAGTGTTTGTTATTCATTAGGAAACCCCCTTGACTTACTTTCCTTTGATGGGAGAGTATTTTTTTCTTCAGTATTAGTTTTCTTCAGTTTTGACCTGTCGAACTTCTCCACTTCGGACAAGTCTGGTTTATCACTCATCTTGTCTAAAAGAAAAAAAAAACAACATTTTAAAAAAAGCTTACCTGGCATAACTATTACCAGACAGCCAAAAATCCTCACATTTACTATCAGTGTGTATTTTACCCACTGATTTTCAATACGAAAGCAGCAACAGATCTTAGAAAAGTCAGGTTTTAGTTAGAATGCTTTCAATTGCACATCATCACTCTTCTTTTTATACAGGCCTTTGGATAAGGATACACAAGAATCTAACACACTCTAGAACCCAGAAGTCAATATGTCTGACTTTGAAAATCACAGCAAAGGTAAAATGGAGGTGATAAAAGTACAAGAGCAGATAGGGACAGAAAAGAAAAATAAGGTCTGTGTTTAACCAGTTATGGGAAACAGCTCTATTTGAGCACATTCACTTTGTATTCAATTACTTTTTGGTATTTTTTACTTGGGGGTAGGGAGCAGCACACAAAAAGTGTAAGTTGTGCCAGTTTCTTTTCATTTTACCTATTCAAAGATAGATTAAAAGAACTACAATACGATAGTAAGAGAGGGAAGGGATTTAGTCAGGTCATAACTAATCTCACAACAGCTCCTAGTGGCACATGGTTTGTAAACACTATAAGGAATGGACAGCTAATCAGGAGCAGACAGACCCAGTTCATGTGCTGCAGCGGTTCTCCAGAATGTATTCACCGGGTGCAGTGGATGTGCCACAATGATGGAAGAGTTTGTTGATGGGGGAGGGGTGGGCGTGGGTGGGGTGGGGGGTATATGGGGACCTCCTATTTTTTTAATGTAACATTTAAAAGAAAATAAAGAAAAAAATTAAAAAAACAAAGGGAGAGGCAAGTTGATGAGGCTCAGAGATGCGTGGCCGTGGACCTGATGAAATGCCTGGTGCCCTGAGCACATTCGGGTTAGTCCTGAAGAGACAATAGGAGACCCAGAAACCGGAAAGCACGCCTTCCCAGCGCGTGCTTGGCCCCACCCTGGCCGGGTAAGACGAGTCCAGGCCCCAGTGTAGAGTGGAGGCCCCCAGTCAGCCAGAGCCCTGACTGCTTCAACCCAGTCAAGGTCGCCCTAAAACCCTCCTCTACCGAGCAGATCAGTCGCCAAGCTCCATAGCCAAGGAAACCAGGACTAACCGTTAATTCCTAACAGAGCTGGTGCACAGGCTCTCAAGAGCAGTTTGCTGATATCTTCTCCTGACTATCGCTGTCGGCGCTCAGTCTAATGCCACCGAGGAGGAGAGGGCGAGGGGCGGCCCCCAAACTCCTGGTCCTCGCAGCCTCGGAGCTGCAGCTACGGCTGCCGGGTCCCCTCCTCGGCCTTCCGCGGCCGGCACCCGGGGGGTTCGGCTTCCGGCCGAAGGCGCCGCGGGAAGACAAAGGCGCAGACTCGCCCCGCGGAGGCGCAGATTCGCGACGCCACCCCGACCGAAGCGTGAAGGCGCGACACGCCCCGCCCGCAGCACCGCGCCGTCGCGTCCCCCGGCTCCCGGCGGGACCGCTCGTGCTCACCTGAAAGCTTGAAGACCTGTTAAGAGACAACTACTGGGCGCCGACAGCTCCTCACCGTGAGCGAGGTTAGCGTTCCCGCGCAGAGCCCCGCCGCTCTATCCCCGGGGCGGGCCCCGCCCAGGGCGCCGCCCAGTCCTCTCTGATTGGCCGAGGAACGCGGGCTCGCCTCCCCGGCGAACTCCGCTTTAGCCTTGCGGGCCTCCTCCCACAGTATCCCCTCTACTTAAGACGAACCCCCAACAGTGCTTGATGAAGTCTGTCGGGTCCCGCCTCCTGGGTCCCGCTCCAGCCTTCTGAATGGCCGAGGGATCGCGGGAGCCCCTCGCCTGTACCGGCGCCCCCCCGCCCCCCGCCCAGCACCACCACCGCGTTAGGGCCGCGGGCGCTCCTGTCCTTTCTCCCAAGTATACTGGCGGTCCACGATAATGGTGTTCTCCACTGTAAGCAGAGACATCTTGCCCAGTCAGCTTTGAACATCGACAAACTGAAATCTAAGCTGAACGAGCTGGAGTCTGGCTTCCTTGGCTCGTTATAGCCATAGGAGTGGAAGTACACAGTGCTGACTCAGCAGTTGGTTGGCAAGCGATGCTCAGTATTGTCTGTAGTCGTGAAGGAGGGATGCTCATGGCAAGGGTGGGTGGTTCAGGGTCTTCACCCGCACAGATGAACATTTCTGTAACAGTGATGCTCTTATGTGAAAGTCACGTTTTCGATGTTCTCAGCCACTAGACATTATAATAGTCAGTTTCGGACAACCAGAGGAAAGTAAACGAGGCTCTTCATCTTTATATTCACAATCCCTAGCGCTTTGCTTGGCCCACAATAGACACTGGATAAATACAGGACAGTAAATTGCGGTGATAAATCCATGTTAGAGCAGATTTTTGGAGCAGCAGCACCACCCAGTGTCTACTGTTAAGGAAGAAAAGTGAGGATCCAGTAGAAACTTGAAACAACTAGATGTTCAAGGTCATTTTCCTGGCTACTCATCCAGACCCTTAGAGCATTCGGTAAAATGGAGGTAGGACTATGGTTTTAGCTTGCACCCCATATTTTCCAAAGGGGTTATGTATGGTGGTATAGATCTGTACAGATCAGGAATCATGCTTTCCACAAGGATTTCTCAAGCCTTCCCCTTATTTCACCTCCACCTCACTCCATTTCTTTTTCTCTGCTCCTGTAGCACTTTGTGTTGGTTTGAGAATTTTGTATGCTTTTGAGAGAAGAAGATGCAATGCACTAAATAAGAAATGAGAAAGGAGATATCACCACTGACCCCACAAAAATAAAGACAATCATAAGAGGATATTTTGAAAAACTATATTCCAACAAAAACAACAATTTAGAGGAAATGGACAAATTCCTAGAAACACATAAGCAGCCTACATTGACAAAAGAAGAAATTGATGATCTCAACAAACCAATCACAAGTAAAGAGATAGAATCAGTCATTAAAAACCTCCCAACTAAGAAGAGCCCTGGGCCAGATGGCTTCACAGGTGAATTCTACGAAACATTCTGGAAAGAACTAAAGCCAATTTTGCTGAAACTCATCCAAAAAATTGTAACAGAAGGAACATTGCCTAACTCATTATATGATGCCAACATTACCCTAGTACCAAATCCAAAAAAAGACACAAGAAAGGAAAATTACAAACCAATCTCTCTAATAAACCTAGATGCAAAAATCCTCACAAAATACTTGCTAATCATATTCAACAACACATTAAATGAATTATACACCATGACCACGTGGGATTCATTTCTGGCATACAAGGATGGTTCAACATAAGAAAATCAATTAATATAATACACCATATAAATAGATTGAAGGAAAAAAATCACATCATCATATCTATAGATGCAGAAAAAGCATTTGACAAAATACAGCAAACTTTCTTGATAAAAACACTGCAAAAGATGAAAATAGAAGGAAATTTTCTGAAAATGATAAAGGGTATTATGAAAAACCCACAACTAACATCATTTACAATGGTGAAATCCTAAAATCTTTCCCACTGAGAACAGGAACAAGACAAGGATGCCCACTATCACCCCTTCTATTTAACATTGTCTTAGAAGTACTTGCTCAAGCACTGAGGTAAGAACGAGACATAAAGGCATCCAAATTGGAAAGGAAGAAGTCAAAATTTCATTGTTTGCAGATGACATGATCTTATACATAGAAAACCCTGAGAAGTCTACAAGAAAGCTTGTAGAACTTATAAATAAGTTCAATAAGTTGCAGGTTATAAGATCAATGTGAAATTTCAGTAGCATTTCTGTACAACAATAATGAGCACTCTCAGGAGGAAATAAAGAAACAAATACCATTTACAATAGTAAATTAAAAAATCAAATACCTAGGAATAAATTTAACTAAAGATGTAAAACACTTATACACAGAAAACTACACAACGCCATTCAAGGAAATCAAAGAAGACTTAAATAAATGGAAGAATATTCACTGTTCATGGATAGGAAGACTAAATATTATTAGGATGTCTATCCTACCAAAACTGATCTACACATTCAATGAAATCGCAATAAAAATCAACACAGCATTCTTTAATGAATTAGAAACACTAGCTATGAAATTTATTTGGAAAGGAAAGAGGCCCCAAATAGCCAAAGACATATTGAAAAAGAAAAATGAAATTGGAAGAATCACACTACCTGACTTCAAAATATACTACAAAGCTACAGTAGTGAAAACAGCATGTTATTGGCACAAAGATAGACACACAAACAAATGGAACCAACTTGAGAGTCCTGATATAGCTCCTCATATGTACAGTCATAAAATATATTTGACAAGGCCACCAAGCCCACTCAACTGGAAGAGAATGGTCTCTGCAACAAATGGTGCCTGGAGAACTGGATATCCATATGTAAAAGAATGAAAGAGGATTACCAACTCACAACTTATAAATTATCAACTCAAGATGGATCAAAGACCTAAATATAAAAGCCAAGACCATAAAGACTTTGGAAAGCAATGTAGGGAACCATCTACAGGACCCTATAATAGGAAATGGCTTCATGAAATTCACACCCAAAGCTTGAGCAGTAAAAGAATAAATAGATTAATGGGACTTCCTCAAAATTAAAGCCTTTTGCACCTCAAAGAAGTTTGTCAAGAAAGTGTAAAATGAGCCTACACAATAGTAGAAAATATTTGGTAATCGTATATCTGATCAGAGACTTATACCCTGCATATAAAATGAACTCCTATATCTTGAAAAGAAAAAGACAAACAGCCCATTTTAAAAATGAGAAAAAGATTTGATCAAATACTTCTCCAAAGAAATACAGATGGCTAAAAAGCACATGAAAAAATGCTCGAAATCACTAGCTCTTAGGGAAATGCAAGTCAAAACTACAATGAGATACCATCTTACTCCCATGAGATTGGCAGCTATGAAAAAAACAGAAGACTACAAATGCTGGAGAGGATGTGGAGGAATGGGAACACTCATCCACTGCTGGTGGGAATGCAGAGGATCCAGCCATTCTGGAGGACGTTTTGGTGGTTTCTCAAAACACTAGCTATGGATTTGCCATATGACCCAGCAATTCCACTGCTGGGCATATACCCAGTAGAACTGAAAACAAGCACTATTCACTATTGCCAAAAGTTGGAATCAACTCAAATGCCCAACAACAGATGAATGGATAAATAAAATGTGGTATATACATACAATAGAATACTACTCAGCCATAAAAATGAATACAGTACAAACACATGTGATAACATGGATAAACTTGAGGACCTTATGTTGAGTGTAGCAACAGAGGCGTTGAAGGACAAATGCTACATGACCTCTCTGATATAAAATAAGTAAACCAAGCTCTCTCAGAGAACTAGAGTCTGGGTGATAGGCTTAAAGGAATTTGGAGGGTAGAGGATGGTTGGGAGCTGACACCTACCTGGGTGAAATCTATGATAAGCTGGAGGTAAGTATTTGTACAAAGAAGGGATAAAATGGGGGCATAGGGATATCTTTGGGTGGGGTTTTGCAGGCTTGAGTGGGCATAGGGATGGGAAGATGGGTAAGATGGCTCAAGAAATAGGGGAAGGTGGGATGAACATTTGAACATAGGAGATTGTCAGGGAAGTGGTTAAAAGTATAATGTTGAGAAAACTTTTTCCAAAATATAATAAGGAAGGTTACCTGTTTAAGATACTTAAAGGGGAGAATTTGACATGGGGCAGGCTTCTAGGGAATGTGTGAGTGCTCATTTTGTCATAGTGGGTTATATGTTTGGATGGAGACCCATACAATGAGAGTGAAGGTATGCCCACATTCTGGGGAGGACTGATGTTCTCAAATAGAGGGAATTATATCTCTTGAGAGAATTGGTGGCTCCCAATGGGTTAGGGCATTGGAGCATGTCAAGCCCTCAACATTGTTGCAAGTATCTCTGAATATGGTCCTTCAAGTAATGAAGATTAATTGTCACTCTGGGCCCTGAGGGGAGGGGAAAAGAGGTACTGAACAGATGGAATCAGTGTAACTGTGAGGCAATGGAAATGTTCCACAAGACTATACAAAGTTGGATATAGGACATATTAAGGTACACCAAAAATGTATAAAAGCCTATGGGCTAAAATGTAAACCATAATGGAAAACCAAGTGTAACCATGTTTGAAAGCTATTGTCTCAATATCTGTACATCAGTTGCAGCAAATATAATATGAACATGTAAAAAGATCATTGCTGGGGAAGGGACAAATTGTTCGATGCTGAATATGTGGGAGTACCATACATTGTATATATGAATTACTGTGATCTAAAACTTTTGTGACGAGAAACTTAATAATTAGAAAAAAGAAAGAAAAGCAAGGATGTGTAAGAAATATAGGAAATTGCCTTGCCGCTGTACATACAGGGCAACATTTATAGCAGTGATAAAAGGCAAAATAATAAAAGCTTTTTAATTTTTTAATTTTTTGTTACCCCAGTTTATTTTTACTTTAATTTTTCTAAATTAGTATGTATTCTATATCTAACCTTTAAACCCATCACTATTTTCCATTTTACTATTAATGGAACCTGGAAATATATTAGGTTTCATTTTGAAGAAGTTTTGGATCACAGAGAGTTGCAACTATGGCAGGGGAGGAATACTGGTGTGGGATGTTATTGATAACGGACACATGATTGGAAGGGAGTTTTCCAGGGCATGTATACAGGGTACATAAAAATGTTTGGATATTTTCTTAGTGGTTATAGTTAAAAACAACAACTGAAGGAGTGCTGAATTCCTAGCCGGGGTGGGGGGGCGGTTCTATCACATTCTCCAATGGAACAGCAACAATCCCCCAAGTGCAATGGCTAAGACCAATATAGAAGAATGGTCCAACAATGAGCCCTTCATACTAATGACTATGCTTGTCAGTCTGTGCGCCTAAAATAAGAACTAGGCCTTGGGCTGCAGGGTGCCTAAGAATTACCTCCTGAGAGCCTCCATGTTGCTCAAATGTGACCAGTCTCTAATCCAAACTCAGCATATAAATGCATTACCTTCCCCCCAGTATGGGACATGACTCCAGGGAATGAGCCTCCCTGGCACCGAGGGATTACTACCAAGTACGAGCTGATGATGTAACTAGAAAATGACCTTGCATAAAAGGGTGAACTCAGACCAGCAGAATATCTCAGCCTACGTGTAATATCAGGTATAAAAAATGCTTTTCAACCTTGAATAAAAGGGGGAAATGGAAAGGACAAATGATTTTATATGGCTATGAGTCTCTAAAAAAGAGTCAGGCGGTCATCAGAGGGGGCGCTATTATGCACGCCTCAGAAGGGTCCCAGAGACAGCCAAAGTACGTACAAGCCCATGTATTGATTCTTCTGAGGACTACAGAGACCCACAGGTTCTATGGTCATGGCAGATGGAGTTCAGTGCCATTCAGTTGGCCCTGCTCTGGAGTTTGTGCTCCTGAGTGTGATGGAGTTGAACTCAGATGTGATCTTTGTTCACAAACCTCTCCTGTTACTTTTACCGGACCTGTGGTTGGCGCTGGGGTTTGGTGTATGCTCAGGGGACCTGAATCTCTGAACTCTCTATGTGATAACCAGGCCCTGAGCCTCAACAGACCTGCAGCTCCTACCCTCTGGTTTAATGAACTTACTCCAACCAGCAAACAGGGAGGTGAAGAAGGTCAACCACCACACCAGGGAGCCAAGAGTGCCTACAACTGCTAGCTGGAGAAGTGCATCCATCATCCATGTGGAAACTAAACCCCCTGTTGATATAAAGGTGGAGTGGACATAACCATCCCAGGGTCCACAGGATGGAAGAATATAGTAGGGATTAGAGTGAATTTACTGATATTCTATTCTGGAACTATGGTGATTAGTAATAGAAGAAAATGTAGCATTAATGTGGAGAAAGTGGCCATGGTAGCTGCTAAGGGTAGGGAGAGGGAAGAAGAGATATGATGTAAGGGCATTTTCAGGAATTGGAGTTGTCCTGGGTAGTACTGCAGGGACAGATGCTGGACATTGTATATCCTGCCATGACCCACTGAGTGGACTGGGTGAGAGTGTAAACTACAATGTAAACCACAATGCATGTGGTGCAGCAGTGCTCCAAAACGTATTCACCAAATGCAATGAATGTGCTGTGATGAGGAAAGAGGCTGTTGATGTGGGATGAGTGGTGTGAGGGTGTGGGGGCTATATGGGGACCTCATATTTTTTTAATGTAACATTCAAAAAAATAAAAATAAAAAATAAAATTAAAAAAAAGAAAGGATGCAGAGAAAGCAGGCTGGGGTTTGGGCAGCAGGGAAAGCATCCCAAGGACATGATGGTCCTAATCCTGTGTTGCTCAAGCAAATGTATGTAAATATTATTGTCACAGGCACTGTGCTAGAAACAATAGACAGGCAGCCTGGTCTTTTTTGTGAGCAATTTCCCTAAGGACAAGAGATTTACAAAATTGTACCCTCAGAATGCTGAGGGAGAAGGGAAAGTAGGAAAAAATTTGCCCCCCCCCCCAACTCTGGGAACCTTACACTTGCCTAGTGAAGCCTGACAGGCACCCTTCCCCCTACCACAGGGGAGCAGCCAAGATACCTAGGTGAGAATAATACCCAGGGATCCTGAGTATTGGAAGCCACAAAGAGAGTTAACTATTCATTGGTCCCTTTCTAATCAGCAAAGGGTGTTGTACTTGGTAGACATGGGAGCTGAATGTACTTTAATTCATGGCAAAGTAGTGTGAGTCCATGGACCAGTGCTGGTTATAGATGGCTTGGGAGGGGGGCAATTTATGCTAAGCAACACAATTTAATTTTACAAATTGGATGATTACCTTCCCAAAGGAATATGGTGTATATTTTCCCTAGACCCAAATTTAT
This sequence comes from Dasypus novemcinctus, assembly GCF_030445035.2. Classification (NCBI taxonomy): domain Eukaryota; kingdom Metazoa; phylum Chordata; class Mammalia; order Cingulata; family Dasypodidae; genus Dasypus; species Dasypus novemcinctus. Next base: position 108,499,561 of record NC_080704.1, read on the forward strand.
TTTAGGAATTGACATTCTACAGAATGTGACATTATAGACTACCAATGGAAAATTCTGCCTGTGATGCAGAATGATAAAGGCAGTGCCAAGGGAGGACAAGCTAAATGGTTCCCAGTGAAGATGCTTTTGTGCCAAAGAATTGTGGCATCTAAACAGTACAAACTCCCAGGAGGTCACTGTGGGAAAATAGCTTGAATTTGAATGTGGGAACCTGGCTTGAAGTTGAAACATTTCCATAATGCAGATAAGAAGTATGGGCTTAGGAACACCAGGCCTTGACTAAATGGTACACTGTCTGGTTAGCACGAAAATTGTTTGCATGAGGAGGCATTTGAAATTTGTATAGCCTGTTCCCTATTATTGTAGATATTGCAGTTCTAATAACAAACAGCCTTGAAAGTAAACATAGATAGCAAATACTTTGTAATCTCTAATAAACACGATGTGAAAACTAGGGTCAAGACTCTCAGTTCCAGAAGCTGTGAGTCCGCTGGTCCCATCTTTGTTCTCTCTTGTGTCTTTCTGTCTCTTTATTTCTTATGTTCTGCAATGCCTTCCACTTAAGCCAACTCATTTCTGAGCTGGTCTCAGCAACTGGCACCTGAACAGGGACTCAAAGGGAAGAAGGATCACTTTTAGCAAAACTAGTGCAACATCACAGAGCCCTGAGTGTTTTAAGAGGCCTCCGAAGTCCTCAGCAGGTAAGGACACTCTCGGGTATTTTTGCAGGGTTACAATAGGAAATGGAGACAGTTCACCCTTATATCTGTCTCTTGAAACAACTCCTCAAGGCAAGAGGAGCCAAGGCCACTGAGCATCAAATTTTAGAACTCCTACACATTATTGAAAAATATTGCTCATGGTTCCCAGCAATAGGGTGTTTAGAATTAGGACATTAGGAAAGTGTGGGAAAAGATTTTTTTTAAAATTACATGTACAAGGTGTTCTGCTCCCTGTTAATATTTGGCCCACTTGGACTATTATTAAATCTGTTTTGGAACCCTTGCAAACAGAATGAAGAAGAGGAGAACAAGGAGAGAGAATGTGAGGAAGTTCCTTCCACTGAATCTTTTGATGATAATTAAACTAAAGTAGTTTTACCTTCAGCTCCTTCATTAATTGACTTTAGAAAATCACTTTCCCCTCCACCAACACCTCCCCCACCATACTCATAGATGCTCAGCCAAAGTTGTCAGCTTTACAACAGGGCATCTTGCAGGCTAGAACAGGGGGAAATCATGTTGAGCCACTTGTGCAAGGAAAGGTTAATTCACAAATACAATGGCCCTTACAGGCAAAAGTGCTAAAGAAGGTCCTTGTTAGTGAAATCATGCTTGTAAGAAAACTCTCTGTTAAAGTGTTGACTAAGATAAGGAAAATATTCTGGCAGCAACTATGCAAACCCCTGCTGCCTACATGATAATGTGACTGTGGGCTAGTGGGGGCTGATAGAATTAAGCCACTGGAAGAGGAGGAAAACATGGCAACAATGGTGTTCTGTTTTGTTTCCATACTGATTCTAATTGGGCCTATTTAACCAAATAAATAAAATTAGTACAAAATTTTTATCAAGGTGTTGAAAGGAGTTTTCTGTTTTGAATCAGTAGCTTACTCCTGCTTCAGGTCTCAGTGTAGTCTTAAAGAGTAGTAATCCAAAAAATGTGTGTTAACTGTCTGTCTAAACTGCTAAATAAAAGCTTAAGTGCATTTATGCTGCCCAAATTAACTTAACTGGTTGCTGATTACTAATAAAAGTGTTTCTAAGAACAAGTTTGCATGTTACAGGCAACATGGATTCCAGAAGAAATCTTAGAAGCAGTAAAATCAAAGATGTGAAATGATGGAGGGCTTGGAAACAGCTATACCAAAAGAGTAAGAATTATGGGTCAAATTAGTAAGCTTTATGTTTCTATTAGTGTGTTGTAATTGTTTTTGTGTTTGTCTGTTTGTTCAATGTCACTGTATATTTTGATACCTCTGGATGATAATATAAATTGAGAAATAAAAATTTCTAAAAGAGCTCTATTTAAATGGCCCAAAATTAAATGAGCACTTATATTAATACATAAGTTTAAATGTTAATAAGGTCTCTACAATGATAAAAATTGTAAGTCTTGATTAATGAAATTACAATGTCTCTTCATAAAAAATAGTTCTTCCCTAAATTGAAATGAATAGTTTATTTTTCTTCACAGAATAAAATGAAGGATGTAAAACTTATATGAATATTAAAAGAGGTAAAAAGTTTGTGGGAGTGCTGACTGAAATTTGGTAAGTTTGTTCAAAAAAGTGTGTTTTGTCCTAAAATATGATGGTTAGTTTTCATAAAATTAAAATGGAAATATGCTGGACAAAACTTGAATGCATATAACAAGTTGTAGAAGGTATTGTGGTAACATTAAGTAAGGGAATATGTTCTCTGAAGGTGAAATTTGTCTTAAAATACAGTATTTATAGTCTATACGGTTATAAATAATTATAAGAAGTTTGTAAAAGCATTGTTTGAATTAAAGTGTTTAAATGGCTAATTCCAAGAAGTCATTATTACACAAAAACTGAATTGATAATAAGAAAAAGTAATTTTATTACAGGAAAACTTGTTGCAAGCCAGCCTCCCCTGCCAACTTGTTTCTAAAAGACTGTTTCTAGTATTGTATGCTAGTAGGTATTTAAAATAAAGAAAAGTTATATTTGCATATAACCAAACTGAATCATTATTTTGACAAGTTTCTTCAGTGATAATTGTAACTGTATGTTGTAAGAAGTTTGCTTGGAACAGTTCCCAAAATCATTTTGGTAACTTATGTATGTAGGGTGTATAGAATATGTTTTTAATATTATCAAAACAGAACATAATTTTGTCCTAGATAAAATAATTGGTTATTAAGAAAGAGTAAAATTTGAAACAATACCTGAATACAGAAAGTGCAGAAGGTTCATGGAAAAGGAATTTTTATGGTTAAAGAAATTAATATCCAACTGTGTCACTATCACTTTGTTTTAAAACTTGCTAAGACTTTCTTTAGTATCTTCTTAGACAAGTCAAGTCAATCTGCATTCCCTACCTGTGGAAAAGCCAACAACATACTGTTGTAATGTTTCCCCAAGGCTGTGTGCATAGCTCAACCATCTGTCCTGACCTGGTGACAAGGAATCTGGCAGCACTGAAGAAATCTGTGGCTGAAACCCTACTGATGGCATTACATTAACCAGTAATCTTTTTTTCAGAATTAAAAGAAACATCAGAGACAATGGTGTCTTATCTTAAAAGCCTAAAATAGGCAAAGAATTGGGACAGATTGCAAGGTCTCTGCCACAGCCATCCACAAAGGAAGCTGAACACTAGCTGAACCATCCCTGCAACGTGCATTCTCTGGGACTGTTTCTATGGCTTTCTTAGTGGGAAATTTAACAGCTTCCTTGGGGGTGGTAATTTGGGCCAATGAGTCTTCCATGTAAGACTCTGGGCCTAGAATTTCATGCATTTCAGTACTCAAAGGGCTAGTGTTGAAGACACTGTGCTACAGCAGGTAAGCTTTCCACTTTATTAAGGTAATTAATTGCATACTGCCTGAGTGATGTTTGTTCCCAATATCTGTGATACACCCCTGGGTAAGGATGACAAGCTTCAGAATTACCACTCTTAGGTTAAACATTCCACTTGCAACAAGGCATGGTATGCTACACATACCTGCTTCTCTAAGGGGCTATGTTGTAATTCAGCCCCTTTTCATAATTGTGGATGGCTGTGGCTGTGCAGCCTAGCACTGACACTATTTGGTGGAAATGGACACCATGCAAAGCAGTCAATGGGCTGAATTAAGAGCCATGTAGATGATTGTGAGAAAATAGCTTGAATTTGAATGTGGGAACCTGGCTTGAAGTTGAAACATTTCCATAATGCAGATAAGAAGTGTGGGCTTAGGAAGACTGGCCTTGACTAGATGGAACACTGTCTGGTCAGCACGAAAATTATTTGCATGTGGAGGCGTTTCAACTCTGTATGGGCTGCTCTCTAGCATTGCAGGTGCTGCAGCTTTAATAATAAGCAGCCTTGAAAATAAACATAGATAACTACTGCTTTGTAATTTCTAATAAATATGATATGGCTCTCAGTTCCAGAAGCTGTTGAGTGCCCTGGTCCCATCTTTAATTTCTCTCTTGTGTCTTTTTTTCTGTCCTTTTATTTCTACAGTTCTGCCTCACCTATTTGTGCAAACCTATTGCTGAGCTGGTCTCAGCAACTGAAGCCCAAACAGGAACTCGAGGGAAAGAAGAATCACTTTGAGCGAAATTAGAGGTGTTGTTACAGCATAGAACCCCAAGTGGTTTAGAAGGCCTTCCAAGTCCTCGGGGAGTAAGGACACTCTCAAGTATTTTAGCGTGGTTATGATGGGAAATGGAGACAGTTCAACAAAATATTGCCGATATGTCTGTCTCCTCAAACAGCTCCTTAAGGCAGGAGGAGCTGAGGCCCATGAGTCTTGTATTTTAGAACTCTTACAGATTATAGAAAAATATTGTCCATGGTTCCCAGCCATAGGAAGTTTAGAATTAGAGGCCTGGGAAAGAGTAGGAAAAGAGTTTAAAAAATTACACGTACAAGGTGTTCCGCTTCCAGTTATTATTTGGCCCACTTGGACTATTATTAAAATAAAGAAAGTAAAGAAGTACCTCCCAATGAATTTTTTTAAAAAGATTTATTTATTTATTTCCCTCCTCCCCCCCCCCCCCCCCCCCCGCTCCCACCCCGGTTGTCTGTTCTCTGTGTCTATTTTGCTGCGTCCTCTTTGTCCGCTTCTGTTGCTGTCAGCGGCACGGGAATCTGTGTTTCTTTTTTTGCATTACCTTGTTGTGTCAGTTCCCCGTGTGTGCAGCACCATTCCTGGGCAGGCTGCACTTTCTTTCACACTGGGCGGCTCTCCTTACGGAGCGCACTCCTTGTGCATGGGGCTCCCCTACGTGGGGGACACCCCTGTGTGACACGGCATTCCTTGCGCGCATCAGCACTGCGCATGGGCCAGCTCCACACGGGTCAAGGATGCCTGGGGTTTGAACCACAGACCTCCCATGTGGTAGACGGATGCCCTAACCACCAGGCCAAGTCAGCCACCCCAATGAATTTTTTGATGATACTAAATCTAAAGTTGTTTTGCCTTCAGCTGCTTCATTAACTAACTCTAGAAACTCATTTTCTCCTCTGCCAACACCTCCTCCCCTTCCTATACTTTAAGATGCTCACCCGAAGTTGTCAGCTTTACAAGAAGGCATTTTACAGGCTAGAAGGGAGGGTGACTTGGAGGCACTTCAAATGGCCTTTCTGGTTACCGTAGGAGAAGGAGTAGCTCGAGGAGTGGATCCTCAAAATCTGAATGGAGTTTATGAGTTCACCCATGAACCCTTCCCATTTAAAATTTTGAAAGAGTTAAAAGTAGCCATGCGACAGTATGGTCCAAATTTTCCTTTTACCTATGGTACGGTGCAGGGGCTTGCTGAAGGCTCTAGGCTGATCCGGGCTGACTGGACTGTGTTAGCACGCATCACCCTGGGGTTCTTGAGAGTGTTTACAATTCAAAACCTGGTGGAAGCATCATGCAGAGACTCACGCTGCTCATAATAGAGCCCATAATATCCCTACTTCCTTGGATCAGTTAGTGGGGGTGGGGAATTGGGCAGGAGTATATCAGCAATTAACAATGGATGATCCACTTATCCCACAGGTCCGTTGCTGTGCTTAAGGGCCTGGGAGAAAATTGAGGCTAAAGGCCAGCCTCTGGTGTCATTTCAAAAAATATTACAAGGACCTAAAGAATCTTACCCTGACTTTATCATCTGGTTGCAAGAGGTTATCAAAAAACAGGTCAATAATTTAGAAGCTGCTGATACTCTTTTACAGCTAATGTCTTATGAAAATGCTAATCAGGATTGTCAGAAAGCTATCGGGGTCATGAAAGGTAAAGTGAATTTAACTGAATATATTAAATTGTGCCAGGATGTAGGGGCAGAGGGCCGCAGTGTTACAGTGATGGCAGGGATGAGAATCAATAAGAGGTTCTCTGGAAAATGTTTCAATTGTGGAAAAATTGGTCATATGAGAAAAGATTGTCAAAAAATTTCTGAGGGCCTTCATGTTACTCAAATGTGGCCAGTCTCGAAGCCAAACTCAGCATGTAAATGCAATGCCTTCCCCCCAGCGTGGGACATGACACCCGGGGATGAGCCTCCCTGGCAACGAGGGACCACTATCAACTACCAACTGATGATGCAACTGGAAAATGACCTTATACGGAAGGTTCAATGCGGATCAGCAGAATATCCATGTCTACATAAAATACCATGACTTTAAAATGCTGTTTGACCTAAAGTAAGGGGGAAATGGAAAGGAGAAATGAGTTTATATGGCTACGAGTTTCTAAAAAAGAGTCTGGAGGCTGGCAGAAGGTTTGCCCTCATGCACAACTGAGCAGAGTCAGAGAGACAGATAAAGCAGATACAACCCCCAGATATTGGTTCCTTTGAGGGCTAAAGAGACCCATGGGAGTTATGGTCATGGCCGATGGGGTTAACTACCAGGGCAGATGGCCCCTCTTTGGAAATGGTGTTTATGTGTGATGAATCTGGACTCAGATGGGATCTCCCTTCATAAGACTTTCATGCTAATGTGCTGGAGGTGCAGTTAATGTTGGGGTTTAAGATATATTTAGGGGATTTGAATCTCTGGACTGACAATGTGATAGCCAGATCCTGAGCCTCAACAGACTCCAGCACCTACAATCTGATTTATTGGACTTACCACACTCAGCTAAGATGGAGGTGAAGAAGGACAACCACCACACCATGGAGCCTAGAGTGATTACAACTGAAAATGGGAGGATTGCATCCAGCATCCAGGTGGAATCTGAGCCTCCTCTTGACATAAAGGTGCAATGGACACAACCAATCCAGTGTCCACATAGAAGAGGTGGCATTGGATTGGGAAAAGTGGACATAATGGACAAAGGGTATGGGGAAAGGCAGGAAGAGATGAGAGGTGGAGGTGTCTTCAGGACATGGAGCTGCCCTGGATGGTGCTTCAGAGGTAATCACCGGACATTGTAAATCCTCACAGGGCCTACATGATGGAATAGAGGAGAGTATGGGCCATGATGTGAACCAATGTATATGAGGTGCAGAGGTGCCCAAAGATGTACTTACCAAATCCAATGGATGTGTCAGGATGATGGGAACGAGTGTTGTTGGGGGGGGGGGGGAGAGGGGGGGGTGGGGGGGGTGGGGTTGAATGGGACCTCACATATATATTTTTAATGTAATATTATTACAAAGTCAATAAAAAATAAAAAAATAAAAAAAAAAATTTCTGAGGGAAAAACAATGCCTCCTGAACAGACTATCTCGGCTTAGAATCCATTTGAGCCATACCCCGCTGTGGTAAAGGAAATCACTGGGCTAGTCAATGTCAGTCTAATTATCATAAGAATGGGCATTTCAGCGGGGCACTCCTAGCCCCATTCCAAAAGGGGGATTTCCCAGCTCAGCAAAGCAATCCCTAAACTCCCCGGTACTCTGCAGTGCCCTGGACTTATCCCCCACCACAGCAGAAAGCACAGCTGTAGATATCCCTGTGGCAGAATTTGTTATCTTGCTTCCATCTGTGTAAAGATACCCCCATCTGTGTAAAAATGGCAATGAGGGAACTTTTACCAATTGGCAGAGTCAGACTTCTCGGGAGGAGCAGTCTCACCTCCCAGGGAGTTAGAGTGCATACAGGAGTAATTGATTGTGACTATCAAGGAGAGATTCAAGTTATCATGTCCACCTCAGCTCTTGGAAAGCTGATACTGGAGATTGCATAGCACAATTGTTGCTCCCTTACGTTTCTGTAAGAGCTAATGGGAAAGTCTGAGGGAAAAATGGCTTTGGAAGTACAGGAATGACAGGAGTATTCTTAACTGAAAAAATTCTAGAATCTCATCCTGTTTGTAAAATAACTATTCAGAACAAGCTGTTTAAAAGACTTATTGATACTGGAGCTGACATTTCTATCATTAGTTCTAACCATTGGCCCTCTGCTTGACCATTACAGGATGCATCTATTTCTGCTTTGGGACTTGGCACTCCCAGAGGTTTAAAACAGAGTGTGCAAATTTTTCATTGTCTGGGACCTGATGGGCAACATGCCATCTTGCAGCTTTATGTTGCGGACTTACCTATTAATTTCTGGGGCTGTGATCTATTAGAACAATGGGAGGCTGAAATTTATATTCCCCAGGTTAGTCAATATAGTAAACAAAGTCAACAATTAATGAGGAAACAGGGGCATGTTCCAGGGTTAGGATTGGGTAAGCATCACCAGGGAATTGTGGAGCCAATAGACCGCACGGCTCATGGTAATCATGGGGGATTTGGATATTCACCTTTTCCATGGTGGCCACTGTTCAGTCTAGCCTCCTTGGACCACCCAAACCCATTCCTCTTAAATGGACTATAACCTCTCCAGTTTGGGTTGAATGTGGCCATTAACTCAGGAAAGATTGGAGGCACTTCATAAATTAGCTAAGAGCAGTTAGATAAGGGGCATATTGAAGAATCTTTTAGTCCTTGGCACACTACAGTGTTTCCTATTAAGAAAAAATCAGGCAAATGGAGACTTTTAACAGACCTCTGAGCTATTAATGCAGTCATTCAATGTATGGGTGTGATGTGGGCTATGGGTGGGAGGCTCTTTGTCTCTTCGGAGATAACCTAAGCTGTCTGTCCTGTCCTGACTTGTGAGTGTGGGATGGTAAGAGGCTGCAGTCCTGTCCTTGGTAACCATGGCAATGACTCCAGTCCCCGGAGGCAATTTAGCAATGCAAACTATATACATACCAGTCCATCCAGGGAAACTCTGATAGTGGTGATGCAGAAACTTAAGGGAACTTAGACTTGACCTCGAATGGGAAATATAATACAGCCTGCGCATAAATTCAAAATTATCTAATTCTATATCCAAGTGTGCCTAGTCTCTAGAAATCCAGTTAAGTGATATAGGCTTTGAATATTCAGAAAGGATGTAAGACTGAATGTGTATTCAAAGTTGCATCCTTGAAGAAGGACAACCACCACACACCATGGAGCCTAGAGTGAATACAACTGAAAATGGGAGGATTGCATCCAGCATCCATGTGGAATCTGAGCCTCCTCTTGACATAGAGGTGCAATGGACACAACCAATCCAATGTCCACATAGAAGAGGTGGCATTGGATTGGGAAAAGTGGACATGGTGGACGATGGGTATGGGGAAAGGCAGGAAGAGATGAGAGGTGGAGGTGTCTTTGGGACATGGAGCTGCCCTGGATGGTGCTTCAGAGGTAATCACCGGACATTGTAAATCCTCACAGGGCCCACTGGATGGAATGGAGGAGAGTATGGCCCACAATGTGGACCATTGTCTATGAGGTGCAGAGGTGCCCAAAGATGTACTTACCAAATCCAATGGATGTGTCATGATGATGGGAACGAGTGTTGGTGGGGGGGGGGGAGAGGGGGGGGTAGGGGGGTGGGGTTGAATGGGACCTCACATATATATTTTTAATGTAATATTATTACAAAGTCAATAAAAAAAAAGAAATAATTACTAAAATAATAAAATATCTAGGAATAAATTTTACCAAGTGTGTATAAGACTTGTATACAGAAATCTATAAAAACAGAAATTGCTAAAAAAATCAAAGACAGGAAAATGTAAATAAATGGAAGGACAATCTGTGTTCAGGGATTGGAAGAATAAATATCTGATATATCATAAAAAAAAAAAGTTGCATCCAGATGGAATGTAGGCAAGATGCTAATTTAAGCTCACCTGAAATGTGGGCGATATGTTAATTCAAAACCTTTCTGGTACTCAAGCAAAGACTTAACTAACAAAGAAAGTAGTTTTCTTTGATAAAAGCACCATTTGACTTCCCACCCTGTATAAAAGGCACTTGAAAATCTTGTTGGAGGCTCAGGTTTGAAACCGAAAGCTCCCAAGTCCAGCCAGCCATCAATAAATCATTTTTCCTTCTCAAAATCATTCCTGAGTCCTGGCCTTTCTATATGCAAATAATTGAACCTCTCTAAACTTCTACAACAGGCGCAATGCAGTCAGGTTTGCCCACACCAGCTATGATCCCTCCTAGCTGGCCACTTGTTGTTATTGATTTAAAACATTGCTTCTTTACAATACCTTTGGCTCTGCAGGACTGCAAGAAATTTGCATTCTCTGTGCCTTCTTTCAATAGCAAAGAACCAGTGAAATGGTTTCAGTGGAAATATTTTCCTCAAAGAATGCTTAATAGCCCCACCATAAGTCAAAATTGTGTAGCCAAAATTTTAGATCCAGTTAGATAGCTTTTCCTTCTTGTTATATTATACATTATATGGATGATATATTGTGTGCTGCTCCCTCTTCTCAGACTCTAGTTTCAGCGTATCAGGCCTTAGAAAAGAGCTTAACTGCAGCAGGGTTAAAACTTGCCCCTGAGAAATTTAAAAAGTTACTCCCATTTCTTATCTTGGGACTATTGTTGACAAAATTACAATTAAGCCTCAGAAGGTTCAGATTCATAGGGACTCTATTAAAACTTTGAAAGATTTATAGAAATTATTAGGCAATATAAACTGGCTAAGGCCCAAAGTGGGCATTTCCACATATGAACTGTCTAATCTTTTTTCCCTATTACTAGGAGATCCTCAATTAAATAGCCCCTGGGTTCTGATGAGAGAAGCAGAACAATTAAAACTCACAGAGAAAAAAAATTCAAAGTGCCCAAGTTGAATGCATTAACCCAGAACAGCCACTGCAATTGATTATCCTGCCTTCCTTACACTCTCCCACTGGAATCCTTATGCAACAAGATCATATTGTAGAATAGATATTTTTGCCTAACAGTGTTGTTCAAACTTTATCTCCTTATGTGGATTTTATGGTCCAGATTATACTTAAAGGCCATGAATGCACTTCTGCCCTTCATGGATGGGACCCTTCTCATATGGTTCTTCCACTTTTACACAGGGAAGTTGAGGCTTGCCTACAAAATCACTTGCAATGGCAAATAGCCTTTGCTGATTATATTGGACAGATAGATAACCATTACCCTAAAAATCATATATTAAAATTCATTAAATGTACTCAATGGATTTTACCTAGCATAACGAAGTTTCAGCCAATACTTGATGCTCCTACAATATTTACTGATGGGTCTGGAAATGGCACAGCTGAAGATACTGGATATAAAACTAAGAAAATTCCTACTCCTGAATTTTTGGCTTAGCAAGCTGAATTAATAGCAGTACTTATTGCTTTGCAAGACATACCAGAGTCTATAAACATCCTTTCAGACTAGGTGTATGTTGTCCAGGTTACTCAATTGATTGAAACAGCTCTTACCAAACCTAACTTAAATCAGTTTCCTTATAAGCTTTTTCACAAACTTCAGCAGATAATTAGAAATAGAAAAAGGTCCATTTTTTATTACTCACATTTGATCTCATTCAGATTTACCTGGACAATTAGTATGAGGCAATAATGCCACTGATAAATTAGTCACTCCTCTTTTACAAGAATCTATTGACTTTCATAATCTAACTCATTTAAATGCAGTGGGCCTCAAAGCTCATTTTCTTTTAACGTGGACACAAGTTAAGAACATTGCCCAAACTTGTCCATCCTGTTAAATTCTTAATAATCCAAAACAATTGGAACCTGGAGTAAATCCCCATAGTTTAACTGTTAACTTGTTGTAGAATTTGAGAGAGGTTCAGTTATTTGCATATAGAGAGGCCAGAACTCAGGAATGATTTTGAGAAGGAGAAATGGTTTATTGATGGCGGGCCGGACTCGGGAGCTTCCTGTTGCAAACCCAAGACCCGAACAATATTTTTGAGTTTTTTTTTATACAGAGAGGAAAATTTAAGTGGTCTTTTTGTTTCAGTTCTCAATAGGCTTGAATTAGCATATATATCTTCCACATCTTAAGTAAGCTTTTAGCATGGACTTCATACATTCTAGATAAGCTGTTAGCACATTTGGTTTGCATTTCCCCTGAATATTTAAAGTTTATAGACCTTGCATTGTTAAACTGTTCCCTGGGACTGGAGTCATTGCCGTGGTCACCAAGGGCAGGACGGCAGCCTCTTACAGTCTCACACCCACAAGTCACAGACAGCTTAGGTTATCTCTGAAGAGACAAAGAGCCTCCCACCCATAGCCCACATCAAACTCACTGTGGCAAATGGATGTAACTCATATCTCCTCCTTTGGAAAATTATGTTATGTTCATGTCTCTATAGATACTTGTTCAGGATTCATTTGAGCTCAGACTGGAGAAACTGCTCGACATGTAAGGCAGCATTTTTTAGCTTGCTTTGCTGATATGGGACTTCCTCAATCTTTAAAAACAGATAATACTCCTGCTTATACTAGTGTCTCCCTTAAAAAATTTCTAGTTACTTGGAGTATTTCACATATTACAGAACTTTCTTATAACCTCCAAGGGCAAGCTATTGTCAAGCAAGCAAATCAAACCCTCAAACTCATGTTACAAAAACAAAAAGGGGGAGACAGGGAGACACCACAGGTGCAGTTACATAAAGTACTATTCACTCTTCATTTTCTTAATTGTGGAAGCACCCTGGAGGGGATAGCAGCTGAAAGGCATTTCTAAAATAATTTTAAAACTCAAACCCAAACTCTGTCCAAGAAAACCTTTAATTTGGTGGAATGATCCACTGACCAATGAACGGTCAACAGGGTAGCTGTTAACTTGGGGAAAAGGGTTTGCTTGTGTTTCCCCAGGAGACAGAGAATGTCCTGTGCGCGTACCAGCTTGTCAAATAAAACCATATCATGAACTCAAAAAGATGATGAAAGTTCCTGTGGAACCCAGAACCTTCTGTCATGCAGATGGAGAGATTGACGCTGGTAACTATATGGCTGTGTCCCACTCTGAAGACCAGAGCTGCTTCACTGCCCCACATGGGGGCAAATTAAATGTCTGAGTCAAGAAGGCGAACAACAGTTGGAAAAGGAGGAATTGCCAGTTACTGCTCCTATTTTGCTGGTAGCTATGCTCACTGTAGTAACAGCAACCGTAAGTGTTTTGCCTGTAGCAATTACTGAAACTAAGTATACTTATTGGGCATATGTTCCTAATCCCCCTTTACTTCATCCTGTATCTTGGATGGAAACCCCTCCTCAGATTTATGTTAGTGATTCTTCCTGGGTCCCTGGGCCAGAAGACTCCCACTTGCCATTACATGGGCAAGAGGAGGGCATTAATTTTAATGGGACCCTACGATTCATTGAGCTGCATTATGTGTTGGCCCTGCTGATGGGTGTCTAAATTTAACAAATCCAAACATGGTTGTCAGTCACTCCTAAACATGGGAATATTTCTAGAACTAAATTACATCTTATATTAGGGTTGAGTTTTAAATATAAACATTATAATAATGCTGGCCTCAAACCTCCAGTCAAACCCATATGTAGATATCCTTCTTTGAGGGATTCACGAAGTGACCATCTTTATTGGGAACATTGTCGAAGGTCTAGTCGTATATTGCTAATTAATGGCTCCTGTGGAATTGTAGCTGACTGGTCCCCTAAGGGGTATGCAGTTCAGAATCGCAGTATGGATGAGACCTGTTGTACTTACAAAGGACTGAGTTGGAAGGTGTATAAACATAATTTTACTACTGTTATTACAACTTCTGCAAAACACCCCATTATCTGGCGTGGGATGGTCCCACTGTTTCCAATATTAGGCCATGGGCTAGCTCAAGTAACATTATGGAAAATTCCCTTCAGTTTAGGGTCCATTCAGATATGGGAAGGTCACTATCAATATTCCAATAATTATTCTTTACCATTTTACACTTCTGACAATTTCTCTTTCCATATTCAGTCCTGTGTCTGACTGTGTCTGTCATTTTCATGACCGGAAGCTTTTACCTATATCAGACAAGCCAAGAAGTCCAATATGAAGATAATCCATGTAAACTATATACTTGCCTTAATTCATCTTTATTCAATAGTAGTCATAGTTATATTATTCTTAGAAGGCAGCTAGGCATTTGGATACCAGTTAGTCAAACTCGACCTTGGGAAGCTTTGCCCGATAAGCAGCTTTGTTATTAGCCTTGCAAAAAGTGCTTAAGCACACAAAAAGATTTGTTGGAATACTAATAACAGCTATTATGGGCATTATTGCCCTTACTACAGTACCTGCTGTTTCTGGAGTGGCTTTGCATTAAAGTATCCAAACTACAGAATTTGTCCAAGCCTGGCATCATAATGCAAGTCTGGCTTGGGGGAGTCAAACCAAAATCAATAAAGAAATCAATTCTAGGGTAGTAGATTTGGAAAATGCCATACTACTCCTTGGAGAGGAGTTACAAAATATAAAAATGCAATTGAAATTAAAATATGATTGGAATGTTTCTAGGTTCTGTGTAACCACACATGTTTAATGATAGTCCTATCTCGTGGAACAAAATAAAATGCCACTTACTCAGACATCAAGACAACTTGAACTTAGATATTCACCAACTGCAAGCTGATATACTGAGTATTCAAAACGCTGATTTGAAATTGTTACTTGATTCTCGAACGATGGCTGGAATTGCCGATGGACTATAGTCACTAGACCTTACAGCTTGGGTGAAAGGTTGGGGAGGAGGTATTCTAGGAGGAATGTTGCTTATTTGTCTCTGTTTATTTCTTTTGTGCTTAGTGCTCAGATACACACAACGAACCCTCCCAGGTATAAACAGCAAGAAATCGCCAAATCTGCCTTCACTGCTTAGCAAAAACAAAGAAGGGGGAGATGTGGGAAAATAGCTTGAATTTGAATGTGGGAACCTAGCTTGAAGTTGAAATATTTCCATAATGCAGATAAGAAGTGTGGGCTGACCTCTGGACTGACCATGTGATAGCCAGGCCCTGAGCCTCAATACACTTGCAACTCCTACACTCTGGTTTATTGGACTTACCCCACTCAGCTAACATGGAGGTGAAGAAGGTCAACCACCACACTAGGGAGCCAAGAGTGCCTACAACTGCAAGCAGAATTGCATCCAGCATCCATGTGGAATCTAAACCCCCTCTTGATATATATGTGAAGTGGACACAACCATTCTAAGCTCCACAGGATGGAAGAATAGAGTATGGATTAGAGTGGACTTACTGATATTCTATTCATGAACTATTGTGATTAGTAATTGAAGAAAATGTGGCATTGGTGTGGATAAAGTGGCCATGGTTGCTCCTAGGGGTAGGCAGTGGGAGGAAGAGATGTGATGTGGGGGCATTTTCAGGACTTGGAGTTGTCCTGGGTGGTGCTGCGGGGACAGTTACCGGACATTGTATGTCCTCCCACGGCCCACTGGGTGGACTGTGGGAGAGTGTGGGCTATGGCGTGGACCACTGACCATAAGGTGTAGCGGTGCTCAGAGATGTATTCACCAAGTGCAACGTATGTCTCATGATGATGGAGGAGGTTGTTGTTATGCGGGGAGGAGTGGGGTGAGGAGGGTGGGGGTATATGGGGACCTCATATTTTTTGAATGTAGCATTAAAAAATAAAGACAAAAAAAAAACCACAATGAGATACCAAAAAAAAAAAAAGAAGTGTGGGCTTAGGAACACTGGCCTTGACTAGATGGAACGCTGTCTGTTCAACACGAAAATTATTTGCATGTGGAGGCATTTCAACTTTGCATGGCCTGCTCCCTAGCATTGCAGGTGCTACAGCTTTAATAATAAGCAGCCTTGAAAACAAACATAGATAACTACTGCTTTGTAATTTCTAATAAATATGATATGGAAACTAGGGTCGAGGCTCTCAGTTTCAGAAGCTGTTGTGTCCATTGGTCACATCTTTAATTTCTCTCTTGTGTCTTTCTTTCTGTTTCTTTATTTCTTCAGTTCTGCATCATCTTCCCTTTGTGGAAACCTATTGCTGAGCTGGTCTCAGCAGATGATTATAGTATATGAGCCGGGGAATGCATTAACAATCTGTACTGGTAGTTGGGCAGTCTACAAAGGCCTTACCACCTGGATGGCAACTTGGAAACAGGAACAATGGATTGTCAGAGACCACCCTCTATGGGGGAGAGATCTATGGAAATACATCTGGGACACCTGCCAGTGGCAACAGGTAACTGTCTAGTGTGTCCCTGACCACTCCTCTAACATGCCTTCAAGAATGTTGAGGCAAATGCCCTCATGAAGGTACAGAGTCATACCACTGAGACCCAAGAAGCAGAGGAAGGGTTCCACAAGAAAAGCAGGCATTGTGGTTAATAGACCCTTTGATGTTTACCCCAGAAGTTCCAGCTCCCTGTCACTGGCAACTCATGGACATCACCTGTGAATGTCCATCATGCTCACTTCAGCGACCACAGTGATTGCCTAACCAGATGGAACATATAGGCTAAGCATAGATCCCAGTAACACAGTGGTAGGAGGATTACATTGGTCCCCTCTCACTCTTAGAAGGAGCAAGGTATGCTTTCACTGCCACAGACACTGCCATGCGACTCTTGTTGGCCTTCCCAGTGGGAAAGACTTCTGCCATAGCCCATGCCCACAATTGAACCCAATGTTGGATTTGCACAGACTTACCATCCTCAGGTGCTACTGGCTTTCCTTGGACCATAGCTCCTGCACATTGGGCAGTGTGGAACCCTTTGCTGGCATGGTAGAATATGACCCATTGACAAGGTTGGAACAAGACTTTCTCATTTAAGACTGAAATCCAGCAGCTCTCTTTCAAGGAAACATGTACTTATATTGTTCCCTTGCAAAGGAACAGGTGAATAAGCCCAAGCCTTTATTAGTATATGCTGTATATGATGGTTTAGCATGGGTAGTGGCAGTGGCTGTCACCTTAGATTGCTTTGCCCCTGTCTGTATGGAATCTGTAATGTGGAGATTACAACCATGAGTTGTGTAATTTTACTATCCAACTAGTAAATAATAGTCTTTTCCAATGGCAGATCTCTTAACACCCATTTCCTGGAGCACACTCATTCCTTAAAGAATGGCTATGGACTTGCAAGCAAAATGGGTGGCTGTAATTGCTCTATAACTGGATTGGATGATACATGTAGAGACAGCCATATGTCCCCACCACCCTGTATGACTTATTAACCCATACTCCTAGTAATTGGGAGATGGTCAAGGCTAGATATAGAGTAAAGCTCACCCCCTGGTGGTTCTACATTGGCCAATTTTGTCCAGGTGGTGCTGAAATTGTCACTGAAAAACACATAACTAACTTCAGGGGAATGCAACTTCTGAAGGCACCTGGCCTTTCTCACTCTCATGGTCCAGTATGTCATAGCTGTCACCCCCCCTTTGGGACCCGCTTACCACTATCTTCTTTATTCTTTTAGTGGGGCCATGTATCCTCAAAATTCTAAACTTTATTTCTTCCAAAATAATTGCCTTCCAGAAAACAAGATATTAGTCACATGGGGATTTGAGCCAGTTCCAACCATAGTGTTGGACTCATCTTCCCTTAACCTCAGTAGAATGGCCAGAGACTTTTATGCATTTTCAGGTAGGGACTACTGCCATAACCAACAGGAAGTAGCTATAGAAGAATGATCATTGCCCCTCAGCACCCCCTTAAGAATAAGGGTGTGAACTCTCATAGGGAGAAGTTGAGTCAGGTTAGTACAGGATAACAGAGGAGAAGATGAGCCACAACATGGCCGGCAGACTGCATGGCGAGAAGACTTCACAGCTGGCAAACACCATGGCTGTAGGACCTTGCTGGAACTTTGAATGCAACCTTGAGGCCCCAGTTTCTCTTTCCAGGACCTCCCCTTGGCCCTGGATATTCCAAGCATGCTTTACCATTGGCCTCCACCATTGGTGGGGTAAACCATAGCAGCTGGGGACCATCCCCTTATCATTAACAAGCGAGTGGAATAATTAAAAATTTAAAAGGTAAACTGCATGAGGCAGAACTTGCTCTCTCTGCCTGGAGGTGCCCACACCAAATTTTGCTGTGTATTTCCATCTTTTTCTCCCATTTCTCAGCAAGCTCTGTTCCTTTCCCACTTCTCAAAAAATTCTTTTTACTGGTCTAAAAAAAAAAATAGAAAATCACATAACTGCTTTAGCCAATCACACTGTCATGTCCTTAATGATTCCAAAATAGCAATTTTCTTACTAACTACAAAAGTAGTTTTACAAAATAAGATGGTTTTAGATATTTTTACTGTGGCACAATTTGGGACCTGTGTCCTCATTAATGGTCATTGTGTATATAATCCTGATCACTCCCATAATATTTCACAAACTTTAAATCACATGCCAGAGCACATATAACACAATGATAAGTTAGGTATTGTCCTCCTCTCGATTGGTTTAAATCCATTTCTTGGTCTTGGTGACATGTGTTTGTAGGCCTACTAGCTTTTGGTGGAGGTCTCCTATTATTCTGCTGTCCTTTATCCCGTTGCTGTGGAATGTGGCTGCAATGATTGTCCTATGGACAAGTAGGCTGCTGTGTCGGGTGAACTGTGAGGACCCAGGGCCAGGGCTCTCCCTAAGCCTACAACATGTAGTTGCTTATGTGACCTGGACATGTGTTAAAAGTTAACAACTTTCCCTGGAGGGAAATAATGTATAGATAGTATCATAAATCATAATCTCCTCCTAGCAGTAAAACTTCATTCCTGTGTACATAATGATAACATCACCAGACCCCATATGTGCACATCTTGGGATCCTTAGCAGAAGGTCTGTTCTCATACACTATAGAATGTCCCTGTTCTGAAAACCTTTATACCACCATTCATTTTCCTACCTCTTTGTGGATCTTCACATTCATTCTCCAGACTGCCACCACTGGAGACTCTCTTTTGTTTGTCAGTCCAAATAAAGATTTTGTCTGACTCAGTGCCTGGTGCATTCTTTGGTCTCATGGTTGCCCCAACTCGTGACCTTCAGGAATTGGACTGGAACAGAAGGACATTCTTGTATATGTACTATCAACCACAATTCTCATTCTTCTGTGTTCACTATGTTACTCAGTCCCTAGATTATTCTCTAGCTTTCTCTCAACCGATATTTACATCCATAGACTACCCTTTTCAACCACAATCCCTTTTATAAACCAGATGCATTAATTCTACTCACTATAATGTGTTACTATCAACTCTATCCATTTTCCCACTTTTACAGTCAAGTTAATTAAAACTTTTACACACATTAAGAACCAGTACCCCTTCTCAACCCTCCTATTATCTCCTAATAACCTAAACTGTAGTGTTTATTTTTTTGTATTTGGTTCATATTAGTGAGACCATCCAATATTTGAACTTTTGTGTCCGCCTTATTTCATTTTGCATAATGTCTCCAAGATTCATCCACGTTATCGTATGCATCCCAATTTCATTTCTTCTTACAGCAGCATAGTATCCCATTAAATGTGTATACCACATTTTGTTTATCCATTCATCAACTGGTGGACACTTGGGTTGTTTCTATCCTCTGGCAATTGTGAATAATGAAACTATAAACATCGGTGTGTGTGTGGACATATTTAAGTGTACACCGTAATGTTCACAAAGTGAAGACAGATCAAGACACAGAACACAAGCAGGTCCCCCATCATCCACTCCTGTGCCTCCTTCAACTCTTTCAAGTCACTATACTCTTTGCCATATTCTCTCCAGTAATGCCCTGGGGCAAAATTTGCTCCATTTCTGATCCAAGTAAAGCCGGGTTCCATTGCAAGGATAGTTGTTTAAACTAAATGGCCTATGACTTAGTTTATATCCCTAAACCATCTACCAAACTCTTCTTAATTGTGTTTTACCATAAGTGCCATTGTTTTTGAAAGTGTGTTTAAATTATAGCTAGTGTTAATTTCACTAATATGTACAAATTTCCCCCATATGCAGGATACACATGCAAAAAACTTCCAGAACATTTAGATTTTTTGTCAAAAAAAGTGTGTTTAAGCTTGAACTTCTCCACACTCTGTTACAAATGAAATCAGTTCTTTGTGAATAGAATAAGAGCCCTCCATTTTATGACTTGCATTTCCCACAGGGCATAATCTCTGATCCATGGGCCCTAGAGCTGGGAGAAGTGACAGTAGTGCACTTTTCCCTGAATGACACCCCTGCTGTAGGAGCAGGGTATTGTGGAGACAGTAGCCTAAGGCAGTCTCGGCTAGCTTCTCTTGGTATGGAAACTCCTTGCTTTATAAACTGGGCAAGGGAGATCTGGACCCAGTATTCTTAGCATCCATATCTAATGTAAAGCCTCCTTCCCACAACTGGGTGGCTTAAGAAGGGAGCCCCCATTCTTTGGCCACTCTTACCAGGAACATTGTCTCTGCAATAGGTAAACTGGCAACAGGATAAGAAACATTGACATTTTTCTCTTCCTGGGAAGATAGGCCTCTTACTGGGAATTTGGGGAGAGGAATCCCTGTGTTTTTGGACTTCTATCCCTGTGTTCTTGGCCTCACATGCCTGGGCTAAAGTTTTTACCAAGTTGAACTGGGAGTTAGGGCATGGAAGGTATGGAATGTAGTTCAAATGCCACAGACTCTTAACATTCCAACAAGTTTTTGTAGATTTTCTTAAATAAAGTTTTCTACATTTGTTGTTTGGCCTGAGGATCATTTCCAGAGACTATAAGTATTTATGTTTGCTTTGGTTTTTCTTTTCTTGAAGAATTTCAAAAGTTTGCTGGGGTAAGTTTTGAGGAGGTTTTCACACTGCCATGCTGAAAGTGTTATTTGGTAAGAATTGCCCCACTAGTGTGATTCCAGAATAATCAAGTTTTCTTTACTGTGATAGGTCATAGAATGTTAACTTTTTGCCAAGCTGAATTTTGGGGTCTGTGGAGAGATCAAGTAGCCATCTCCATAATCCATATAATTGGAGGATGCATCAATAACATTTATATATATTTTTATTAGAGAAGATGTGAACTTACAAAACAATCATTCATAAAGTAAAGAATTCCATACATCACGCTTCCACCAACATCTTACATTGTTGTGCAATATTTGTTACCAATTGTGAAAGAACATCATCAAAATATTACTACTGGGGAATGGATGTATCTCATTTTTGAATGCCTGCTTCCCATGTGTATTAGTCAGCCAAAGGTGTTCTGATGCAAAATGCCAGAAATTGGTTGGCTTTTATAAAAGGTATTTATTTGGAGTAGGGGCTTACAGATACCAGGCCATAAAGCATAAGTTACTTCCCTTGCTAAAAATCTATTTTCATGCATTACAGCAAAATGGCTGCCAATGTCTGTGAGGGTTCAGGCTTCCTGGGTCCCTCTGGGTACAGCTCCTCTGGTTTCTCCACAAGGTCAACTGTAGACTATCAGGCGAACAGCTCTGTCTCTTTCCCTGGGGCTACAGTTTAAGACTTCAGCATAAAACTCCAACATCAAAACTCCAACATTAAGAATCCTCAACTCTGTCCTTTGCCATGCTTTTTATCTGTGAGTCCCTATCCACCAAGGGGTGGGGAATCAATGCCCTAATGGCAAGGCCCGATCAAAGCCCTAATTATAACTCAATCATGCCCAGGTACAGATCAGACTACAAACATAATCCAATAACTATTTTTGGGATTCATAACCATATCAAATTGCTACATCATGTGTGAGGTCCTGTGTCAATTCCCATTTCTTAAAAAAAGGATTATTACTAGCTATGGTCCAGGGCATACATTTGATATATTTTTCCATATACCTCCCTGTTATTAATGCCATGTATTAGTATTTTCATTTGCTATAGTTCATGGGAGAACACTCTCATATTTATAATGTTAATCATGGTCCATCATACACCACATGGTATACTGTGTTATACAGTCCCAAACCTTGTACAATCAATCCATCCAAAGTGTATATTCAATGGCTCTAACTTTCAGCACAGCAGTCATCACCTCATTAAATTTTTTAACATTCTCCTTTGTCCAAAAAAAACCCATACCCCTTGTGATGGTTAGGCTATTGTGTCAACTCGGCCAGGTAATTATGCCCAGTTGTTTGATCAAGCAAGCACTGAGCTAACTGTAATACAAGGGCATTTATGTTCTTCAGGAGGCTGTGTACACTCTAAATCAGCATCCACTCTACTATGCTGTTTCTTCCATAACCAGGATCCATGGGTCCAGGAATCAAGGGGTGGAAATGGGAGAGGCACCATTCACTATTACCCCTAGTGACCCACTAGGAAAATTTTTGCTTCCTGTCCCTACAACCTCAAACTCTGCTGATCTACAGGTTTTAGTCCCAAAAGGAGGAGTCCTGCCACCAGGGAATACAACATTGAATCCATAGAACTGTCACTTGGTCACTTTGGGCTCCTCTTACCTCCAAATCAACAGCCAACAAAGAGAATTACTGTACTTGCTGAGGTGATTGATCCTGACTATCAAGGGGAAATAGAACTGCATCTAAATAATGGGGGTAAAAAAGAGTTTGCCTGGAATATAGGGGATCCTCTAGGGCATCTCCTAGTACTGCCAAGTCCTATGATTAAAGTCAAGAGAAAATTGCAACAACTCAATCCAAGCAGGACTAACAATGGCCAGAATCTTCAGGAATGAAAGTTAAAGTTACCTCACCAAGAAAAGAACCATAGCCAGCTGAAGTGCTTGCTGAGGGTAATAGAAACATGGAATGAGTAGTGGAAGAAGGTAGTGATAAATATGAACTTCAACCATGTGACCAGTTACAGAAATGAGGACTATATGATCATGAATCATTCTTCCTTGTTTCATTATGATGATGACTGTATATTACACAAAACAAATTTCTTTGGCTGCCAAGTTGACAAGGGGTGGACTGTGATGATTAGGCTATTGTGTCAACTTGGTCAGGTAATTGTACCCAGTTGTTTGGTCAAGCAACTGGGCTAACTCTGCTAACTGTGATACAAGGGCATTTATGGACTTTAGTCACCATCGACTTTACTGTAGTGGTAAATCATAGGTAGCTGGTGAAAATTACATCAATCAGAGAGATTTCCATCAGCAATATTGATGCTTAACACATTCAACTGAATGCCTTAAAAGGGGAAGTGAGTCCAGCATTGAGTATTTCCCAGCTCATCTTTGGACAGCCAACATTTCCCAGAACTCATCAAGAACCTTCACTGGAATTTCATTGCAGCCCCTGGTTGCAGCCTGCCTGCGGAACCTGGACTTATGCATTCCCACAGCTATGTGGGAGACTCTTATAGAATTGCATCCTATTGACAGATATCTCTTGTTGATTCTGTTTCCCTAGAGAACCCTGACTAATACACCCCTATTATTGACTCCTTGCATCCATATATGACCTACTCTGACACTGATACAAGAAGAGAACAATATTGCTGTTAACTATAAATCATAAGTTACATTAATTGTACTTTGCCAATGCTTCACTATATTCTTACCCCCTTGTAATAGTGACATACATTTGTTCTAGTTCATAGAAAAACATTCTCTCTGTACTATAATATTAACCACATTCATCATCCACCTCTGGATTCAGTCCCTAGATAATTCTCTAGCTTTTTTTCAATTGACATTTATGTCCCTAGACTGCCCAGTTTCAGCTATAATCTCATTTATAAAACAGCTGCCTAAGTTATTCTCACTATAATGTGGTACCATCAACTCTATTTCCACATTTTTACAGTCAAGCTAATTAAAAATTCTTCTTATATTAAGCATTAGTACCCCTTCTCAGCCCTTATCCTATCTCCTAGTAACCTACACTCAAACTCCATCTGTTTATTCTTCATATTTAATTCATATTAGTGAGACAATATAATATTTGACCTATTGTGACTGACTTATTCCACTCAGCATAAAGTTCTCATGGTTCATCCATGTTGTCATATGTGCTCCAATTTCATTTCACCTACAACAGCATAATATTCCATTGTATGCATATATCATATTTTGTGTATCTATTCATTGGTTGATAGACACCTGGGCTGTTTTCTCCCTTGACAACTGTTTCTGCTGATATAAACATTGGTGTGAAAGTATCTTTTCATGTCCTTGTTTTCATTTCTTAAAAATGAAATCCCTCCTAGTAGAGGGATTGCCAGATCATAGGGCAGTTCTATATTTAGCTTCCTGAGGAACCACCAAAATGTCTTCCACATAGTATGCAACATTCTACATTCCCACCAACAGTGAAGGAGTATTCCTATTTCTCCACAACCACTCCAGCACTTGTGGCTTTCTGTTTTTGTAATAATTGCCATTCTATTAGATGTGAGATGATACCTCATTGTAGTTTTGATTTGCACTTCTCTAAAAGCTAGTGATATTGAACATGTTTCATGTGCTTTATAGTCGTTTGTATTTCCTCTTTGGAAAAATGACTATTTAAGTCATTTGCCTATTTTTAATTGGATTGCTTTCCTTTTTATTGTTAAGTTGCATGGTCTCTTTATATAGGAGGAAAATCAAGCCATTATTGGATATGTGGTTCCCAAATATTTTCTCCCATTGAGTGGGGGGCCTTTTCATTTTCTTAACAAAGTCCTTTGAAGCAAAAAAGTGTTAAATTTGAGGACCTCACATTTATCCATTTTTCTTTCATTGCTTGTATTTGGGAATAAGGTTTAAGAAACCAGGTCTTGAAGGTGTTTCCTTAAATTTCTCCTAGGAGTTTTACGGTTCTAGCTTTTATATTTAGGTCTTTACCCCATTGAGATAATTCTTGTATAAAGTGTGTTAGAAGTTCCATCTCTCTAGGTTTGCAATAATTAACAAGCTATGAATAAGTTCCCCCTGACATGCATTGAGGAAAGACAAGCCCCACCCCCATAGCGTACATACCTGAAAGCATGGCACTTCCCCAAAGGTTGAACAAAGAAATCACATGGAAACAGGAGTAAGATGAGATAGAGATATTCACTCACTGCAGATCAAAACAACACCTGTTCCTCGAGCATTCCAAGAAGACAGAACTCCCTAACCCAATACCTCTAACCATATAAGGGAAACTTTTCACCTCTAGGGTTTCCTATTGGTCCCTGCACCTCAATTGGACCCTCAGTCCCCTCCCATTGACTATCATTTCCCCACCTAGGAATGTACTGTATAAATTCAAATCCCCCTTTCCCAGAAGTGGGCTGAAGTCTCTCTTCAGACCCCCAAAATGCTGCTGGGGAGGCTGAAGTCTATTCTTCAGATCCCCTCCATTGGGAGAGCTTCCCAATAAACTTTCTGTCAGCAATCAGTCTCCATTTCCCAGTGAGTGTCTCCCCCCTCCTTTTCTCCAACATTTGGTGCTGAAAACTTGGAACTGGGGTCATGTTGAGACTGGTTGATTGGTGAGGAATCTATCTTCTGCTGCAGCCAAATGCCCATCCAACAACAGACATTGAATCTCGGCTGGGCAAGTTAAGGATTTCTCTGCTGGAGGATCCTGCTCTCTCTCTCCCCTTTTCTGTTGTCCAGGAAAACCCATGGGATAAAACCCTAGCACTAGGCCAGTGATCCTCACTGTCCCGAAGGACCATGGCAGGCAGGAGGTCTGTGTCCTCATGGGAAGAAACTCTTGGTTCCAGAGATGTCTGGCTCCAAGTGTGGTTTCCTGTTTCCTTGGAGATATCTGACTGATTCAGAGACTCCTGTCCCACTCAGAATCTTCCCTGACCTAGAGATCCTTAGTCTCACCCCAGCCACCTAAAATGGGGAATTCAACTTAGGCCCCCCAAAAAACCACACATGTGGACTGTCTCCTTCATAACCTTAAAACCCTGTACCCAGATGGAGACACCAGAACTGAAAACCTCATTTTCTATTCTACCTCTGTGTGGCTGCAGTAAAAATTGGGCAATGAAAATCAGTAGCCAGAAAATGTCACTTTCAATTTCCAAATTCTCTAAGACCTAGAGAACTAGGCAGATGATCATAGATCCCTTATGTTCTGGCTCCCTTTTCCTTTTTTCCCTACCTCTGCCAATCCTGTTCTTCCAACCAAATTCTTCTTTTCTACCAGAAACCTCCTCAGAAATCTGCCTCCTCATCACTTCTACCCCCTAAAACTTCTGAACACTCAAACTTTGATCCTTCAGATCATGCCCCCCTGTACCTCCTCCACATAATCATCGGAGTTATTTCTAAACTTATTCTGTACCCCTTCTTCCTCCCCCCTTTCATCACTGCAGCCTTCAATTCCTCCTTTCTCCCCTCCTCATACTTACTTGAATGGACTACCTGCTCCTCCTTCTGCACCACAGCCCTCCACCTCCATCAGCACACAGGCTGCTAACTCCACACAGATGCCAGCTCCTCTCTACCCTTCTGGAAGCTAAAGAAATGGTCACAGTACACACTCCTTTCTCATTCTCGGATCTAAGCCAGATAAAGAACCAGTTAGGATAGTTCTCTGAAAATCTGTACATCATTCTTTTAACCTGTCTGTCCCCAGAAAAAAAAGAATGTATTTCATTTGCAGCCCAAACCCTTGCAAATACCCTAAACCAACAAAATGCTGTCAGCAGCCCTGTCAGAGCCACAGAAGTTCCCCAGAAAAAAAACCCCACTGTAAATCCTCCATCCTTCAGAGTTTCCAACAGACACTCTACTCCAGACAAGTACAAAAAAACCACCAAGGCCATGCTTCAAAGGCAAGAAGTCTCAGCACTGAGCCAAGCAGGGCCCAAACCCACAACCTCCCCCAAAGCCATGTCCACTGTGCAAGCAAGAAATCCATTGGAGGTCTGACTGTCCCCAGACCTCTCAAGACAAAAGGGCATCAGTAACCCAGTCAGATCCAACCCCTGGCTTCAACCTCCTCTATCTCCCGGAACCAGCAACAGACAAATTTGCCCAGAAACCTTGCAGGCACTATGCCTATCTCCAAAGCAGAATCTCTGGTAACTCTGATGGTGGCAGGTAAGCCAATTTCATTTCTTATTAATACAAAAACCACTTACTCTGCTCTTCTTCAAGTCCCTAAACCCATAACTCACTCCTCAATCTCAACTGCTCTTTTACTGTACCCACTAAGAAGCCACCTGTTCATTGGCTCACTCCCTCCTGTACCCACCTTTTCCACCAAACTCTGTCAATCCTGAAATCTAAAATACTAAAATTCCTATCATTTCTGCCCATCACAAACCAGTCACAGTTCAACTCAAAAATCTTACCCACATCCCATTCAAACCCTAATATCCTGTCCTTCTTGATACCCTGAAAAGTATCAAACCTACAATTACTCATCCCTGACAAATAAACCTTTAACTTACTCCTGAACTTTAAAGCTGTCAAAGTGTATTCCTAAAAAAGTAATAATCCAAAATATATGTGTTGTTAAATATTTATATATCTAAATTGCTAAATTAAAGCTTAACTGCATTTATACTGCTCAAATATTACTAAATGCTGATTAGTTCTAAGAACAAGATTGCATATTACAGCAAAACTGATTCCAGAAAAATCTTGAGTAATAAAATAAAAAATTCAAAATAATGAAAATTTAAAAACAATCATACCAAAAGAGTAAGAATTATACATCAAATTGGTGAGCTTTATGTTTCTGTTAGTGTGTCTAATGGAATCATTATTCTAATAAGTTTGTTTCATTTTAATGGTAATTGTAAGCTATAAGAAGTTTTCTTTGGAGCAGTTTCCAAAGTTGTTTTGGTAAGTTAGATATGGAAGATATATAGAATTTGTTATTTTTTTTGTATTAAGGAAAAAGAAAGTAATTTTGTCCTAAGATAAAAGGAAAATAAAAAATGTGGACAAAACCTGAATGAATACAGAAAATGCAAAAGGTGTGTGGTAAAGGAAATTTTGTAGTTAAAGTTGAATGAGATTAATGAGTCTATCTATAAAGTTTTAAAAGCTATAGTATCAAATAATATATGGATGCAAAGTTAAAATTTTATTCTTTCTCTGTTAAAGTAACAAAGTTTCTTAAATCATTGGTCTGTTTTAACAAAAGTTTGCAAAGAGTTTTTCTCCTGACTAAGCAGTATACAGAAAAGTCTCTTTTATCAAAATAGCTTCTTGTACTTTAACCATATCATGTCCTTGGCTGTTTAAGAAAAATAAGTCTTATCACTTTTTAAAAAACACACAATGTTCAAACCTGCTTTCTCAAAATCTAATCCTGATAAGTGTCTTTTATTTCAAATTATTGCAAAAGATTTGTTCTTGCACCTTAAAAAGTGAAGTAATAAAATATTTGAGTTCAGTTAATATGTTATAATTTGAATGAAAAATGTTTAAAAAGTGCTATAAACTTAAAAGGAATTCTTTAGCCTTCTATTAATTAAAGTTGTATGAGTAAAAACGTGTACAGAATTTCTAAAAATTTAACAATGTTCCAGTATAATATTAGATAAAAATATAATGTTGTTAATCACGGTTTTGATTATTATTAAAAATGATATGTATCACAAAAACAGCCTCTCTGCCTGGAAATCTAAAAGCAAAAGCTTTAATTCATACTTGTCCAATTCACATTGAAAGCTGCCATGAGGTGATTTATAACAGTAAGCTATCATAAATTAAAGTAACACCAACTGCTGAATGCAGCAACTGATATAGCCTGTGCATAAATTCAAAATTGTTTCCAAGTGTACCTAGTCCCTAAAAAGTCCAAATAAGTAATATAGGCCCTACTGTCTTTGAATGTTCAGAAAGAATGTAAGACTGAAGGTGTATTCAAGGTTGCATCCAGATGGAATGTGGAAGATATGCTAAATCCAAGCTGTAGAAGATATGCTAAATCCAAGCTGGCTTGGAATGTGGGGAATACTCAATTTACCTGGGGGAAATAACCTATCTGATACTCAGATCAAACACTGAAGAAACTAACCAAAGGTCTGTTTGCATACCATCACCCTTTGTCTCCCTAATCTTAAACCTCTGTATGAAAGGGACCGAAAAATGCTATTCAGGGCTTGGTTTTTATTAGGACAAGAGTTGGCCGAGTCCACCGGTCGAAATAAACCAACTTCTTTCTCAGAGTTCTTGTGTCCTGGCCTTCAATACCGCACACACCCCACTTCTCTACAACACAACCCTAAATATTGTTAGCTTATTATAAAAAGTAATATCGAGTTATGTCACTATCACTTGGTTTCCAAACTTTCTAAAGATTTCTCCAGTATCTCATTAGACAAATCAAGCCAGCCTGCATTCACCTTCATGTGAAAAAGACAATGGTGGATTTTGCAGTGCTTTCCCAAAGCTGTGTGCACAACCCAGTCATCTCTCCTGACCTGCTGACAAAAATCTGACTGCATGAAAAACCTGTATCTATAACACTATTTCATTATATTAACCAATATTTTTTTTTAACAGAACTAAAAGAAGCATCAGGAACAACAGTATGTTATCTTAAAAATCTGAAATGGGCAAACAATTGAAACGAGTTATTCAGTCCAAGCTGCTCTGTCAAATTCTTTAATGTTGTTTAGTTCAATAAAACAAAAACTATTATGTACTGCTGTAATTGATAAAGTATAATGTTTTCTCAAATTAATGAGTTAGTAATATTGTTGAAATACTAAAAACCCTTCATCTCTCATTTAGTTCAAATATTAAAACCATTCTATATGTTAACCTAAAAAAGTTGTTCATGAAAATAAGAGAATCTCCAGCAGACTGCTTAAAAAAAAAAAAAAAAAAAGCAGAGAGGGCATTGACAGAAACTTAAGCAGTGAAAAAGTAAACTCTAGTTTACCTTGTAAATTAAATCTAGCCAGCACCAGAATTAGCTTTAAGTAAAGTTTGTGGCAGAAGCAACATTCTAAACAAATACCCTCTGGGTTGCAATCACAGTTGTAAAAGGGACCAAATTACAGTATAGCCCCTTAATAAAATAAAAATAAAAATAGATAAAACTGTGTGCAGCATACCATACCTTTTTTGTAAGTAAAAGGCTTAAATCATTAGTGTTTGGTCATTCTAAGGACTGCCACCTCTATCTAAAGGTGAAATACAGATAGAAAAAACAAGATAAGAACAATGAACTTCCATAAAACACCCACTGTGAATAAGAAACCTATGGAAAGACATCTGAAATGCCTGCCAGCAGCTACCGGTAACTGTCTATCATGTCCTGCCAACTCCTGTAACATCCCTCTTGAGACTGTTAAGGCAAATACCCTCTCAAAGATCCACAGCTATGCCACTGAAACCTGAGAAGGAGCAGAGTGGCTCCACAAGAAAAATGGACATCGTGACTATTGAAACCTGTGGCAGCACTTCTAGCTGCCTGTTGCTGACAGAGAGCTCATGGACAATACCCACAAATATTCATCATGCTCACTCAACAACTGAATATCTGTCCCCTCCTGCTCTCAAAAGGAACAGAGTATGTTTTCACTACTACAAACACTGCAACAAAACTCTTGTGACCAGCCAACTACTATTTGCTGCCTAAAAATGTAAGTACTCTATATAAAGTACCAGCAACCCTACCGCCCAAAATGAAAAGTAATAATTATTTGTTATTGCCTATGCTTCAAACTATACAAACAAGGAAAAATAAAGTCATTTTGGCCATGCTGTGCTACCTTACTGGATCGGAATCTTTTTTTTTTTTTAACAATTTATTTATTTATTTCTCTCTCCTCCACCCCGCCTCCCCACCCCCCGGTTGTCTGTTTTCTGTGTCTATTTGCTGCATCTTCTTTGTCCGTTTCTGTTGTTGTCAGCGGCACGGAATCTGTGTTTCTTTTGGTTGCATCATCTTGCTGTGTCAGCTCTCCGTGTGTGCAGCGCCATTCCTGGGCAGGCTGCACTTCCTTTCGCGTGGGGCGGATCTCCTTATGGGGCGCATTCCTTGTGCGTGGGGCTCCCTTACGAGGGGGACACCCATGCGTGGCAGGGCACTTCTTGCGCACAGCATTGCGCATGGGCCAGCTCCACATGGGTCAAGGAGGCCCGGGGTTTGAACCGTGGACCTCCCATGTGGTAGACGGACGCCCTAACCACTGGACCAAGTCAGCCACCCTGGATGGAAATCTTAAGTCCATGAAAAACTTAACTCGCCCAAACATTGTTATTAAACCACAGTTAATAATCTAAAGTTTCCTGTTACCTCTAAAACTCTATGTATGTCTATGTAAACTCTCTTATAGCTAAACTAATTTTAATGTCACTCAAACCTCATGGCATATGGCCCATCAAATAAGTTGTATTAATAATCTAGCTATTAACCTTATGTCGGATTGTTTTTGCTCATTATCTTAGCCCTGAATCTCATAGTTACTTTCTATATTCACCCTACTTCTTTTAATATCAGCAGAACCATACATTCTCCAAGCGATAATGCATTTCATTTAAACACCAGTCTGGAACAACACCCAGAATCACGTGAACAACCTCCTACTAATGAATGAAATTCGATACCAGTCATTAACCCCTAAAACACCATCATGATTACTCAACAAAACCCCACTCTACCCCTCAACAGCAGAAAGGGGACTGAGATAATAACTATGAAAATCAAACATGGCTATCCTCATTCATCCCTTATTTCTCTTCACCCTTAAAATCAATCTTTTTACCCATTATAACACAATTATTGATAGTATTGATATTTTTCTTTTAAGCCCCTGTATCTTACAGCTCCTCTCCCAATTCATACACCAAATGCTAAAATCAACGACCTAGAAATATGTGAATGGCATCTTCCTGATACATGACAATCAATATCAATCCCTGTAGAACCTGAAATGACAACACATTGGACAGTATGGAAGGGAACTTTTCTCCACCTCTTGACACCAGGAAGTAGCCAGATTAGGCCGATGTCACAAATCCCCTCACCTTCCCACACTTCACAGTACTGTATACTGCAATACCCAGGTCCCGCAACATATATATATATATACCAATAGTTAGGAATGTTAGAGGTTCCCTCTCTCTAGGTTTACAATAATTAACAAACTGTGACTCAGTTCCCCTAACATGCACTGAGGAAAGACAAGGCCCCCATCACAACCTACGTGTCTGAAAGCATGACACTTCCCCCAAAGGTTGAACAAAGAAACCAAGTGGAAATGGAAATAAAGGGAAGTAGAGACCTTCACTCCCTGCAGATCAAAACAACAGGTGTTCCTCCGACATTCCAAGAAAGCATAAATCCCTAACCCATTACCCTCTAGCCTTATAAGGGAAATTTTCACCTCTAGGGCTACCTATTAGTCCCTGCACCTCACTTGGACACTCATCCTCCTCCTGTTGACTATCATTTCCCCACTTAGGAATGTATTGTATAAATTCACATCCCCCATTTCCAGAAGTGAGATGAAGTCTCTCTTCAGACCCCCACCATGCTGGTGGGGAGGCTGAAGTCTATTCTTCAGAGCCCCTCCATTGGGAGAGCTTTGAAATAAACTGTCTGCAGTCTCCATATCCCAGTGAGTGACACCCCCTCCCCCGCCTTTTCTCCAACAAGATATGAGTTAGGAGTCCTTTTTTCTTCTTTTGGACATGGATATCCAGTTCTCCCAGTACCATTTGCTGAATAGCCTCTTCTGCATTAGCTGGGTCATCTTAACAGCCTTGTAAAAAATCATTTGACTTTCTGTTTCATTGATCTATAGATCTATCTTTATGCCAGTGCCATGATGTTTTAACTTCTATAGCTAGGAAATATGGTTTAAAAGCCACATATGAGAATCCTCCAATTGTGTTCTTCCTTTTTAAGGTGTTTCTGGCTATTTGGGGCCCCTTACCCTCCCAAATAAATATGATATGTACATTTTCAATTTCTTTAAAAATAGCTGTTGAAATTTTTATTGGGATTTCTTTGAATCTATCTATCAATTTGGGGAGAATTGGCATCTTAATATTAATCTTCCAATCTATGAACACGGAATGTTCTTCCATTTATTTAGGTCTTCCTTGATGTCTTTTAACAATCCATTGTCGTTTTCTGAATACAGGTCCTTTATGCCCCTGATTAAGTTTATTCCTAAATGTTTTATTCTTTTAGTTACTATTTTTACTGGAATTTTGTTACTGACTTCTTACTTCAAATACTCAATACTAGTATATAGAAACACTACTGATTTTTGCATATTAATATTGTTTCCTGGCACTCTACTGAATATACTTATTAACTCTAATAATCTTGTTGTAGATTTTTCAGGAATTTCTAGGTATAGGATCATATCATCTGCAAACAGGGAAAGTTTTACTTCTTCCTTTCCAATTTGGACAACTTTTATTTCTTTTTCTTTTTATTGCTGACTGGAACCTCTAACACTCTACTGAGCTACAGTTTAGACAGTGGACATTCTTGTCTTGTTCCCAATATCAATGGAAAAGTTTTCAGTTACTCACTATTGATTACAATGTAAGCTCTGGGTTTTTCATGCAAGTCTTTTATTATGTAGAGGAAGTTTCCTTGATTCCATTTTTTCAGAGTGTTTTTATCAGGAGTGTTTTTGTCAGGTATGTGGTTGAAACTATAATGTTGAGAAAACTCTTTAGAAAATATTATAAGGAATGGTTACTGGTTTAAGGTGTTTGATGGGGGGCATCTGGCACATGGTGCACCTGATGCAGGCATCTAGAAAGTCTGTGAGTGCTCATCTTATCATAGTATAGTATATCAGTGGGTGGAGACTGATTCAATGAGCAGGAAGGTGTTGTACCCCCATGCAAGGGAAGCCTGATGTTCTCAAACAGAGGGGAGGGTGTCTCTCAAGAGGATGGGTTGCTCACAATGGGGGAGGACAGAATAGTGTGTCAAGTCCCCAGCTTTGCTGCAAGTATCTATGAATCTTGTCCTTCAAGCATTGAAGCTTGGTTGTCACTGTGGGCCCTGAGGGAAAGGGGAGAGAGGAAGAGAATAGATGGAAGAGTGGGTAACTAGGGGGGCAATGAAAGTGTTCTGCATAATCATGCAATGATGGATACAGGCCAAGTTAAATTTCACCAGAGATTTACAGAAGTGTGTAGTCTAAAATGTAAACTGTAATGTATCCATGGTTAGTAGCTATGTTTCAATATTTTTACATCAGTTGCAGCAAATGTAACATCCACATGTAAAAAGGTCATTGCTGGGGAAGGGGGAAAAGTGGAGGATGTTGGGTATATGGGAGTCCCCTATATTCTATATGTAACTTTACTGTGACCTAAAACTTTTTTGAAGACATTAAAAAAATGATGTAAGACATTGAGGAAGAAATGGAAGAGATTGCCTTGCCACTGTATATTCAGGGCACCACCTATTACAGTGATGAAAGGCAAAATGTCAAAAAAAATTTTGTGCTGTTTTTCATTTTAATAATCAAATTTACTTTTTTGTTAGAAATCTTGGCCTGAAGGGTATCGGGAATGAAATAAAGAGACAATGGATCAGGGGGTCTGTAAGTAGAGACTCATCAGACAACTTTATTATCTACAAGTGGCTTTATATATGCTCAAACTATCGTGAGAACAAGCAGTAACATGTAGCTACACATTAATAATACCTGTAAATTAAAGAACTTACAGATCATATCTCAAAGTACAAGGTATTAGTATTCCTTTTAAACTACAAAGTGTGTTTGCTCATTTTTCTCCCTGCATATGATGTCTTCGTCCTGTTGACCTGAAAGGCTTAATTGCTGCATTCCTTATGTTAAAAGCATAGCTTTGGAAACAGCACGTCTCTTCCTGCAAGACCATTAGGTCTTTTGTTTCCAACATTTTTTACCTTATTTTAGTTTTTCTAAATTATTATGTATTTTATTTCTAGGTTTTAAATCTATCATTACTATTTCATTTTCCTATTAATTGAATTTGGCAATATATTAGGCTTCATTTTTGAAAGAGTTTTGGATCACAGAGGAGTTCAACTATGGCAGAGGAGGAGCATTGGTGTGGGGTGTCATTGATGGGGGATGCATGAGTGGGAGAGAGTTCACCAGGGCATGCATATAGGGTATATAGAAATGTTCAGATATTTGTTGGGTATTGAATAGTGGTAGAGTTTCACACGACAACTGGGGTAGGGATGAGTTCCCATCCTGCGGATCTCTGTCACATTCCCCAATGGAGTAGCAACAATTCCACAAGTGCAACGGCAAAGACCAGTGAAGAAGGATGGTCCAATGATGGGCCCTTGATACTGATGACTATGCTTATGAGTCTGTGTGCTTAAAATTTCACATGGCTTAGAGCTGCAGGGTGCTTAAGAGTTACCTCGTGAGAGCCTACATGTTGCTAAAATGTGGGCACTCTCTAAGCCAAACTCAGCATATAAATGCATTACCTTTCCCCCAGCATGGGACCTAACTTCATGGGGTGAGCCTCCCTGGTGCTGAGGGATTACTACAAAGCACTGGTTGATGATGCAACTAGAAAAAGACCTTAAATAAAGGGGGAAATGGTAAAGACAAATGAGTTTATACGGCTAAGAGACTTCAAAATGAGTCAGGAGTTCACCAGAGGGGTCGTGCTTATGCACATATCAGTAGGATCTCACAGACTGTCAAAGTAGATACTACCCCAGTAGTGGTGCCCTTGAGGGCTATGGAGACACCCAGGTCCTACAGCCATGACAGATGGCTCTGGAGTTCACTGCCTTGTCAGTGGGGCCTAGTGGGCCCTACTTTGGAATTTGTGCTCTTGAGTGAGATGGAGTTGGACTCAGAAGTGACTTCTCTACACATGCCTCTTCTGTCACTTTTACTGAACCTTGGTTGGCGCTGCAGTTGGTGTATGCACAGGTGACTTGAAACTCTGGACTGATCATATGCCAGTTGGGCCCTGAGCCTCAATAGAGTTCCAACACCTATTCTCCAATTCATTGTACTTACCCAGGTCAACTAACAAGGTGGTGAGGATGCTCAAGCACCACACCAAGTAACCAAGTGTCTATAACTGCAAGGAGGAGGATCCCATCCATCAGCCATGTGGGATCTAAGTCCCCTCTTAATTTAGAGGTTGAGTGGGCATCACCATCCCAGGGTCCTCAGGGATGGAGGAATAAATTACGGATTAGAGTGGACTTACTGGTATTCTACTATAGAATTATTGTGACACTAGCAATGGACGAAATTATATCATTGATGTGGAAACAGTGCCCATGGGAGATTCTGCAGGCAGAGAGAGGGAGAAAGAACTTTGATATGGGGGCACTTTTGGGACTTGGAGTTGTCCTGAATGATATTGCAGGGACAGATGCAGGATACTATATATCCTGCCATAACCCACTGAATGGACTGTGAGGGAGTGTAAACTACAACATAAAGTATAATCCATGCTGTGTAGTAATGCTCCAAAACGTATTCATCAAATTCAATGAATGTATCACACTAATGAAAAAAGTATTGATGTGGTAAGTGTTGGGGTTGTGGGGAGTGGGATCTTGGGAACATCTTATATTTCTTAATGTAACATTTTGTGTGATCTATGTATTTTTTTAAAAAGGAGAATAATAAAAAATGGAAAAAAGAAAGGATACTGTATTTTGTCAAATTCCTTTTCTGCATCAAAGGAGATGATCATGTGACTTTTCTTATTCAATTTATTAATGTGATTGATTGATTTTCTTGTATTGAACTACCTTTGCATGCTTAGGATAAAATCTACTTGATTATGATGAATAATACATTTAATGTGTCTTTGGATTTGATTAGCAAGTATTTTGTTGAGACTTTTTGCATGTATATTCACTTGGGAAATAGGTCTTTGATTTTCTTTCTTCATGATATCTTTATCTGACCTGAGAATTAAGGTGATGTTTGCTTCAAAGAATGAGTTTGTTAACATTCCTTCCTGTCCAATTGTTTGGAATAGTTTAAGTAAGATTAGTATTAAATTTTCTTTGAATCCTTGGTAAAATTCATTTATGAGACCATCTGGTGCAGGGTTTTTCATTTTGTTGATGCTTTCATGATGTTTCTGTTTACTTGTGATTGTTTTGTTGAGACATTCTATTTCTTCTAATGTCAGTGTAGGTTGTTCACATGTTCCTAGGAATTTGTCCATCTCATCTATGTTGTCTAATTTGTTGTCACAGAGTTGCTTCCAGTATTGTCTTATGATCTTTCACTTTTCCTGTGGGGTCAAAGTTATGCCCCCATTTTCTTCTATCATTTTATTTATTTGCATTGTCTTACTTTTTGCTTTGTCAGTCTTTAGCTAAAGTTTGCCAAATTTGTTGATCTTTTGGAAGATGCAAGTTCTGGTTTTGTTAATTCTATTATTTTTTTGTTCTCAGTTTCATTTATTTCTTCTTTGATCTTTGTTATTTCATTCTTTCTGCTTGCTTTGGGAATATTTTGCTGTTCTTTTAAAATGTCCTCCATCTTTGTAGTTAGATCTTTGATTTTAGCTCTTCCATCTTTTTGCATGTAAACATTGATGGCTCTAAATTTCTGTCAGCACAGACTTCACTACATCCCACAGGTTTTAATATGTTGTGTTGTCATTTTTGTCTCAAGATATTTACTTATTTCTCTTCCAATTTTTCTTTGATCCACTGTTTATTTAAGAATCAATTGTTTAATTTCCGTGTGTGTGTGTATTTTCCCTTTATCTGCCTGTAATAG
Source organism: Dasypus novemcinctus (assembly GCF_030445035.2). Lineage (NCBI taxonomy): Eukaryota > Metazoa > Chordata > Mammalia > Cingulata > Dasypodidae > Dasypus > Dasypus novemcinctus. The sequence goes on from NC_080704.1 coordinate 108,537,109, forward strand.
ATTTCATTATGATCAGAGACAGTGCTTTGTATAATTTTGATATTTAAAAATTTTTGAGATCTCTTTGTCATCCAACATATGCTCTATCCTGGGGAAAGATCAATAAGCCTTTGAGAAGTATATATATTCTGCTGTTTTGGTGTGCAATGTTCTGTATATGTCTATTAGGTTTAGTTCACTTATATTATTCAAACTTTCTGTTTTTTTTTTTTATTCATACTGTGTCCAGATGTTCTAGCCAATGATGATAGTAGTGTATTGAACTTTCCAACTATTATGGTACAGACATCTATTACTCCCTTCAGTTTTGCCAGTGTTTGCCTCGTGTGTTTTGGGGCACCATGGTTATGTGCATATACATTTATGATTGTTATTTATTCCTAGTGCATTGCCCCATTTATTAATACATAATGTCTTTCTTTTTCTCCAATTTTTTAAAGTCTATTTCATCCAATACAAATATAGTTAATACAGCTTTTTTTGTTTGTATGCTTCTGCATGCATGGAATATCTTATTCTAGCCACTCACTTTCAACATATTTGTATCCTTGGGTCTAAGGTGAGTCTCTTGTAAGCTGCATATAGGCAGCTCATATTTTCTTATCCATTCCACCAGTCTGTGGTTTTTTTCTGGGGAGTTTAATCCATTATCATTCAATGTTATTACTATAAAGGCAGTTCTTACCCCACTCATTTTTACCTTTGGGTTTTACCTATCATATCTAATTTTCACCACCCTTTTTACACCACTTTTACTTTTTAAGTTATTTTTACTGATATAATCTTCATTTCTAGACTCTCTCTCGTGACTTTACTTTTCAGGTTGTAGCACTCCCTTTCTTTTTTTTTATTTTTTAAAGATTTATTTATTTATTTATTTATTTATTTATTTATTTATTTATTTATTTAATTTCTCTTCCCTTCCCCCCCACCCCAGTTGTCTGTTCTCTGTGTCTATTTGCTGTGTGTTTGTCTTTGTCTGCTTCTGTTGTTGTCAGCAGCTCGGGAATCTGTGTTTCTTTTTGTTGCGTCATCTTGTTGTGTCAGCTCTCCGTGTGTGTGGCACCATTCCTGGACAGGCTGAACTTTCTTTCATGCTGGGCAGCTCTCCTTATGGGGTGCACTCCTTGCACGTAGGGCTCCCCTACATGGGGACACCCCTGTGTGGCATGGCACTCCTTGTGCGGATCAGCACTGTGCATGGGCCAGCTCCACACGGGTCAAGGTCACTGCAAAGCTACTTGCTTAGTTAAAAACTCTCTTAGTTTCTTTTTATCTGTGAATAATCTAAATTCATCCTTAATTTTGAAAGACAATCTTGCTATATATAAGATTCTTACCTGGTAGTTTTTCATTTTCAGTGTCTTTTTTTTTAACTTTTATTTATTTTTTAAACAGTTTTACCTTTTTTTTTTTAAAGATACATAGATCACACAAAATGTGTACATTAAAAAATATAAGAGGTTCCCATAAGCCCCATTCCCCACAACCTCCAGTCCTCCCACATTCTTTCATTAGTGTGGTACATTCATTGCATTTGATGAATACATTTTGGAGCACTGCTACACAGCATGGATTATAGTTTATGTTGTAGTTTAAACTCTCTCCCAGTGCATTCACTTTTGAAGTCCCTGTCTTCAAGCTCACTGATCCTTTTTCTGCCTCTTCAAATACCCCCAGTGTATTTTAATTTCATTTATTGTACCTTTAATTCCCATACGGTCTGATATTTTTCAATATATGGCTTCATATTCTTTTCTTGTGCTAACCTGGTGTCTTCTTAATAGCCTTAATCTCTTTAGCCATATCATTGAATTTATTAAGGAGATTTGTTTGAACATGTGTTTAGTTGTTTCCACTCCCTTGTATCATCTGAATGTTTATTTTATTTCTTTGTCTGAGCCAAATCTTCATATTTCTTGGTATGGCTTTTAGTTTTGTCCTGATGTGTCATCATCTGATTTACCTGATGTATTTATTTTGGGTTCCGTTTTTCTCTTTATTTTATTTTATTTGTGATACAGCTCCTCTTTCATACTTGGTTCAACTTATTTTGGAACATTATAATGGTTCATGTTTAGCAAACCTGTATTTTTCAACTTTTTTTCATCTGTTTCTTGCCCTTTCTCCTTTGTTAGTGGCAAAGTAGGAGTCAAGGGTGCAATTATTATAGTAAACCATCGAGGCTGAAGCTGCCAATGTTGACCCAAGAACCAATGACAGTTTGCCCACCTTTCTCCCAGATCAGCTGTGGGGATAGAGCTGCAGTTGTGTGCAGTAATACAAACTATGCATGCACAGACCATCTGTAGTAGCCCAAAGTGACTAATAAAACTTCACACCCCTTCCTCCACTGCCTGGGGCAGAGGTGGAGCTGCAGGTTTGAGCAGAAAGCTATGGCATGTGGGCATAAACTGAGTGCAGTTGCCCAGATGAAATAATGAAGCAGCAGGCCCCCTCTTCCCCTGCCAGGAATGGGGAAGGAGTCACAGGTATGTTCAACAATCTAGTCCATGCAGGCCAAAAGCAACTATAGTTGCCTTAAGAGGCTGAGGGAGCACTTCCCTCCTCCTGACTTTTCAGGGATGTGTATGGAATCACAGATGTGCCCAAAAATCTTATTTGTGCAAACTGAAAGCAACTGTAGTTGCATGGAGAAACTGAGATACCCCACCCCCACCTGTCTCATTGGTGGCAGGAATGTCACCACAGGTGTTTGCAACAATGTAGTCCACACAGGCAAAAGTGACTGTAGTTGCCAAGAGAGCCTGAGGGAGAACTGTCCTTCCTTCTGCTCTGTAAGGGGCCGGGAAGGATATACTGGAGTGCCCAACATGCTAGGCCGTGCAGGCCAAATGCACCTGCAGTTGCACAGAGAAGCTGAGGAAACACTGCCCTTCCTCTTTTCCTATGGGGGATGGGCTTGTAACCACATAGGTGACCAACAATCTAGTCTGTGTGGGCTGAAAGTGGCTACACTTGCCCAGAACCTGCCACTGTTTCCCCCAGCTTCCTCCTTGCCAGAGGCAGGACTGGAGCCCAGGCTAGGGCAGAATCTGATCTGGTTGGGAAGAAGCTGATCCCTACCATCACTGTGACTTTTAATCAGCTACACTTTCCCTCATGCCAGGGGCATAGTTAAATTAGAGGCTACCCACCTCTTTCTGACTTGGAGAAGTTCAAATTTTAGCTATACTTAAGATTGGACTTTCCCCAGCTGAATTTAATAATCAGTAACTGAAGCTGGTGGTCGACCTTCTCTTCCAAACCCATTTTTGGGAAATGGAACTTCCAACTGCTGCCATAGAATAGCTTCTGAGTTGTCTTGCCCCACCTATGGGGGATGGGCACCATCCTCTCCAGTATGGAATGGTCTATTCATGGATCTTCACTGCAGAGGGGCAGTCTCCTCTTTCCATTCTTCAAAGGATGTTGCTGTTTGCTTTTCTGGTCCCCTGGGCCCTCCAAACAGGTGATTTAGGTAGCTTTGGTTGATTACTCACTGTACTATAGCCAGAGCTGACTCTTGGAATTACCTGCTCTGCCACCATCTTGCCCTTTCTTCCTTCTATATCCATATTTGTGGTGCTTGTGATTGCAATTTGCTCAAGATTTCATAGAAGTGATTTGAAATAACAAGATCATTTTTAATTTGAACTAATTGAACTTGGGCAAGAGCAAATTGAATTTCTTTTTGTCTCATGGGTTTGTTCCATAGTATGACTTTCAACTTTACAGTCATTTCCTTGTGGAGAAACAAGTCTGGTAAGTCTTGAACTTGCTCACCATACTTAAAGAGAGTACTAGCATCAGTTAGGAAACCCAATTCTTTTCTTTACCATCAAGAAATACACTACAGGCATGTTTACTTTCTCTATATATGTTAACCCTTTTTATCTCTTGAAAGCTAGCAGGATAAAGGCAAGTCTATATGTTTGGCTGTTTGTGCTGACTTGACTTAAGGAAGGGGATTGGATTCTATATTTTCTTGGGAATACCCAGGTTGAAACTATGTTATTTTTGTTCAATCTTAAGATATGACCTGCCTACAAAATATTGTAAGCTTACTTCTTGTAAATGAGTTCCAAGGCAATCGGAGAGAGGTAGAGAAAATGCTCACGATAAACAATTATGTGATTCTCCATCCTATGGAAGAGAGAATAAAGAATTCAGATTAATGGTATGGCATGCATGGATGGTAATAGTAGCTGAATAAAGAAGCAACAATTTGTAGGAAGTGAGTCTGGAAGCAAAGAAATGTTGTAATGTTTTCACTGAAGGTAAGGTTCTGAAATGTATGATGTACCATTAGGTGGAGAGGTGATCGAAATATTGAATCAGAGATAACTTCCACAGCTCTGGCTACTTCCATTAGTCAAGAGGGCTATGCTTTGCTACTGGGTCAAGAGAGAGACTGTAATACCCAGCAGGTGTCTGATTTCCATTATAGTTCTGAACTAAAACTGCAATATTGTGACCATTCTTTTCATGTAAAAATAAGAAAAAAGGGGAAACGCACTTGGCCCAGTGGTTAGGGCGTCTGTCTACCACATGGGAAGTCCGTGGTTCAAACCCCGGGCCTCCTTGACCTGTGTGGAGCTGGCCCATGCGCAGTGCTGATGCGCGCAAGGAGTGCCGGGCCACACAGGGGTGTCCCCCGGGTAGGGGAGCCCCATGCGCAAGGAGTGCGCCCATAAGGAGAGCCGCCCATCGCAAAGGAAAGTGCAGCCTGCCCAGGAATGGTGCCGCCCACACTTCCCGTGCTGCTGATGACAACAGAAGCAGACAAAAGAAACAAGACGCAGCAAATAGACACAGAGAACAGACAACCGGGGGAGGGGGGGCAATTAAATAAAAATAAAATAAATCTTTAAGAAAAAAGGCTTAGTACAATTTAGGGTAAATGTAGATTTGGAGAGTTCTGGATAGTAGCATTGAGTTAGGCAAAGGTTAACTCTTAAGTCAAAGACTCAGGGATGTCAATTTTAGTCATGTCACGAAGTCATAGCTATTTCAGAAAAGTTGGGAATCCACCATCTGCAATATACTATAAGTCCTAGGAATACTGTGTTTTTTGATAATAGTGTGATGACAATTTTGAATGGCTATAATTTTTTTTCTGCTGAGAGGGATTTATTGTACCTGCATAGTGGACATGGGTCTGATGAAATTGTAATTTAATCTTAGAAAATGTGTATCCTTTTATAGACAAAATTTTCACGAGATAAAATGAGCTCTTTTGAGAAGAGGCTAGAGCAGGTGAATATAAGGATAAGTATCGTGAAAATTGGATCAAATTAGAGGAACAAGAAAATTGAAAGGGCAGAGATTATAGTTGACAACTGAAGAGAAGTATGAAGGAACTTTAATGAAATCTTGTGCCATCAAAGTCCAGGTATATTTTTGCTTTTCCCACATGAAAGTGCAAAGTTAAAATGAATCAGGACATAAGGTTTGGTGGTTGATAACTGTATGTACCCCAGAAAAGCATTTTCTTAAATTTCATCCATTCCTGTGCATGTCGATGCTTTATAAGTAGGATCTCTTGCTGAAGTTACTTTAGTTAAGGTGTGATCCACCTCATTCAGGATGGGTCTTAATCCTCTTAGTGGAGTCCTTATAAATGGGATGAATACAGAGAGAGAAAGTTATGGGAGCAAAAAGCTAAAAGCAAGGAAACTCAGAAGAAAAGGGAGAGACCAGTAGATGCTACTGTGTGTCTTGCCATGTAGCAGAGGAGGCAAGATCACTGGCAGCCAGTCTTCAGGAAGAAAGAATTGTTTTGATGACGCCTTGATATGGACATTTTTCTCAGCCTCAAAACTGTAAGCTAATAAATTTTCATTTTTAAGCCAACCCATTTCATGGTATCTGCTTTCAGCAGCTAGCAAAATAAAATATAAGGGAACATCGAAGAATTAATACTGACACTCCCAGGCAATTGTACCTTTTGCATTATTGGCTATAAGCCTGAAATATCACATGCTATTAGTAAGCATAAAGTAGGATTGCAGATGACATGCATCCACATGTTACAACATTTACTCCGGTGTTTAGAAGATATCATGATAAACAAAGAGAAAACCATGGACTATGACACTTACAGCACTACAACTTAAATAGATCAAAGGAAACAAAAGGTCCTTCACAAATACAATATAGATATACAAGGATATTTGGAGATATTGTGGAGAAAATCCACCAGACCCACAAGTATCTGTGCTGAACAGATATATACTGCTGTGAAGTGTGTTGAATTTGAAGGTACAGAAACCAGGATAGTATTTAGATCAGGGACCAAAGGGAAACATAAGAATAGTATATGAATAGCCATTACAGCCTGTATAAAGTGGTACCTACATCTATATTCCTGCGAGGATATGAATTTTGCAGGAAATGGCAAAGGAATGGATTAAGCCATTAATTATGAAATCTGCCACAGTGAGCCATAGTCTCTCAAGTGGTTCAAGTTTTAGGGGATACTTGTTTGTGGCAACTTGATTTTTATATTATTTATGAATCCCAGAATAGAGATATTATGTTTGTAAACTGGTCTGTTCCTCTGGGCATGATAACCTTTCATTATATTAGATTCAGCTGAGATGCCTTTGATTACGTTATGTTAAGATTAGGGCTTTGATTTGACCACATCATTAGGGCATGCAGGGTTGAGTTCCCATCCCCTTGGTGGGTGGACACTCCCACAGAAAAAGACATGGCAGAGGAAGAGAAGCAGCTTATTAGACACAGAGAAGATACATATGATCCTGCAGACTGGGAAGAAAGATGAGCCTAATTGCTTACAGCTGACCTTGTGAAGAGTTCGGAGCAGGTGAGTCCAGAAAGAAATGAGCCCCTAGAAGAGAGACAAGCCTTATGCCAGCCTACAGCTGAGATTGGGAGAAGCTGGGAACATGGAGCCTTAAGAGGAACAAGGAAGGCTGAACCTTCATAGATATTGCCTTCCATCTTGCATCAAAATGTGCTGTATCAGTTTGATATTATTGATGAAATCCAAAAAGAAATATTGGATTATGTTTGTAATATGATCTGTACCTGGTATGATTGAGTTATGATTAGGGGATAAAAAGCATGGGAAAGAACAGATTTGAGGGTTTCTAATTTTGGCATTTTGATGTTGGAATTTGATGCTGAAGACTTAAGCTGGAGCCCCAGGAAGTCAGCACACAGAGGAAAGAGAAACCAGCCCCAGGAAGAAAGGAACCTTGAACCCAGAGAAAAAGCAAGCCCCAGGAATGTAGGAACCCAGGAAGCCTGAACCTTTGCTGACATCAGCAGCCATCCTGCTCCAAAGAGACTTTGGTGAGGGAAGTAACTTATGCTTTATGGCCTGGTATCTATAAGCTTTTACCCCAAATAAATACCACTTAAAAACCAACTAATTTCTGGTATTTTGTACCACTACCCATTTGGCTGACTAATTCATGTGGCAAGAGATTTTGGGTGAGAAAGTACCTCTTATAGTACCTTGAGTTGGATCTATAGGGCCTTGTGACTATAAGTTTCTACCCCAAATAAATACCCTTTATAAAAACCAAAAGTTTTGGTACTTTGCATCACCACCTTTTTGGCTGACTAATAAATGGGGCAATTTAGGCAGAGGCATTTTAAATTGTAATCATTCTCTATTCTTTATTTTTCTCACATCAGTAGATTAAGTGGCCTAGAGGATATCAGGTACAAATAGTAAATCAGAAAACTTAGTTAATTCTTAAGGAAAAGTGAGTTGGGGACATATTTTAGTTTTCTGACAGCTTCCAATGCAATAGACCAGGAATGGGTGGACTTTTATAATAGGAATTTATTAGAGTAGAAAATTACAGTTCCAAGGCTGGGAAAATGTCCAAATCAAGGTATCATCAAGAGATGTCTCACCAAGTTTCAGCTGTGGGTGATCAGATACATGGTGGCATCATCTAAATATACTTTCAGTCAGAGCTCAGCTGTGGACAATAAAGTTCATGACAGGGCATAATGTGGCCCGCTCATCTCTCCTCTCTCCTCCAAGCCTGTGGTGATTGCTGTTTCAGGTTCTCAATATGTGGCTTCTCTCTGTCTTTCTGTGGCTGTGGACAATCCTGGAGTCCTTTCTCACATGCCAGAGTAAAACAGAAGCTATTCTTCTCCCTCTCCTCGGTTTATATAAGATTCCAGGCAAAGATTACAAGTAACTGTGTGTTCCACAGTCTAATCAAAGGTCCTTAATTGAAGAGATCTAAACAAAAGTGATCTAATCAAAAGTTTCTGAGGAGGCAGGGCAAGATGGTGTCTGAGTGAGTGCACCATTGCCACCTCTCCTGCAAAAAACTGACTGAGTGGAGACAGAATCCTTCTGGAGTGAACAGTTTTAGGAACCTACAAAGTTGGATGGATGTGGATATCAATCTGTAGAGACAGCGACAAAAGGAGAGCTTGCTGAAGGTAAAAACCACAGGTTTCTGACACTGGAGGCTGAAGCTGTGGCGAGGCAATACCCTTACCCTATGACTCTAGGGCTGATAGTCGCTGTATTCTGTGAATACCGCCAGTCACACGGCAGGGTTCCCAAGCCACGTGTTCCCCAAACACCTGATCCCTGAACATCGCATTCCCTAAACCCCACATTCCTCATAACCCACTTACCCAAACCCATGGACCCCTAGCCCACATTCTCCCAAGACTGCATTCCTCTAACCAAGCACTCCCTGAACTCAGGCATTCCCCTAACCGTCTAGTCTTGGACAAACTCTGAGAGTGCGAGGGTTTTAGTGAGGAGTACAGAGGGGCTGGAGGAGTACCAGTTTAATTATCTGGTCCCTCCTTTTTTTCAAGCTTGTAGGAGCATACCAGCTGGCTTGGGGAGAGGCTAGGAAGAGAGAAGAGGTGAATCTGCTGATAGAGACTAATTTACCTAAAAGCACTGGGATAGGGAAACTTGGTCTGGGAGAAGGTGGAGTCAGCAAATTAACCAGTCCTCTGTAGCACACCTAAGGAAGGGGGGACAGTAGAACGTGCTTTGTAAGCTTCCAATAGCATATTTAGGGATCCTGGCAAGGTGTGGGTACTCGCTCTCAAAGAAACTAAGAGTCATTATTTTCTGAGATGAATTGGTTCACCAGGGTCCCATTTGAACCTCCAAGGGGAGCCCTCATAGAGCCTTTCTGCTGCCCTGGGAGAGAGGGAAGTGAGAAAGGGAGAAAGGGGGAAGGATAGACCCCTAAATAGCTTATTCAATTGCAAAGAGGATTCCTTGCTTGAGGACTTGTCTGGTCTTTTTTGTTGGTTTGTTTTCTTGCCTTTCCTTCCTCTTTATCCCATGGCCCTTTTTTTCCTTCCTTGCTTGCTTTAATTTTTTCCCTCATTTTCCATTAAAAATTTTTTTTCCTATTAGGTACTGCAGGCAGTGTTTCTTATTTCCTGTGCTTCCTTATCTTCAATTTCCTCTTTTCTGTATGTACTGATTTGGGCTACCATTGCTATCCCCTTTCCTTTACATCCTTCTATCCTCTATCATTTATTGTTTCTTTTGCATTCCACCTCTCTTTGTTTAGACACCAATTTTCCTGACCTTTTATTTCTAATACTTATATTCTGTTTTCTGTCTTTTATTCACTTTTTATGTTATTGTCCTTTCTTTTCTCTTTCCCTCTCTCCTGAACACACTGGCCTTTTAACTCATAATATATTCTTCCCTGTATTCAGTTTACCATCTCAATGTAGGTACTCCAGTTTTTTACTGTTATAACTCTACACAGCTTAAATGAGTTTAATATCTATTCTCCTAGATTTCACATGGTTTGTCTGCTAATATTTACTATCAATACTATTATAACAAAGTGTCAAAAGGATGACTTAACACACACACAAAAACAATACCTAAATAAACCCTGAGACTAGATGGAGAAGCTAATCAACTGAATAAACCCATCAAGATAAAATGATGACCAGACAGAAACAAAAAATTACAAACCATACCAATAATCAGGAATACATGGCCCAATTCAATGAACAAACTAAAAACCAGGAAGAGAAGCAGAACATAGAACACATAATAAAAGCTCTCAAAGCATGTATTATGGAACAATTTAATGAAGTGAAGGAATAGATTAAGGATATTAAGAAAATACTTGGGAAACATAGAGAAGAAATTGTTAACACACAGAAAAAGATAGCAGATATGATAGTGATGAATGGCACAATCCAAGAAATCAAAAATACACTCTCAGCAAATAACAACAGATTTGAAGAGGCAGAGGAAAGAATATAGTGATGTGGAAGACAGTACAACTACATCTGAAATCAGAGAGTAGAACTGATTGGTAAAAAGATAGAAAAAATCCAGCAGAGATTTAGGGACGTGAATGACAACACAAAATACACAAACATACACATTACAGGCATCCCAGAAGGAAAAGGGAAGGGAAAGGGGACAGAAGGCATGTTGAAGGAAATAATGGCTGAAAATTTCCCAAACCTATTGAGGGAGATGGATATACATGTCCAGGAAGCACAACATACCCCAAACAGCATAAATCCCAACAGGCCTACCCCAAGACATATACTTGTCAAATTATTCAACACTCAAGACTGAGAGAAAATACTGAAAGCAGTAAGAGAAAAAAGAACCATCACATACAAAGGAGTCTCCATAAGATTAAGTGCTGATTTATCATCTGAAACCATGGAGGAAAGAAGGCAGTGGTATTGTTGTGGAATTTAAGAGAAGTTCAATTATTTGAGTATAGAGAGGCCAGAACTCAGGAATGATTTTGAGAAGGAAAAATGGTTTATTGACGGCCGGCCAGACTCGGGAGCTTTCTGTTTGAATCCCGAGCCCCGAACAAGATTTTCAAACGTCTTTTATACAGAGAGGAAAGGCCAAATGGTCCCTTTGTTTCAGTTCTCAATAGGCTTCAATTAGCATATATCTCTTCCACATCTTAGGTAAGCTTTTAGCATGGACTCCAGACATTCTAGATAAGCTTTTAGCATATTTACTTTTTGCATTTCCCCTAAATACTTAAAGTTTATAGCCCTTGCATTGTTAAACATTTCCTGGGACTGGAGTCGCTGCCACTGTCCCTAAGGGCAGGACTGCAGCCTCTTACCGTTCCACACCCACAGCCTTCAGCTTACATTATCTCTGAAGAGACAAAGAGCCTTCCACCCATAGCCCACATCAGTATGACATAGTCAAGGTATTAAAGAAAAAGAATTCTATACAAGAATACTCTCTCCAGTAAAGCTGGTGTTCAAAAATGAGGAAGAGTTCAAAATATTCAGATAAACAGAAACTAAGAGAATATGCCAAAAAGAAACCTGCCTTTCAAGAAACACTAAAGGGAGTTACGCAGGAAGAAAGAAAAAAAAAGGGGGAGACAGAGTTGGAGGAGAGTGTAAGAACAACAAAAAGACAAAGAGAGAGAGAGAGAGATAAAACCCAACATGACAAGTACAAATACAAAGAAAATATGGCTAATATAAGTAATTCTTTGAGAGTAATAACACTGAATGCCAATGGACTAAACTCACCTGTCAAGAGTCACAGATTAGAAGAATGAATAAGGAAATATGATGTATCTATATGCTGTCTACAAGAAACACATCTTAGACCTAGGGATTTAAGGAGGTTGAATGTGAATGGCTGGAAAACAATCTTACAGGCAAACTCCTGCCCAAAAAAGGGCAGGAGTAGCTATATTAATATTGGAAAAAATAGACTTTAAATGCAAAACTATTGTGAGAGGCAAAGATAGGCACTATATATTAGTGAAAGTTATAATCTTTCAAGAAGAAAGCACAATAATAAACATTTATGCGCCTAACCAGGGCACCTCCAAATACATGAGGCAAAAACTGGAAAACACTAAGTGAAGGAATAGATGCCTCTACAATTATAGTGGGGGACTTTAATACAACACTATCACCATTGGAAAGAACATCTCAACAGAGAATCCATACAGAAACAAAGACTTTGAACCATATGTTAGAAGAGCTGGACCTAATAGACATATACAGAACATTACACCCAAATACACCAGGATATACATTCTTCTCAAATGCACATGAAACATTCTCCAAGATAGACCACATGCTAGGCCACAGAGAAAGATTCAATGAATTCAGAAAGATTGTAATTACATGAAATAATTTCTCTGACCACAGTGGAATGAAGTTGGAAATCTACAAGGGCCAGAGACCAAGATTTGGCACCAAAATATGGAAGTTAAGGAAGTTAAACAACACATTCTGAGATAAAGGGTGGAACAAGGAGGATATCTCAAAATAAATCAGTAACTACCTTGAAATTAATGAAAATGACAGCACATCAAAACTTATGGGATGCAGCAAAAGCTGTACTGAGAGGGAAATTCAGAGTCATAAATTCATACATCAAAAAAGAAGAAAGAGCTAAAATTGAAGACATAACAGCATACTTGGAGGAACTGGTAAAAAAAACAACAACACAATAACACCAAAGGAAGAAGAAAGAAATAGTAAAGATTAGAGCAGAACTAAATGAAATATAAAATAAGAAAGTGCTAGAAAAAATAAACAAAATAAGAGCTGGTTCTTTGAGAAGATCAATAAAATTAACAAATCCTTAGCTAAACTAACAAAGAAAAAAAGAGAGAAAGTGCAAATACAGAAAATAAGAAATGAGAAAGTGGATATCACCATTGACCCCATAGAAATAAAGACTATCATAATACATTGCTTTATAAAACTACATACCAACAAGAAGATCAATTTAGAGGAAATGGACACATTCCTAGAAACACATAAGCAGCCTACATTGATGAAAGAAGAAATTGATGATCTCAAAAAAACTATCAAAAGCAGAGATGGAATCAGTCATTAAAAACCTCCCAACTAAGGAGAGTCCTGGGCCAGATGGCTTTACAAGTGAATTCTACCAAACATTCCAGAAAGAACTCACACTATTCTTGTTTAAAATCTTCCAAAAACTTCAAATAGAAAGAACTTTGAATAACATTCTGCAATGCCAAAATTACCATAATACCAAAGCCAAACAAAGACATGACAAGAAAGGAAAATTATAGCCTAATCTCTCTAATATACCTACATGCAAAAATCATCAACAAAATACTTGGAATCATGATCAACAACATATTAAATGAATTAAACACAATGACCAAGTGGGATTCGTTCCTGGTATGCAAGGATGTCTCAGCATAAGAAAATCAATTAATGTAATACAGCACATATATAGATTAAAGGAAAAAAATCACAGGATCATATCTTTAGGCACAGAAAAAATATATGTCAAAATATAGCACCCCTTCTTAATAAAAACACTGCAAAACATAGGAATAGAATGAAACTTTCTGAACATAATAAAAGGTATATATGAAAAACCCACAGCTAACATCAGTTACAATGGTGAAATCCTAAAGTCTTTCCCTCTAAATCAGGAACAAGACAAGGATTCCCACTATCACACCTTCTATTTGACATTGTGTTAAAAGTACGTGATCAAGCACTGAGGCAAAACCATATATAAAAGACATGTAAATTAGAAAGGAAGAATTCAAAATTTCAGTATTTTCAAACAACATGGTCCTATACACAGAAAGCCCTGAGAAGTCTACCACAAAGCTTCTCGTATCTATAAATGAATTCAGTAAAGTTGCAGTTTATAAGATCAATGTGCAAAAAACAGTAGCATCTCTGTGCACCAATAATGAGCAATCTGAGGAGAAAATAAGGAAGCGAATACCATCTACAATAGTAAATTAAAAAATCAAATACTTAGGAGTAAATTTAACTAAATATATAAAAGACTTATACACAGAAAAATACAGAACACTGTTCAAGGAAATCAAAGAAGACTTAAATAAATGGAAGAATATTCCCTGTTCATTGATAGGAAGACTAAATATCATTAAGATGTCTGTCCTACGCAAATTAATCTACATATACAATGCAATCCCAATAAAAATCAACACAGCATTTTTAAATGAACTAGAAAAACTAAGTATAAATTTATTTAGAAAAGAAAGAGGCCCTGAATAGCCAAAGACATATTGAAAAAGAAAAATGAAACTGGAGGAATCACACTACCAGACTTCATAATATACTACAAAGCTATACTAGTAAAAATGCCATGGTATTGGCACAAGGATATACACTCAGACTAAAGGAACTGAATTGAGAGTTCTGATATAGATCCTCATATGTACAGTTATATGACATTCAACAAGGCAACCAAGTCCACTCAATTGGGAAAGAATGGCCTCTTCAACAAATGGTTCTTGGAGAACTGGGTATCCATATGCAAAAGAATAAAAGAGGATTACCAACTCACACCTAATACAAAAATCAACTCAAGATGGATCAAAGACTTAAATATAAGAGCCAACACCATAAAGACCTTGGAAAATAATGTAGGGAAGCACCTACAGGAACTTGTAGTAGGAAATGGCTTCATGAACTTCACACCAAAAGCATGAACAGCAAAAGACTAAATAGATAAATGGCACCTCCGCAAAATTAAAGCCTTTTGCTCCTCAAAGGCGTTGGTCAAGAAAGTGAAAAGATAGCCAACCATATGGAAGAAAATATTTGGTAACCTTATATCTGTTAGGAGACTAAATATTCTGCGTATATAAAGATTTCCTATATCTTGAAAATAAAAAGACAAATAACCCATTTAAAAATGGGTAAGAGATTTGAACAGATGCTTCTCCAAAGTAGAAATACAAATGGCCGAAAATCACATGAAAAGATATTTTAATCACTAGCTGCTAGGGAAATGCGAATCAAAACTACAATGAGATGCCATCTTACTCCCATGAGACTGCAGCTATCAAAAAAACTGAAGATTACAAATGTTTGAGAGGATGTGGAGGAAGGGGAACACTCATTCACTGCTGGTGGGAATGCAGAAGGATTCAGCCATTCTGGAGGACAGTTTGGATGTTTCTCAAAAAACTAGCTTTACATTTGCCAGGTGACCCAGCAAATCTCATTGCTGGGTATATACCGAGAAGAAATAAAAAGGACACAAACCTATATATGCACACCAATGTTCATAGCGGCATTATTCTCTATTGCCAAAAGGTGGAATCAAACCAAATATCCATCAACAGATGAATGGATAAACAAAATGTGGTATATACATGCATTGGAATACTATTCAGCTATAAGAAGGAATACTGTACAAACACATGGGATAATATGCATGAATCTTGGGGACCCTATGTTGAGTGAAACAAGCCAGGCATTGAAGGACAAATACTACATGAACTCTGATATGAAATAAGCATACCAAGCGGTCTCAGAGAGCTAGAGACTGGATGATAGACTTACAGGAGCATGGGAGGGAGGGGAAGGCTGTGAGCTGACGTCTACATGGGTGAAATCTATGGTAAAGTGGAAGTAAGTATTTGTACAGGAAAGGAATAAGATGGGGGCATAAGGATACTATTGTGTGGGGCTTTGAAGGTTTGAGGGGGACTAGGGTTTGGAAGATGGGTTAGATGGCCCAAGGAATTGGGTGGAGGTTTGGGGGGGAACATTTGAACATGGGAGATTGTTGGGTATGTGGTTGAAACTATAATGTTAGAAAACTCTTTAGGAAATATAATAAGGAAGGATTACCTGTATAAGGTGCTTAAGGGGGGCATCTGGCAAAGGGGCAGGCTTCTAGGGAGTGTGTGAGTGCTCATCCTGTCATAGTGTGTTATATCATTGGGTGGGGACCCATACAATGAGTGGGAAGGTGTACCCACATCCTGGGAATGCCTGATGTTCTCAAACAGAGGGAATTATGTCTCTTGAAAGAATTGGTGTCTCCCAGTGGGGGAGACAGTTGAGTATGCCAAGTCCTCTCAATTATTGGAGGTATCTGTGAATCTGGCCCTTCAAACAGTGAAGCTTGGTTTTCACTGTGGGCCCTGATGGGAGGGGGAGAGAGGACTAGAATAGATGGAAGCAGGGTAACTGCAGGGCAATGGAGGTGTTCCACAATATCGTGTAATGATTGATACAGGACATGTTAAATTTCACCAAAAATGTATAAAGGACTATAGGCTAAAATATAAACCATAAGGTAGACCATATTGTATGTAAAAATTTAGAAAATTGTACAGTCTAATATATAAACCATAATGTTTGCCAAAATGGAACCATGTTTGAGAGCTATGTTTCAATATCTGTACATCAGCTGTAGCAAATATAACATGAACGTGTAAAAAGACCATTGTGGGGGAAGGGGGAAAAGGGTTTGATGTTGGATGTATAGGAGTCCCCTATACTGTATATGTGACCTTACCATGATCTGAAACCTTTTTGGAGACAAAATTAAAAATTAGAAAAAAAAACAAAACAGATGTATACACTGAGGAAGAAATGAAAGAAATTGCCTTGCCACTGTAGAGACAGGGCAACAACCGTTACAGTGCTGAAAGTCAAAACATCAAAAACAATGTTTTCTGATAATTTTGATTGTTTAATATACAAATTTATTTTTACTTCATTTTAGTTTTCCTCAATTAGTATATATTCTATTTCTAATCTTTAAACCTATCATTACTATTACATTTTCCTATTAATTTAATTTGGCAATATAATAAACCTCATTTTTTGAGAAGTTTTGGACAACAGAGGGGTTCAACTTTGGCAGGGGAGGAATGCTCATGTGGGGTGTTACTAATGGGGGGCACATGGTTGGGAGGGAGTTCTCCAGGGCATGTATATAGAGAATATAAAAATGTTCACATAGTCGTTGTGTATTTTCAGAGCAGTTACAGTTTCAAATGACAACTGAGGGAGTGCTGAGTTACGAGCCAGGGGAGCTGTCACATTCCCCAATGGAACAGCAACAATCCCCCAAGTGCAGACACAAAGACCAGTGAAAAAGCATGGTCCAGTGATGAGCCCTTGATACTGATGACTATGCTTACGAGTCTATGTGCCTGAAATTTGAACTAGGCCTAGAGCTGCAGTGTGCCTAAGAGTTAACTCCTGAGAGCCTCCATGTTGCTCAAATGTGGCCACTCTCTAAGGCAAACACAGCATGTAAATGCATTACCTTCACCCCAGCATGGGACATGACTCCTTGGGATGAGCATACCTGGTGAAGAGGGATTACTACCAATCACTAAGAGGTGATGCAACTAGAAAAAAACCTTGTATAAAAGGGGGAAACGGCAAAGACAAATAATTTTATATGGCTAAGAGTCTTCAGAAATGAGGCAGGAGGTCATCAGAGGGGTCGTGCTTATGCACACCTCAGAAGGATCTGAGACACAGCCAAAGTAGATAAAACCCGGTACTGGTGTTCCTGAGGGTTATGGAGACACACAGTTTCAATAGTCTTGGCAGCTTCCTCTGGAGTTCAGTGCCTTGTCAGTGGGCCCCACTTTGGAATTTGTGTTCCTTAATGTGATGGACTTGAACTCAGATGTGACATTTCTACACATGCCTCTTCTGTCACTTTTACTGAAACTGTGGTTGGTGCTGGGGTTGATGTATACTCAGGAGACCTGAATCTCTGGACTGTCCATGTGACAGTCAGGCCCTGAGCCTCAGCAGACTTGCAACTCCTACCCTCTGGTTTATTGGACTTACCCTGGCCAGCTAACAGGGAGTTGAAGAAGGTCAACCCTCACACCAGAGAGCTAAAGGTGCCTACAATTACAAGCAGGAGATTTGCATCCATCATCCATGTGGAATCTAAGCCCCCTCTCAATATAGAGGTGGAGTGGATATCACCATCCCAGGGTCCACAGGAAGGAGGAATAAAATATGGATTAGAGTGTACTTACTTGTATTCTACTATAGAAATATTGTGACTAGTAATTGAATATACTGTAGCATTGATGTGGAGAAAGTGACCATGGTAGTTGCTTAGGGCAGGAAGCTGGAAGAAGAGATGTGATGTGTGGGCATTTTTGGGACTTTTAGTTGTCCTAAATGATATTGCAGGGACAGATGTTGGACATTATATATCCTGCCATAACCCACTGAATGAACTGGGGGAGAGTGTAAACTACAATGTGAACTGTAATTCATGCAATGCAGCAGTGCTCCAAGATGTATTCACCAAATGCAATGGATATGCTGCAATGATGAAGGATGTTTTTGATGTGGGAGGAGTGGGTGGTGTGATGTGTGGGTTGTGTGAGAACCTCTTATATTTTTTAATGTAACATTTTTTCTGATCTATATATCTTCCAAAAAATACAATTAAAATTTTTTAAAATAACTTTCCTTAAACTGAATCTAATAAAGGATAACTCCTTCACAAAAGTCTCAGACCTGGACAGGGCATAAGAGTGCACGATAATCAGGGGAAGCCACTATAAAATGCTATTCTGTGTCATCAGAGTCTAGGAGATCAAGACAATGTCCTTCAGGTGTGCATCCGATAGTAGTTCCCATTGAACTAAAATGTCATCCCATCCTAACTGGTTAGCAGAAGTTGAAGAATTGAAAGGAAAGAAATGTTAAGAAGGGGAGAGAGAGAGAGAGAGAGTTTGATTGTTAAATTACACCGCTCAGATATTTTATTACAATGGAGTGTGGCACTAGTGTCTACTGAAAATGAAGTTTATCAAATCAGTTCACATATGGCCCCAGTCTATCTGTCTTATGATTTTGGAGGACCTTTTGTTTTCTTCAAGGTGTTTAAGTTGTAGTATCATAATGCATGGATTTCTCTTTGTTTATCATGACTATCTTCAAAACACTGGACTAAGTGTTGCAACTTGTGGATGGGTATTGTCTGTCAGCTTACTTTATGCTTATTATTAGCATGTGATATTTCAGGTTTATGGCCAATAATGCAAAAGGTACAATTGCCTTGGAGTGTCAGCATTAACACCCAGTCTTAAATATTATCTGAATGTGATTTCTAATTTATCACTAAAGTTAGAGACAGATTCATCACAATCTGGTGACAGAACTGCAAATGAAGAGGAATAAATTTTAGGGGTAGCATATTTGGAAGGGTATTATTTCAATTTACATTTCCTAATTCCTCATTTATTTGGCCTGTTTGGCATTGTCAAACAAGTCTGGCATCCACTGGTCATGCTGAAAATTGTGCTAGCTTATAGAGATTGGGGAACCCAGGAGCTTAAGCCCTGAAAATTAACCCAAATTGTTCCAGTCATCTTTTTCAATCCTTTTGAGAATTTGTGTAACTTCTGGCATGGAGGTCAGCCTGATACCGTGGTTTGAAGGTCACTTGCACATGAAGTATTAGATCAGGATCAGGAGCTCCTTGTGAGGGAGCAGGTTAAGATCCCAGTCTAATGGTGAGAGGAAGCTATGAAAGGGGGAGAGGAGGAAGAAAGCAGAAAGGAGCACAGCTATATAGTCAGGAAGGAGTGAGATTATAAAGGAGAGAAACAGAGGTAGACAGTGGGGAAGACTGTATTAGTCAGCCAAAGGGGTGCTGATGCAAAGTACCAGAAATTTGTTGGTTTTTATAAAGGGTATTTATTTGGGGTAAAAGCTCAGAGTTGCAAGGCCCTGAAGAGTTCAACTCAAAGTCAGATCCTCACCAAAGTCTGTTGCCATGTGTTGAAGCAAGATGGCAGTAAAATCCACTAGGGTTCAGTCTTTCTCTTCCTCTTAAGGCTCCATAGGCCCAGCTTCTTCTGATCTCAGCTGTAGGCTGGAGGGCTTGTTTCTTTCTTGGCTCAGCTGCTCTGTTCTCTTCACAAAGTTAGCTTTAAACTATCAGATGAATGACTCATCTCTCTTCCTGGTGCTACAGGATCAAAGCAGACAAGTTCTCTCCTCTTCCATGTCTATGGAACACTCCCTATTCCTCTGTATCTTCTTTTATGTATCTACTTCTGTGTAAGAGTCTGTTTTATCCAACCTTAAGGGGGCGGGGACTCAAACCTGCACATTGTAATGATGTGGTTGAATCCAAGTCCTAATCTTGATTTAATCAAGTAACTGGAAAGCCTTTGAATTGAAATCAATCAAAGGGTATCATGCCCAGAGACACAGACCAGTTTACAAACATAATCAATATCTGTTTTTGGAATTCATAAATAATATCAAGCTGCCATAAGGTCTTTGGGGAAGTAAAAGACTGAAGTTGTTTAAGAGAGGTCTCATTTACCTAAATTAAGGGGGAAATGGAAAGGAAAAATGAGTTTATATGGCTATGAGTCTCTAAAAAAGAGTCTGAAGGTTGTCAGAAGGATTGCCCTTATGCACACCTGAGCAGAGTCTCAGAGACAGATAAAGTAGATACAACTCCAGGTATTGGTTCTTTTGAGGGCTAAAGAGACCCACAGGTTTTATGGTTGTGGCAGATGGAGATCACTGCCATGCCAGTTGGCCCTTCTTTGGAGTTGGTGTTTCTGCGTGATGGAGCTGGACTCAGATGGGATCTCTCTTCACAAGCCTTTCATGCTACTTTACTGGAATTGTAGTTGGTGCTGGGGTTTAAGATATATCTAGGGGATTTGAATCTCTGGACTGACAATATGATAGCCAGGCCCTGAGCCTCAACAGACTTCAGCTCCTACACTCTGATTTATTAGACTTACCCCACTCACTAACATGGAGTTGAAGAAGGTCAAACACCACACCATGGAGCCTAGAGTGCCTACAACTGAAAGCAGGAGGATTGCATCCAGTATCCATGTGGATTCTAAACCCCCTCTTGACATAGATGTGGAATGGACACAACCAAGCCAAGGTCCACAGGAAGGAGGACTACAGGAAGGATTAGAGTGGTCTTAATGATATCCTATTCATCAACTATTGTGGTTAATAATCGAGAAAATGTGGCATTGGTGTGGAAAAAGTGGCCATGGTGGCTGCTGGGTGTGGGGAATGGGAGGAAGAGATGAGATGTGGAGGCATTTTCAGGGCTTGGAGTTGTCGGGGTGGTGCTGCAGGGACAATTGCCGGACATTGTATGTCCTCCCATGGCCCACTGGATGGAACGTGGGAGAGTGTGGGCTATGGTGTGGACCACTGGCCATGGGGTGCAGCAATACCCAGAGATGTACTCACCAGATGCAATGGATGTGTCATGATGATGGGGGAGAGTGTTACTGTGGGGGGAGTGGTGGGGTGGGGGTGGTGGGGGTGAATGGGGACCTCATATTTTTTTAATGTAATCTTTTTAAAAAATGAATAAATAAAATAAAATTTTAAAAAAGAGAGGTCTCATTTGATTAAAATCTCTGTGAATTATTTCTTTTCTTGGCTTCTTAGTTCCAACTAAAGTAGCATGCCCATTGTAAGTGAGCTAATTTATTACCATTTTGTTCTAAGCCACCTCACAACTGCACACTTTTTTTTTCTTTTTTTTCTTTTTTTCTTTTAAAATTTACATTTAAAAAATATGAAGTCCCTGTATACCCCCCACCCCCCCTACCCCACTCCTCCCACATCAACAACCCCTTCCATCATCGTGGCACATTCACTGCACAAATTTTGACATGTCCCAAGAGACCCAAAGAAGCCATTGTAGTTTAAAATTGTCTTTTATTAAATCACATCACTTAGAAAGAAATTTAACAGAGTTAGGAACAAATGCCAAGCAGGAGTTCATTCAGAGGGTTGAATAGTTTAAGGATTTCACATAATAAAAGAGGTTTGAGATAGAATAAGGGAAAAGGACCTTGTCCTACCTTAAACAATTGTCTAATTGTCTGCCAGAGAACCCTGAAAGAGAAAAGGAAAATAGAACCAGTAACTTCAGACAGTAGATGAACCAGTTCAAAGAATCAGAACCTGACACCTCTGTGCTATAATAACAATAATAATCCAGAACACAGGAGCAGCAGTTGGATCAACATCTTAACCTGATAGTGGTCTCCAAGAGGGAGAAACCAAGGGTTCCTACGTATGCTTTGTCCTTATTGAAACCGCAGGAGATTCGAGGGTTCATCCAAACCAAATCCATTTTACACCAATAAACTGTGTCAGAGAAAAAAAAATAGTTAAAGTGACTCAAATAATGGCTAAAGGCTTTATTCTGCAGATGTACATCAGGGAGCCCCTGAAGACCAGAGATGGGTCCTTGTGATCTAGTCCAGGTTGAAATCTCTTCCCCTTTGCTGTAAAAACTTGCAGTTTGCATTGTTTGGCGATTGTTCCAGTTTTTCATGTCTCTTTCCTTGGGATCCTTAGTGCAAGCCTAGTTCAGAAATTCTTGGAACTTTTTTTTTGAGAAATATTTTTGTAAGCTTTGTTGGCTTCTGTTCATCTATGTTCAGGGGAAGAGGAGGTAGTAACAAAATGGGAAATAGACAAGGAAACTAAAGTATAAGGGGAAAAATAAAAGGGTAAAGGATCAAAGCCATATAAATGGGTTACTTTAAGATATCAATGATTTTCTCCTATGTTTGTGTCTATAAGTTTTATAGTTTTTGTTCACATCTATGAGTCATTTAAAATTAGTTATTAATGGCAATGGAGGGATACTGGTATGGGATACCAATGAGAGATGATATATGACTGACAGGGAGCTGTACAGAACATATGTCCAGGGTGCATGGTAATGTTTGGATATACTCATAGTGGCAACAATTAAAAACCACAGTAGGGGGGGTACTGGGTTCCTGGCCAGTGGTGCTCTGTCGTGGTCCCTAGGGGAGCAGCGACAGTCTCCCAGGTACAGTGGTGGGGACCGGGAGGGAGTGAGGGTTCAACAGTGAGCCCCTGATACTAATGACTATGCTTGTGAGCTGATAAACCCAAAATAATAACAAGGCCTAGAGCAACTTTGTGCCTGGGAATTTCCTTCTGTCAGCCTTCATGTTACTCAAATGTGGCCAGTCTCGAAGCCAAACTCAGCATGTAAATGCAATGCCTTCCCCCCAGCGTGGGACATGACACCCGGGGATGAGCCTCCCTGGCAACGAGGGACCACTATCAACTACCAACGGATGATGCAACTGGAAAATGACCTTATACGGAAGGTTCAATGCGGATCAGCAGAATATCCATGTCTACATAAAATACCATGACTTTAAAATGCTGTTTGACCTAAAGTAAGGGGGAAATGGAAAGGAGAAATAAGTTTATATGGCTACGAGTTTCTAAAAAAGAGTCTGGAGGCTGGCAGAAGGTTTGCCCTCATGCACAACTGAGCAGAGTCAGAGAGACAGATAAAGCAGATACAACCCCCAGATATTGGTTCCTTTGAGGGCTAAAGAGACCCATGGGAGTTATGGTCATGGCCGATGGGGTTAACTACCAGGGCAGATGGCCCCTCTTTGGAAATGGTGTTTATGTGTGATGAATCTGGACTCAGATGGGATCTCCCTTCATAAGACTTTCATGCTAATGTGCTGGAGGTGCAGTTAATGTTGGGGTTTAAGATATATTTAGGGGATTTGAATCTCTGGACTGACAATGTGATAGCCAGATCCTGAGCCTCAACAGACTCCAGCACCTACAATCTGATTTATTGGACTTACCACACTCAGCTAAGATGGAGGTGAAGAAGGACAACCACCACACCATGGAGCCTAGAGTGATTACAACTGAAAATGGGAGGATTGCATCCAGCATCCAGGTGGAATCTGAGCCTCCTCTTGACATAAAGGTGCAATGGACACAACCAATCCAGTGTCCACATAGAAGAGGTGGCATTGGATTGGGAAAAGTGGACATAATGGACAAAGGGTATGGGGAAAGGCAGGAAGAGATGAGAGGTGGAGGCGTCTTCGGGACATGGAGCTGCCCTGGATGGTGCTTCAGAGGTAATCACCGGACATTGTAAATCCTCACAGGGCCTACATGATGGAATAGAGGAGAGTATGGGCCATGATGTGAACCAATGTATATGAGGTGCAGAGGTGCCCAAAGATGTACTTACCAAATCCAATGGATGTGTCATGATGATGGGAACGAGTGTTGTTGGGGGGGGGGGGGAGAGGGGGGGTGGGGGGGTGGGGTTGAATGGGACCTCACATATATATTTTTAATGTAATATTATTACAAAGTCAATAAAAAATAAAAAAATTAATAAAAAAAAAATAATAAAATTAGTTATTGTGTATGGTGTGAAGAAGAGGTCTAAGTTAATCATTTTGCATGTGAATATCCAGTTGTCCTATCACCATTTGTTGAAAACACCACTTTTAAAAATATCCTTTCTCCATTGAATGCCGAGTGAGCTTTGTCAAAAAATCAATTGATCATAAATATAAAGTTTTATATTGTGGCCCCTCAGTAGAAACATGGTGGACTCACATTCAAAACTTGGTTTCTGTGTCAAAACTGATGATGTCAGTTACACACACATGCACATGCATGCCCATACACACCAAGAGGGTATGGAAAGATTTATTACTGATATAATGAGATCTCTTAGGAGTCCATCCAAGCATGTTCAAAATAGCTTGGGAGAGAAATGAAAGGAGACTAGCTTGGGGTTTTTACAGTATTTAAGGTGTGGGATTGGACTGAGGATTCTCAGGCAAGGGTTTGTGTGGTTTGAATTTCCTGACAATGCCAAAGGAGGGGGCACCTTTGCCTTCTTGGGTTTGTGTGGTTTGAATTTCCTGACAATGCCAAAGGAGGGGGCACCTTTGCCTTCTTGTCCAAATGTGGACAGAGGGATTGTAGGAGGGCTGGGGCTTAAAAGTTTTCAAAAAACATAAAACTTGATTCAGACTCTTTATTACAGTTTGTATTTGTGCTCTCTGATACCATTGATCTATATCTATGTCTACACCAAGACCACAGCCTTGATTATTGTAGATTTATAGTAAGTTTTGAGAATAGGTAGTATAAGTCCTCCAACCTTATCTATCAAAATTCCCTTGGCTATTGCAGCATTATATATAATTTCAAAATACTGCAAACTACTTAAATTTCTAACATAGAATGATGGTTGAATAAATTACAGTACATAAAAATGGAGTACTATGCAGCTGTAAAAAAGAATGGGGAAGTGCTCTGTGATATAAAGCGGTTTTCAGTGAATATTGATAAGTGAAAAGTGCAAGAACATACATACTACCCTACATTTTGTTTAGGAAAGAAGGATGTGTGTGTGTGCATGTGTGTGTGTGTGTGTACAAGCACATGTGTGCACGTGCTTCCTTTACAAAAGAAAAACAAAGGGGCTGGGACTTCTAGTTTGATGCTATAGAGTCATCTCTCCGTGCATGTCTCCTGCTAAGTACAAGTAAAGAATCCAGAAATAAGACAGTAATCAAAAAATATCTCTGAAGGGAAGTGGATTGTTGAGGGCCACCAAGACTTGACTTGAGGAAAAACACATTCCTTGTGACAGAAGTATCACACTAATATAATATCTTCACAACAAGAGAAACTGGATGACTGGTTTAAGGGAACTCTATGTATTATCTTTGCAACTTTTCTGTAAATCTAAAATTATTGTAAAAGAAGTTTATTCTTTCAAAAAAGATGGATAATTAAAAAATACTGCAAAGAATTTTATACTCATAAATTTGGCAACTTAGTAGAAATATACCAATTTTTCACACAAAAAAAATCTACCCCAAAACTTAACCAAGATGAAACGATTGGATTATGTCTCTAACAATGAAATTCATAATTAAAATGTTTATCCAAAGTAAATATTCAAGCTCAGGTTATTTCAATGGCGAATTCTATGAAATATTTAAAGAAACATTAACATCAATTCTACATAATCTCTTCCAGAAAATAGAAAACAAGGAAACACTTCCAAACTCATTTTATGAGGCAAGTATTACCTATGATATGAAAAGTAGACAAAAACAGTAGGAAAAAATAAAACTATATCCTAATATCTCACATGAATTTAAATACAAACATCCTCAACAAAATATTAACAAATCAAATAAATAGTGTATAAAAAGAATTATACATCAGTAACAAGTGGAATTTATTCCATGTATGCAAGGCTGCTTCAATATTCAAAATCAATGCCATCCAAAATATCAACAATATAATGAAGAAAAATCACATAAGCATATCAATTGATTCACAAAATGCATTTAACAAAATCCCACAACCATTAGTGATAAATATTATCTGCAGATAAGAAATTGAGGGACCTTCCTCAACATGATAAAGGCAATCTACAAGATAGAGTTAACGTCATTCCTAAAAGTGAAATTACTGAATGTTTTCCCTGTACAATTGAGATAAAAACAAGGATAAGGAGGATGGGTGTCATTATAAAGGATAACCTGAGGGAGATTTGTGGTCATAGAAGAGGCCTGTATCCTGTGGTAGTGGCTATGTCAATCTACACGTGATAGATTTGTATAGAACTACATAAATACATGCACCCCCACACATATACACAAAGGAGTGAACGTAAAACTGATGAAACCTCAGTTTCTATGGATTGCACCAATGCCAATTATATTGCTCTGTATCTATTCAAGGTGTTACCTTTGGGGAAAACAGTGAAGCATACACAGTATCTCCCTGTGCATTTTTTGCAACTACCAATAAAACTACAACTTTTTCAAAATAAATAGTTAAAATAACATATAAAAATAAATTTAATGCTCAAAAAAGATAATAGGAGGAAGAATCCAAGAAAATATGAAATCTATTCCCTATAATAGGTTGTGGCAGGGTCGGAGTGGAAGGGAAAGCATGAAATTTCTCTGAGTGTATCTTTTTGTATAGTTTGCTTTTAAAAGCAGGTTAATATTATACATATTATAAAAATAAAAGTAAATCAATGAGCATCAGAAGGGTTTAAACACTAAAGCTGAAAACAAAGGAAAAAAATAATTGTATTTCAAGTGAATGCCATGATCACAGTGTAGGGAGAAACAAGTAATCTGAGTAACATATGAACAAAGAATTTCACTAATACCCTCAGGCTTGAGTGGGGTTTGAGGCCAGAAAAACAGAACCCTTTTTAGTGTGTGAATTTCAGATTTCCAACTTAAAAAATGTGAGATATAGCCAAACCATCACCAAAATGTATTCTTGAAATTTAAAACATATTAATATTGAATTAATAGATTGTACCCCTTCATTCAATAAAAATTTATTAAATTCAAGGTACTGTGTTAGAAGCCAAATAAAACACTGAGATATTTTCACCACAGACCTTAATTTTAAGATATAAATAGTATAATATATATCTTATTTTAATTATTTTGGGAATAATTAAAATGTGAGTAGGAAAACCAGACATTTCAATATGAGAATCAGCGTTTTTCCTCTGGAAAAATCAGGCAAGGCTCCAAGATAGATAGTCGCTTGACATGTATTTTATGGCATTAGTGTTCCGGGTGAAGGAAATAATAATGACAACAACAGTAGTGGGCGGCGGACTTGGCCCAGTGGTTAGGGCGTCCGTCTACCACATGGGAGGTCTGCGGTTCAAACCCCACGCCTCCTTGACCTGTGTGGAGCTGGCCCATGTGCAGTGCTGATGCGCGCAAGGAATGCCCTGCCACGCAGGGGTGTCCCCCTTGTCAGGGAGCCTCACGTGCAAGGAGTGCACCCCATAAGGAGAGCCGCCCAGCGGGAAAGAAAGTGCAGCGTGCCCAGGAATGGTGACACCCACATGGAGAGCTGACGCAACAAGATGACGCAACAAAAAGAAACACAGATTCTCGTGCCGCTGACAACAACAGAAGCAGACAAATAAGACGCAGCAAATAGACACAGAGAACAGACAACCAGGGTGGGAGTGGGGGGGGAAGGGGAGAGAAATAAATAAATAAATAAATCTTTAAAAAAACAGCAGTAGTGGTAATAATAAATAATATTTATTGTTTCTTATACCACGAGTACATTTTTTAATGAATTATTCAATTTTTAATCTTATTATTAGAGAAATTGTAGGCTTATGTAAAAATCATGCATAAAATAAACATCCCATATACCACCTTATTATTAAAACTTTGCACTAGTGTGGTATATTTGTTACAATTCATGAAGGAACATTTTTAATAATTGTACTACTATGATGTCCATCATTTACAATAGCATTCACTGTGTTGTAAAGTATATCTTTGTATCTTTTAAAATTTTTAAATTCTAATAACATATATACAAACTAAAATTTCCCCTTTTAACTATATCCATTTTTATAATTTAGTGCTGTTAATTATATTTACAAAGTTGTGCTACCATCAAAACCATCCATTACCAAACTTTACAAGTTAACCCAAATAGAAGCTCTGTACAATTTAGGCATTAACTCCCACTTCCTTATCCCCATCCCAGTCCCTGGTAACCTACATTCTAGTATCTAAATCTTTGTTTAATTATTCCCTATCAGTGAAATCATGCAATATTTTTCCTTTACTGTTGAGATTATTTCACTCAACATGATATCTTCAAGATTTATCCGTGCTTTTACAAGTATCAAAATTTTATTCATTTTGACAGCAGAATAATATTCTACTGTATACACACACACAAATGCCTCATTTTATTTATCCATTCATCGGTTGATGGACACTTGAGTTGCTTCCATCTTTTGGAAATTTTAAATAATGCTGCTATGAATATTGTTGTGCTAATATGTGTGAGTTCCTGCTTTCAAATCTTTGTGATATATATATCTAGAAGTAGTATTGCCAGGTAATAATGTAATTTAATACTTAACTCTCTGAGGAACTTCCAAACCGTCTTTCACAATGGCTGCACCATTTTACATTCCCACCAATGAATGAATGTTCCCATTTTTCATATCCTCTCCAAAACTTGTAATTTTCTGTTTTTTTTTAAAAATAGTAGCCATTATAGTAGGTGCAAAATGGTACCTCATTCTGGTTTTGATTTGCATTTATTTCCCTAATAAATAATGACGTTGAACAGTTTGTCATGTGTTTGTCTGTTTGTTTTTTACCATTTTTTATATCTTCCTTGGAGTCGTGCTGCTGTTGTTGTTTAGTGCATTACTTTATTAAAATGGTACTTTGAACACTCAGATATGTGATTTAGTCTGTTCACATTGACTCTCATATATACACTTTAAAAGTAAATGGTCAAAGCAGCAATTACATCAATTCCTTATAGAAAGTGCCCATATAACCAAACAGCACTTTGGTAAATTATAAAGCAAGTGTACACAAGAGCAGTTCAGTAAAACTCAGATTAATTTATGATACACTGAGCTGCTCAATTCTGTTCCAGAATCCATGGTTGAAGAGTCATTTTTGGAGATAGAGAAACTCAGGATTTCACCGGCCCTGAACACTCAGTCTGGCCATCAACGGCTCATTTAAATCGTCTAAAAATCAATGTGAGTCAATCAGTCTCTCATCCCAGACACCAAAATCAACAACCAGGTCATCACAATTTTGTTTGCTCACCTTGTAAAGCTATGACTTTTTATTTATGCCTAAGTCATCCAGATAAGTGAATCTAATAAATACAATAAAATGTAAGCCAACCCAAACTTTGTCATTTTAAAGAAATACACATTTGTGTTTAACTTTTCAATGTTAAACTTTAACCACTCTATTCCACTGCCTCTCCTTGAAGAGTTTTCTTAATACCACATTATTATGAAATTGAACCTACATCCATTCCTAGAAAGAAAACCAAATGTCCTGACTGATTTTGAAATAAATGTTTCAAGAGTGAGTATAAGACTACTCATTCAATGCCAAGATTCTTAAAAAAAGGAATTAAATTTCAATTTAAATAAGAAACACGTCTGGAAAATATAAGTTCTATTTTTCAGGTTATATGATAATTCTTCAAAGTAAGTGATTATTTTTTTTAATACTGAAATTGGGAAAAGTTCACTACAGTATATGAATAATCATCTTTTACAAACATAGATCCCTCTAAAAACTGATTTTTCCAGAAATTGTTAAGGTCAATTGACTTTGAAGCACTTAAGAAACACAAAGATCTATAATGAATGGTTGATTTAGAGCAGAACTGCATATATTTTTTCCCCCTTCTTTGTTTTTTTAAATGTTACATTAAAAAAAAATCAGGTCCCTATATACCCCCACGCCCCTCACCCCACTCCTCTCACATCAACAACCCTTTTATCATTGGGGCACATTCATTACATTTGGTGAATACATTTTGGAGCACTATGGCACCACATGGACAGTGGTCTACATTGTCGTCTACACTCTCCTCCAGTCCACTCAGTGGGTCATGGCAGGACATACAATGTCCAGCATCTGTCCCTGCAGTACCACCCAGGACAACAAGTCCTGAAAATGCCCCCACATCATATCTCTTCTTCCCTCTCCCTATCCTCAGCAGCTACCGTGGCCACTTTCTCCACATCAATGCTACATTTTCTTCCATTACTAATCACAATATTTCCATAGCAGAACATCAGTAAGTCCACTCTAATCCATACTCTATTCCTCCATTCTGTGGGCCCTGGAATGGTTATGTCCACTCCACCTCTAGATCTAGAGGGGGCTTAGATTCTACATGGATGATGGATGCAATTCTCCTGCTTGCAGTTGCAGTCACTCTTGGTTCCCTGGTGTGGTGGTTGACCTTCTTCACCTCCCTGTTAGCTAGCCGGGGTAAGTCCAATAAACCAGACAGTAGGAGTTGCAAGTCTGCTGCAGCTCAGGGCCTGGCTGTCATATGGACAGTCCAGAGTTTCAGGTCTCCTGAGTACATACCAACCCCAGCGCCAACCACAGGTCTGGTAAAAGAAACAGAAGAGGCATGTGTAGAAAGGTCGCATCTGAGTCCAACTCCATGACACTCAGGAACACAAACTCCAAAGTAGGGCCAGCTGACATGGCCCTGAACTCCAGAGCCATCTGCCATGACTGTAGAACCTGTGGGTCTCTGTAGCCCTCAGGAGAACCAGTACCTGGGCTCCTATCTACCTTGGCTGTCTCTGGGACTCTGTTGATGCGTGCATAAGCATTACCTTTCTGATGACTTCCCGATTCTTTTTTTGAGACTCACAGCCATATAAACTCATTTGTCCTTTCCGTTTCCCCCTTTTACCCAAAGTCACAAAGCAGTTTTTAACACCTGATATTACATGTAGGCTGAGATATTCTGCTGGTCGGAGTTGACCCTTTTATGCAAAATCTTTTTCTAGTTACATCATCAGCTGGTTCTTGGTAGTAATTTAAACCTATGAAAAATCACAATGATTTAAAGAATATTTCACCAAATAAACTTCAGCAAATAATGTTTGGCAATACATATTAAATGATTTATAGACTACATTTAAATGAAAGGCAAACATAAATACAATTGGATATTTAAGCTTTATTATGTTAATATAAGTTGTACCATACCTATACCCCCATGGCAAATTCACAACCTCAACTAAAAAGCTATTTTTAAAACAGTCCTTTTTTTTAAAACTACTATTTGCATAATTTCCAGGAATTGATTTGGAGGCCTGATACAAGCAGACTTATCTTTCATGGATTATGACAATCTACAATTTAAATTATACTTCAATACTGTCGCTTAAAAAACGTGTACAGTAGTATGTTTCACACTTTAGTCAAAGTTGACTGATTTAGGGTTTCAAATTTTCCAGGTGAAGCAGAGCAAAGTTCACTCCACCCACTGGTAAGTTTTCTACAAATTCCTCTGGGTCAAACCTGGCAATCCATCTCAATTCATCGATGACACTGAGGCCTCTGAATCTGACATTACTCCCATCCTTGGCTTTTAAAGTAAAATAGAGAAGAATAGAAATGTGAAGAATTCTAAACAAACATGAAACCTTCATCCTTAGAATATCATTTTTGTGCTACAAACCCTTCATTTGTCTGCTTTTTTGGATAATTTTCCATACTGATAAACATAGCTTCCATATTTCTAAGACCCAACTCAGAAAACCAAGAATGTTTCTCACATTTTTTAGTCTACCTTAGGTCCTCAGTTTCAGACAATGAATAGGAAACTATATTCTTTCCTGTAATGTTCTTCCTTCTTTCACCTAACTTCCTTAAAACAAAACAAAACAAAACAAAACAAAAAAAACCTGAAGTATTTGTTTTATCTAGTGCTTTTTTTCAAAGGACAATTCCTGATAAAGGCAAGAAAACTCAAATTCTACTTTGTTCCCCTTCTGAGAAGCTTAGAAGAATATGTGATTATGGTGGGCCTTCTTTCTAATAAGCTATATAAAGCTTAAAAAGAAAGAAAGAAAAAAAAACCAACCCTGAAAATGAGAGTTGAAGGTACATATTACACATTTTCTTTTTGGTTTCTTTTTATTTGTTTGTTTCTAAAACAAAACCCCAGGTCGTAACACTATTTTTTTAACATCCTATTATATTTTATATGCAAATTACCACATAGCAATCTAACTTCAACATTCTGGCTCTGTCCCTGGGTTTTCCAGGTGAATTACCCACATAAGCAATCTCTGGCTGCCGTTTAAAATCTTTTTCTATCTGCCAATAATTATTGGCTCTACACTATAGGAAAATAGCTCTCAGCTTGTCAAGAGTCCTTAGGAATAAATACATCAATAATTTAAAGCTAACTGATGAAAGAGCTAGGCAGGATTGTTCCCTTCATAATATCACTCCAAATATACATATATACATTCACCCATACATGTAACAAATTTACACATTATGCAGAAATAAACTACAGATATAATTCCCAATGAACATTTACAGATTCACATTTTACCAGCAACCTTACATAGAGAATAAAGAAGTAAATTTTATACTGCTAAGTTGCATAGCAAATTGAAATATATATAAAATGTTTTAATGATGTTTGCTTTACACTTATTCTTCCAATAACTCTTGGAAACATGCACAAAGGAGAAACAGACCTCAAATTATATCTATAACAATATCAGCCAATGTGGCATTATTTTTTACTAACAAAGCATCTAACTTGCTTACTCTCTACAAAAAGTGATATACACATATTATATACAAAAAAAAACCCCACATTGAGTTAGAGATAAGAGGAAACTTTATACAAAATCCTTGATATACCCCTTCAGTATTTAACTTTGTATTGCTTTGACCACAGGACTCTTCACCTGTGTATTATCTTCTAAGATTAAAGAATGGTCATATCTAAATAGGCTTCTTACCTACAGAAAAAGAGGAATGAATGATACAGGCTTTGGTGAAATACACAATTTAAATACACAAGTACACTGCTAATGAATATTATACAATTTAGTAATGTCGTATTATCTGAATTTCTTTGCATTGTTACATTTATCAGTTTTACCCCTTTTTTCTTTTTTATTCCTTATTAGAGAAGTTGTGGGTTCACAGAACAATCCTGCACAAAATACGGGATTCCCATATACCACCCTATTATTAACACAGTGCATTGGTGTGGTGAATTTGTTACAATTCATTAAAGCACATATTTATAATTCTACTACTAACTATATTCCATGGAATATGTTACTACGCTGGGTAGTAGAGTTTCATGGATTTGAAAAAATATTTATAAAAGTAGTATTTATGTAGCTTAACATTTCCCCCTTGCAACCACAAACAAGATACAAATTTCTGTGCTGTTAATTCTGTTCACAATCTTGTTCTTCCATCAAAACCATCCATTACCAAAACATTTCCATCGTTCCAAATAGGAACTCCCTATTCCAATCATCACCCCATCTCCTGGTAACCTCTATTCTACATTCTGACTCTCTGAGTTTTGCTTATCCCAATTATCTCATATCAGTGAGATCATACAATATTTGTCCTTTT
Organism: Dasypus novemcinctus; assembly: GCF_030445035.2. Taxonomy (NCBI): domain Eukaryota; kingdom Metazoa; phylum Chordata; class Mammalia; order Cingulata; family Dasypodidae; genus Dasypus; species Dasypus novemcinctus. The sequence continues at coordinate 108,570,714 of NC_080704.1, forward strand.
GTGTCTGGTTTATTTCACTTAACCTGATGTCTTCAAGGTTCATCCATATTGTTGCATGTATCAGAATTTCATTCCTTTTCTGACTGAATAATATTCCATTGTATGTATATGCCATATATTGTTTATACATTAATCTGTTGATGGACACTTGGGTTACTTCCATCTTCTGACAATTGTGAATAATATGGCTGTTAACATTGATGTTCAAATATCTGTTCGAGTCCCTGCTTTCAAAACTTTTGAATACATACCTACAAATGGAATTTCCAGATCATATGGTAATTCTATACTTAATTTTTTGAGGAAACATCAAACTAAATTCCACAGTGACTACACGCATTTTACATTACCACCAACAATGAATAAGTGTACCTATTTTTCCAGATCCTCTTCAAACTTGTAATTACCTGTTTTTATTAAAAGCAGCCATTCTAATAAGTATGAAGTGTGATTGACATTTACCTAATGGCTAATGATGTTGAACACATTTTGATGTGCTTTCTGGACATTTGTCTATGTTCTTTGGAGAGATGTTTATTCAAGTTTTTGCCCATTTCTAAATTGGGTTGTTTGTCTTTTTTTATAAGTTGAAGGATTTCTTTATATATTCTGGATATTAAACTCTTACTGAATATATGGTTTCCAAATATTTTCTCCCATTGTGTAGGGTGTCATTTTACTTACATGATAAATTCCATTTATGCACAAAAGTTTGTAATTTTGGTGAGGTCCCCTTAATCCATTTTTTCTTTTGTTCCTTGTGCTTTGGTTGTAAAGTCTAAAGAAACCATTGCCTACCAGGAGGTTCTGAAAATACTTCCCTTTGTGTTCTTCTAGGAGTTTGAGATTTCTGGCTCTTATATCTTTGATTCATTTTGTGTTCATTTTTGTATAAGGTGTGTGATAAGGGTCCTTCTTTAGAGATCTACTTTTCCCAGTACCATTTGTTGAAGAGACTATTCCGTTCCAATTGAGTGTTCTTCCCCCTTGTCAAAAATCATAAGGCCAAAAGTGTGAGCATTGATTTCTAAGGTCTCAGTCCAATTCCACTGGTCTATATATATGTCCATGTTCCAGTAGCGTGTTGTTTTGATTCTGTTATTTTGTAATACAATTTTCTTCCCCCCCAGGTACTGGTTCTCCTGAGGGCTACAGAGACCTACAGGTTCTATGGTCATGGCAGATGGCTCTGGAGTTCAGTGCCATGTAACTTGGCCCTACTTTGGAGTTTGTGTTCCTGAGTGTGATGGAGTTGGACTCAGATGTGACCTTTCTACACATGCCTCTTCTGTTACTTTACCAGACCTGTGGGTGGTGCTGGGGTTAGTATATACTCAGGAGACCTGCATCTCTGGACTGTCCATGTGACAGCCAGGCCCTGAGACTCAGAAGACTTGCAAATCCTACACTCTGGTTTATTGGACTTACCCTGGCCAGCTAACAGGGAGGTGAAGAAGGTCAACCACCACACCAGGGAACCAAGAGTGCCTACAACTGCAAGCAGAATTGCATCCATCATCCATGTGGAATCTAAGTCCCCTCTTGATATAGAGGTGGAGTGGACATAACCATCCCAGGGTCCACAGAATGGAGGAATAGAGTATGGATTAGAGTAGACTTACTGATGTTCTGCTATGGAAATATTGTGATTAGTAATGGAAGAAAATGTAGCATTGATGTGGAGAAAGTGGCCATGATAGTTGTTGAAGGTAGGGAGAGGAAAGAAGAGATATGATGTGGGGGCACTTTCAGGACTTGGAGTTGTCCTGGGTGGTACGGCAGGGACAGCTGTTGGACACTGTATAGTCCTGCCATGGCCCACTGGGTGAACTGGGGGAGAGTGTAAATTACAATGTAAACCATTATCTATATGGTGCAGCAGTGCTCCAAAATATATTCACCCAATGCAATGAATGTGCCACGATGATGAAAGAGGTTGTTGATGTGGGAGGAGTGGGGTGAGAGAGTGGGGGGTATAGGGGGACCTCATATTTTTTTAATGTAACATTTAAAAATAATAGAGAGAAAAAAAAAGAAAGTGTGAGCCCTTCAACTTCATCTTTGTTTTTCAAAATGACTTTGGTTATTCATAGTCCCTTACCTTCCCATATGAATGTGATTATTGGCTTTTCAATTTCTGCAAAGAAGGTTGTTGGAATTTTTATTGTGATTGCTTTGAATCTGTAAAGTGTTTTCGGTAGAACTGACATCATAACAATATTTCATCTTCCCATCCATGATCATGAAATGTTCTTCCATTTATTTAGGTCTTTTTATATTTTTTTAGCAATGTTTTATAATTTTCTTTGTACAAGCCCTTTATATCCATGGTTAGATTTATTCCTAGGTATTTGATTATTTAGGTAATATTGAAAATGGAATTTCTCCTTGAAACTGTTCATTGCTTGAATAGAGAAAACAGTGCTGATTTTGGAGCATTGATCATGTGCCCTCTCATTTTGCTGAATTCATCTAACAGCTCTAGGACTTTTGTTGTGTATTTTTCAGGATTTTCTGTGTATAGGATCATGCTATTTCCAAATAGATAAAATTTTACTTCTTCCTTTCCATTTTGGATGATTTTTATGTCTTTTTTTGCCTAATTGCTCAGGCAAGAAATTCCAGTAAAATGTTGAATAACAGTGGTAACAGTGGATATCCTTGCCTTGTTCCTGATCTTAGAGGAAAAACTTTCAGTTTTTCAATGTAAGTAGTATGTGGGCTTTTAATATATACCCTTTATCACACTGAGAAAGTTTCCTTCTCTTACTAGTGTTAAATTGTTTTGTTTTTTTTTTTTAACAAGAAGCAGAGCTGAATTTTTTCAAATTTCCTTTCTACTTCAATTGTGATGATCATGAGGTTTTATTCCCTCATTGTATTAATGTGGTGTATTACATTAATTGATTTTTTATGTTGAAATAACCTTGCATACTAGGGATAAATCCCACTTGATCATGGTGCATAATTCATTTAATATAGTGTTGGATTCATTTTGCTATAATTTACTGAGGATTCTTGCAGCTATATTCATTGAGTTATTGGTCTATAATTTTCTTTCCTTGTGGTGTCTTTATATGGCTCTGGTATGAGTGTCATGTTGTCCTCAAAGAATGAAATAGGTAGTGTTCCCTCCTCTTCAATTTTTTGGAAAAGTTTGAACAGAATAGGAGTTAAGTCTTCTTGGAATGTTTTGTAGAAATCCCTAGTGAAACCATCTCGACCTGGACTTTTCTTTGTAGGGAGGTCTTTTTTTTTTCATTTTAAAAACAATTTATTGAAGTATATAATTCATGAATGAACATACATAAACAGTAAGTGTATAATATGAAAGAGCATCACCAAAGTGTACTAGTAACTAGAGTCTGTATCTTACATTTGCTAGTTTCCCCCAACCTTCCCTATTATTTTTTTAACTTTTTAAAATTGAAGTTTACCATTCATCCATGAATATCCATAAACAGTAAGTGTATGTTATATGTTGTGAACTGATGAAACAAACATATATATCATCATATATTACCCACCACCAACACCCTGCATTTTTGTGAAACAATTGTTACAAACTATGAAAGAGCATCATCAGAACATTACTACTAACTATAGCCAACATCTTATATTTGGTGTATTTTTCCCCCAACCCACCCAGTTAATGACATCCTGTATTACTACTATATACTTGTTATAGTTGATGAGAGAATGTTCTCATATTTGTTCTGTTAACAGTCCATCTTCCACCACAGGACACATTTTGTTATACAGTTCCATGCTTTGTAAAATCAATTCAAAGTGTACACTCAGTGGCTCTCATATCATCACAGAGTTGCGCTGTCATCACCTCAGTCCATTTTAGAATGTTTTCATTCCAGAAGGAAACCTCCCATACCCCCTTATATCACCACATTGAGAAATAGGAACATTACTTCACTGTTGTTGGGAATGTAGAAAAGTGCAGCCTTTTTGGAAGGCAGTTTGAGAGTTCCTCAAGAAATGAAATATAGAACTGCCATTGTATCCAGAAATCCCATTACTAGGAATATATTCAAAAGAAATAAAAGCAAGGACATGAACTGACATTTGAACATTAATGTTCATAGCAACATTATTCAAAATTGCTAAAATATGGAAACAACCCAAGTGTCCATCAACCAATGAGTGGATAAACAAAATGTGCTATATATATGTAATGGAATACTATTCAGTTGCAAGAAGAAATGAAATTGGGATACACATGACAACATGGATGAAACTCAAGAATATTATATTGAGTGAAATAAAACAGAAACAAAAGGACAAATATTGTATGGTCTCATTAATATGAACTAAAACGATGAGAAACCTCATGGAGATAAACCATAGAGTGTAGGTTACTAGGATATTCACTTTATTTTTGTGTTCATAAACAATATAATTTATCTAAAGTGTACAATCAATGGCATTCGGTATAATCACCAACTTGCACATTCATCACTTCACTTCATATAAGAGCATTTTCATTACTCCAAAAGAAAAAGAAAAACAAAAATCAAACCCACCATCATACCCATATGTTAGTGCTACTAATTACAAATCCTGTAATGTACTGTCACCATTTCTATTCATTTCCAAACATTTACAAATAACTTTTCACCAATTCTGCACAGATTAAACCTCAACTTTCCCTTCTCTAATCACATTCTTTTCTCTGGTAACACATTCAAGCTATTAACTCCATGAGTTTGCTCATTATATTTAGTTCAAAATAGTGAAATCATACAATACTTGTTCTTTTGTGCCTGGCTTGCTTTACTCAATACAATGCCCTCCAGGTTCGTCCATGTTATCATATGCTTCACTACTTCATTTCTTTTTACAGCTGAATAATATTCCATCGTGTATATATAATTTTGCTGGAACCCTGGGTTGTTTCCATCTTTCGGCAATTGTGAATAATGTCAATATGAACATTGGTGTGCATATGTCTGTTTATGTCATTGCTCTCAGTTCTTCTGGGTATATCCCTAGTATCAGTATTGTCAGGTTACATGGTAGATCTATATCTCACTTCCTTGGAAGTGACAGACTTCCACAGTGGCTACACCATTCTATATATCCACCAATAGTGAATAAGCGTTCTTATCTCTCCATATCCTCTCCAACACATATAGTTTTCTCTTCTGTTAATAGTGGCCATTCTAGTAAGTGTGAAATGATATCTCATTGTAGCTTTGATTTGCATTTCCTAATAGCCAGTGAGGTTGAACAGTGTTTCATGAGTTTTTTTTACCAATTTTTATTTCTTCTTTAGAAAAATATCTATTCAGGTCTTTTGACCATTTTTCAACCACATCATTTGTCTTTTTATACATGTTATAGTTGATGAGAGAATGTTGAATTGTAAGATTTCTTTATATAACATGGATATTAGACCCTAGTCAGATGTGTGATTTCCAAATATTTTCTCCCATTGAACAGGCTGCCTTTTTACTCTCTTCCCAGAGTCCTTTGAGGTGCAGAAGTGTTAAACTTTCAGGAGGTCCCATTTATCTATTTTTCTTTTGTTGCTTGTGCTTCGTATGTAAGGTTTAAGAGACACCCCCCCCCCCCCCCACATACTGCACGTTCTCGTAGATGCTTCCCTAGAGTATCTTCTAGGAGTTTTATAGTCCTCGCTTTTATGGTTAAGTCTTTGATCCATTTTGAGTTGTTTCATGTATAAGGAGTGAGTTAGGCATCCTCGTTCATTCTTTTAGTTATGAATATCCAGTTCTCCCAGCACCATTTATTGAGGACGCTGTTCTGTCCTAGAAAAGTGGACATGGTAGGCTTATCAAAACTCAATAGAGGTAAGGGTCTATTTCTGAACTTCCAATTCGATTCCATTGTCAATATGTCTATCTTTATGCCAATATATGCTCTTTTGAACACTGTAGTTTTATAATACACTTCAGGTTCAGGAAGTGTGTGTCTTCCAAGTTCACTCTTCTTTTTTAGGATGTTTTTGGCTATTTGGGACCCCTTTACCTTAAAATAAACTTGGTAATTGACTTTTCTCCTTCTGTAAAGCAGACCGTTGGAAATTTATTGGTATTGCATTAAATCTATAAATCGATTTGGGTATAATTGACATCTTCACAATGTTTAGTCTTCTAGTCCATGAACATAGAATGTGTTTCCATTTATTTATATCTTGTTTGTTTGTTTTTATCAGTGTTTTATAGTTTTCTGAATACAGATAATTTACATTCCTAGTTAAATTAATTCCTAGATATTTGAATCTTTTTGTTGCTATTGTAAATGGTATTTTTTTCTTGATTTGCTCCTCACCTTGCTCAGTAGTGTATAGAAAAGCTACTGATTTTTGAGTGTTCATCGTTTATTCTTCCATGTTGCTGAACTCATTTATTAGCTCTAATAGCTTTGTTGAAGAAATTTTGGGATTTTCTAAATATAGGATCATGTCATCGGCTATTTACTCCTTAGGTTTGGAGATTGATGCCTGCTGTTGCTTTTGCAGCTCTACTCACAGGATTTTTTCAGCCAGTTGAGACTTCTTTACTTTGCCACTCTCTCTTCTGGGTTGTTTCTTGTATTCCACTGGTGTCCTGAGTCCCAGAACGGTGCTCCAGAGTCTCTACCTGTCCTCTAGCTATTTTTTTCGGGGAGAGAAGTGATCCCTATGCCTCTCTAATTCTCCATCTTCCTAGAAGTTCTGCAGGGAGGTCTTTGATTGCAGATTAAATCTCAGTTCTAGTAATTTGTTGAGATCTTCTATTTCTTCTCTCTATCAATAGAAGTAGTTTGTGTGTTTCTAAGAATTTGTCCATTTCATCAAGGTTATCTAATTTATTGGTGTACAGTTGTGCAAAATATCCTATAATTGTCCTTTTAATTTCTGAAGATTTGGTAGTAATGGCCCCCTTTGCATTTCTTATTTTCATTATTTGTATTCTCTTTCATTTTTTCTTTGTCAGTCTAGCAAACATTTTGTCAAATGTATTGGTCTTCTCAAAGAACCAACTTTTGATTTTCTTGATTTTCTTGATTGTTTTGTTTTTGGTTTTGTTGTGGTTTTCTATTTCATTTTTCTTGTTCTAATCTTTTTTATTTGCTGCTTTCTGCGCACTTTGGGGTTATATTCTATCTGCCCAGCTCTTCAATTTTGATGTTAGTTCTCTGAAGACTGTCTTATTTTTTAATGTAAGCATTTATAGGTATAACTTCCTTTTCAACACTGCCTTCAATGCTTTCCATGAGGTTTGGTATGTTGTATTTTCATTTTCATTTGCCTCAAGATATTTCCTAATTTTGTCAATGGTTCTCTCTTTAACCCATTGGTTGTATAAGAGTACGCTGTTCATTTTCCACATATTTGTGAATTTCCATTTCTCCTGTTATTGATCTCGAGTTTCATTCTGTTCTGGTTGGAGAACATACATTGAATTATTTTAATATTTTTTTTATTGCGACTGATTCTGTGATCTAACATATGGTCTAAACTGGAGAATGATCCATGTACACTAGAGAAGGATATGTATTGTGTTTTTGTTGGGTGAGGTATTCTATATATGTCTGTAAGGTCTAGTTGCTTTAGAGTATAGTTCAAGTCTTGTATTTACTTATTGATCTTCTAACTAGGATGTCTATCCATTTTTAAAAGTGGTGTATTTAACTCTCCTATGATTAGTGTAGAAGCATCAATTTTTCCCCTTCAAATGTGCAATTATTTGCCTCAGATATTTAGGTGCATGCATATTTATAATTGTTACATCTTCCTGTTTAATTGTCCCCTTTATTGGCATATAGTGACTGTGTTTGTACCTGGTAAAATTTTCACATAAAGTCTTTGTTTTCTGATACCGTTATAGCTACTACAACTTTCTTTTGGTTCCTACTCACATGGTGTGTTTTTTTTCCATCTTGTCACCTTCAAACTACTTTATCTATTGAATTTAAAGTGAGTCTCTTGCAGACAGCATATTGTTGGGTCATGCTTTTTTGATGATTCTGCGAAGCTCTCCTTATTGACTGAAGTGTTTAATCCATTTACATTTGAAGTCAATACTGATAATGCAGTATTTTCTCTGCAACTTTTCTATTTTGCTCTCATAATTTTTATACCACTTTTATCCCTCAATTCTTCTGCCAGTACCTACTTTTGTGTTTATTTGATTTTTTTGTGTTGTAACCACATTGAGTGACTTCTTTCTTTGTGAATATATTTTTCTCATCTATTTTCCTTGTGGTTACCATGGGGCTAAAAGTGAACATCATAAATATGTAAAACAATTATATTTGGTTTGATACCAACCTCACTTCAATAGTATACACACATACCTTTCTTATACCTTTCTGCTCCCAACCTTTTCTTTTGTACTTACTATGACTTATATCTTTGTCCATTTTCTGTTCAAAACCATAGATTCATAATGAGTTTTTTATGCATTTGCATTTTAGTCCCTGTAGGAAGAAGTGGACTTATATACCAGACAATACAATACAATTTTACTAGTATTTATAATTAACCAAATGGTTACTTTACTCTGGAGTAAACTTCTTTACGCTGCTTTGAACCATTGTTGATTATCCTTTGCATTCATTCTGAAGAACTTCCTTTAGCATTGTTTGTAGGGCAGGTCTAGTGGTGATGAACTTTGTCAGCTTTTGTTTATCTGATAGTCTTAATCTGTCCCTTTTTTGTAAAGAAAATCTCACTGGATATAAAATTCTTAGCTGACAGTTGTTTCTTTCAGCACTTTAAGTATTTCAGTCCACTTCTTTCTTGTCTCCATGGTTTCTGATGAGAAATTAGGACTCAATATAATTAGGACTCCCTGATACACAACACATTGCTTTGTCTCTTGTAGCATTCAGAATTCGTTCCTTGTCCTTCACACCAAGAGCTTCTTCTAAAGTTCTCTGAAGCTAAGCTTTCTAGACCTGTATAGCAAATGCAGCCCTCAATTTACTATCCCCTGAATCCATGAGGAAGCATAGCATCATTAAGTCTGTTCTGCTGTGGCCTTTATCCAGGATGAGTTAAAAAACTGTCAAGTCAGAGCCAGGCCTCTGTCAATCAAAAATTGCTAATAAAAAGCTATGATCACTGATTGGTTGTGTCCACCACTGGTCTTTTTTTTTTTAAAGATTTATTTATTTATTTTATTTCTCTCCCTTTCTTCCCCACCCCGGTTGTCTGTTCTCTGTGTCTATTTGCTGCATCTTCTTTGTCTGCTTCTGTTGTTGTCAGCGGCATGGGAATCTGTGTTTCTTTTTGTTGTGTCATCTCGTTGTGTCAGCTCCCCGTGTGTGCGGTACCATTCCTGGGCAGGCTGCACCTTCTTTCGCACTGGGTGGCTCTCCTTATGGGGCGCACTCCTTGCGCATGGGACTCCCCTACGTAGGGGACACCCCTGCATGGCACGGCACTCCTTGCGTGCATCAGCACTGCGCATGAGCCAGTTCCACATGGGTCAAGGAGGCACGGGGTTTGAACCGCGGACCTCCCATGTGGTAGATGGATGCCCTAACCACTGGGCCAAGTCCGCCACTCTTCACCACTGGTCTTAAGAGGATTTTTATGTCCCTTTCTATTACCAGTGAGCTAGCCAAGTTCTGGACCCTATGATAGCTTGACATGAGAATGGGGAATGGGCACCAATGTTGCTGCAAAACCAGGGATTCTGAGTGGCAGAAAAACCCAAACAGCACTTGGAGAGGTGGAGGATCAGATTTATTATAAATGGGCCCAGGAGAGAGTCAATCTTTAAATTCTGAGCCCTATTTTTCGGTTTTCATAGGTACATATAGAATTTTATGCAGGACTAGCATGGCTCTCACTCATTGGCTAACACATTGCTGGGTGAAATTTTGTAAGTGGGGTTACAGAAGCAGAAGGCAGGTGCAAGGTCATGCTCTTGCAGGCTGATTTACAGAAGCAGAGGCAGGACTGGCTTGTTATATAGTTTTCTGGAAGGTTATGCTTTTTATTTCTCAACACCTGTAGCCACCATGAAGAGAGAGCAAGTTACTGTTCTTTATAATGATTTTTCAGCATCTTCCTCCCACTCTTTGCTGGATGTTGTACAGTGTTCTTCTGGCCTTTGTACTTTCAAAACACTTGTTTCAGACAGATCCTGCCTGTTTAATAGTTTTCTGGTAAAAGAACTGGGTCCTGCAGCTCTCTACTCTGCCATCTGCCAGGGTTCTTTCTCTCCATCTTAAATAAAGTCTCGTTGGATATAAAATTCTTTGTTGTTAGCTGTTTTCTTTCAGCACATTAAGTATTTCTATCTACTGCCTTGCCCCCATGATTTTTGATGAGAAATTTGCATTTGATCTAATTGGGGCTCCTTGTAAATAACATGTTTTGATCTTTCAGCTTCCAGTCTGTCTCCTTTTCCTTTGAATTCAATAGTTTTCTAAATATATAATTGGTTATGCATTTCTTCATGTTTATCCTGTTGTTCTTTGGGTTCTTGGATGTGCATGTTCACATCTTCTTTTAGTTTGGGAAGCTCTTTGACTTTATTTCTGTGAATATTCTTCTCCCCTTTTCTCTCTTTCCTCTCTTTCTTTTTTTTTTTAATTTTTTTATTTTTTATTGACTTTGTAATAATATTACATTAAAAATATATATGTGAGGTCCCATTCAACCCCACCCCCACACCCCCCCTCTCCCCCCCCCAACAACACTCGTTCCCATCATCATGACACATCCACTGGACTCAGTAAGTACATCTCTGGGCACCTCTGCACCTCATATACATTGGTTCACATCATGGCCCATACTCTCCTCTATTCCATCAAGTGGGCCCTGTGAGGATTTACAACGTCCGGTGATTACCTCTGAAGCACCATCCAGGGCAGCTCCACGTCCCGAAGACGCCTCCACCTCTCATCTCTTCCTGCCTTTCCCCACACCCTTTGTCCATTATGTCCACTTTTCCCAATCCAATGCCACCTCTTCTATGTGGACATTGGATTGGTTGTGTCCATTGCACCTCTATGTCAAGAGGAGGGTCAGATTCCACCTGGATGCTGGATGCAATCCTCCCATTTTCAGTTGTAATCACTCTAGGCTCCATGGTGTGGTGGTTGTCCTTCTTCAACTCCATCTTAGCTGAGTGTGGTAAGTCCAATAAATCAGATTGTAGGTGCTGGAGTCTGTTGAGGCTCAGGATCTGGCTATCACATTGTCAGTCCAGAGATTCAAATCCCCTAAATATATCTTAAACCCCAACATTAACTGCACCTCCAGCACATTAGCATGAAAGTCTTATGAAGGGAGATCCCATCTGAGTCCAGATTCATCACACATAAACACCATTTCCAAAGAGGGGCCATCTGCCCTGGTAGTTAGCCCCATCGGCCATGACCATAACTCCCATGGGTCTCTTTAGCCCTCAAAGGAACCAATATCTGGGGGTTGTATCTGCTTTATCTGTCTCTCTGACTCTGCTCAGTTGTGCATGAGGGCAAACCTTCTGCCAGCCTCCAGACTCTTTTTTAGAAACTCGTAGCCATATAAACTCATTTCTCCTTTCCATTTCCCCCTTACTTTAGGTCAAACAGCATTTTAAAGTCATGTTATTTTATGTAGACATGGATATTCTGCTGATCCGCATTGAACCTTCCGTATAAGGTCATTTTCCAGTTGCATCATCAGTTGGTAGTTGATAGTGGTCCCTCGTTGCCAGGGAGGCTCATCCCCGTTTCCTCTCTTTCTAAGACTCCAATAATTCATGTATTGAAATGCTTGATGGTGTCCCAGAGGTCTCTTAGGCTAGTTTCACTTTTTATACTTCTTTTTCAGCTTGACTCATTTCAAGTGTGTTGTTTTCAAGTTGACTGATTCTTTCTTCTGCAGCTCCAACCTGCTCTTGAAACCCTCCTGGGAATTTTTTATTTCATTTATTGTGGTCTTCAACTCCAGTTGTTCTGTTTGTTTCATATTTAAACTTTCTATCTCTTTACTAAGATTATCATATTGCTCATTCATTGTTTTCCCAATATCCTTTAGTTGTTTCTCTAGAATTTCCTCCATCTCCTTTAGCATTGTTTTGGGGGTACTGGGAATTGAACCAAGGACCTTGTACGTGGGAAGCAGGTGTTCAATCACTGAGCTACATCCACTCCCAAATAAGGATTGTTTTTTGTTATTTGTTTGTTTTTAGGAGGCACCAGGCATCAAGCCAGGGACCTTGTACATGGGAAGCAGGCACTCAACTACTTGAGCTGCATCTGCTCCTTCCTTCAGCATGTTTAATAACATTTTTTGAAGGGCCATTGTTCAGTATATCCACACTCTGGTCTATTTCATTGCTGCTTTCTGGATTTTTGTCCTCTTTGTTTTCGACCTCCATTTCCTGTTTTTATTTTCTTTGTTTTGTACTCTTTTGTTGCATACTGTACATTTTAATATTTTAAAATGTTAACTCCAGGATTTACTCCCTGTGAAGTCTGTTTCTTGGTTTTGTAACCAGCTGGTAAGAAGAGAGATTTTCTTGAGCTTCAGCCCTCCTATCAAGAAGGCCAGCTCAAGGCAAAGGCAGTGTGTAAGGCTTTCTCTGTCCTTCTGGGCCCCTGTTTTGTTCTGGGATTTTGCTTGTTAGTTTTGGAGTTGTCCTATTTACAGGAGTTTGGTTGTCCCCCGTTTCCCAGGAGAGACCTCCTCTAGGATATATGTAGCTGGCAGTACTTTGTCCCAGTCTGCCTCTACAGTTTTTTACATGCTTTTAGTTGTCTCATGCTGCTTTTGCCTGCAGGGCAAATTCTGGGAGGAAGTTCATCCCCGGGAGGAATTTACAAATTCGGTCTTTCCCAGCCAAAATAAGGCCATGGATCCAGGGAGGGGGTGCAGACTGGCTCCAAAATGCCCTGGGGATAGTTTTAGGAACAGCACCAAAACTTCTCCAACAACACCTCAAAGCTGAGGTTTCCTGGCCTGCCTAGCAATTGCAGTCCTTCAGCTAATTGTCTCTTACAGCCCTGAAGAAGCACTGTAATTTTTTTTTATTAAAGTAGATGTGGGTTTACATAACAATCATGGATAAAATACAGGATTCCATTACAGCATCCAACCACCAACACCTAGCATTGGTGTTGAACATTTGTTACAATTGATAGCACTTTTTTATAATTGTTCTTTTTTATAACAGTTATAATTGACTCCATTAATACAAGATAATAAATACAAAAATGATAAATCTGCTTTAGTCAGCAGTAACACTTCCCCCTTATTTTTGTTCATTCTTCAGTCTTGACCAATTTGGGACAATGTCCATACTGACTGCTTCAGGCTAAGAAGGGACATAGCAGAGGAATGGAATTGTTTTGCTTGCAGTTGAAGATACTCCTTTCTTTGGGGCTGGGGCCAAGCTAATCATATTGTTAGTTATCCAGGGCAGGCCCAAAGAATTGGAGAGGAGGAGCTGGCCACATATTTCCTGGACTTCAGGGATCAAGAGGCATAGGAACAAAGCAAGGACCTTAAGTCCCATTTATTTATTTATTTCTCTCCCCTTCCCCCCCACCCCCACCCTGGTTGCCTGTTCTCTGTGTCTACTTGCTGCATCTTCTTTGTCCGCTTCTGTTGTCAGCAGCACTGGAATCTGTGTTTCTTTTGGTTGTGTCATCTTGTTGTGTCAGCTCTCCATGTGTGTGGCACCATTCCTGTGCAGGCTGCACTTTCTTTCCCACTGGGCGGCTCTCCTTATGGGGCGCACTCCTTGTGCATGGGGCTCCCCTATGTGGGGGACACCCCTGCGTGACAGGGCTCTCCTTGCGTGCATTAGCACCCCTGCACATGGGCCAGCTCCACACGGGTTAAGGAGGCCCAGGGTTTGAACCTTGGTAGATGGACGCCCTAACCACTGGGCGAAGTCCGCCGTTTTGGAAATATTCTTAACAAGTAAAATTATAGGTTCAAACAAAGAAGTAGAAGAGTCATGATTAGTCGATTTACAAATGAGTATAAATATATTATATTGGGGAAATAGCCTTAAAAATATTCCCAGATAGAATCTGCCAATGGGGTTTTGATGCCATGTGGTTGTGTGGCATTTCTATGTTGTCCAGACATCCTTAGGGCCCTAAGGAGCACTTTTGTTTGAGATTTTATTTATTGTGGCAGCTTGGGAAGTCTGCGTGAAACCTGCATAAGTGCAACCTACAGAATGACCCCCTGCTTCATTTTGAAATCTCTTTGCCATAAAAATTCTATTTTATCTAATATTCCCTTCTTTTGATCAAGGTCTTTCTCCAAATGCACTACTAATTAACAATGGTAATTAACCCTTAGAACCAGGGAGACTCATCCATGGGAGTCATGTCCTACATCAGGGAGGGGAAGGTAGTGAATTTATTTGGAGAATTTGTCTTAGAGAGAGGCCACACTTGAGCAACAAGGAGGTTTTAAGGAGGTAAGTCTTACACACTAATTGTTACTAGACTTAGTTTCATTATTACAGGAATTAAGTTCATGTGCAAACATTAAGACTGAAGGATTGACTCTTTAGCCTGTTTTCTTTATTGGCCAAGGTTCATATGTTCTAGAGCTTTTGGCTATCTTATTTGAGAAAGAAGCAGTGCTTCCTCAGAGGGGAAATTTAGTAATTTTTAAGGTACTGTGAAGGCCTCTATCCAGGAAACATACCTATGGCAACAAAGACACATTTACATCCCATAGAAGTATGTAGCTATATAACATTTAAGATGTTCAAAAGCCCTGTCTTTAGAAACATCTGACCATGTCCTACCTTTCCCTTTTGATCAGGCTTATGTTAATAGAGATAGAACATAACTTATATATGTGTCTTGCTTCTCTTGGTAAAGGTTCTTTTTTTTTTTTGTTTATTTTTTTTTCTGAAAGTGAAGTTTTGACCTGCATCTGACTGTGTGTACTTTCAGAGAAGTCTCAAAGTAAAACAGTATATCTGATAATGAAATGTGGTTGTTTCTGGGGCATATAACATTTAAGAATAAAAATTGAACATTCCCATATAACCTCCCTATTGTTAACAATTAACAATGGTGTGGAACCTTTGTTAGAATTCATAGAATAATGTTGGAATATTGCTTTAGGTGTATTTTTCTCCATATACCATCTTTGTATTAGTGATATACTCTTATTATGGATCCTGAAAGAACATTCTTTTAAAATTTATTTTTAAATTTTTTATTCTTTAAAAGATGCTTAAATTACATAAATGTTACATAAAAATGTAAGGGATTCCCATATGCCCCACACCTTACCCCTCCTACACTTTGCCACATTAACAACATTCTTCATTAGTATGGTACCTTTGTTACAATTGATGAACACATATTGGAGCATTGTCACTAAGTGTGGACTATAGTTTACATTATAGTTTAAACTATCTCCCACAAATTTTTGTAAGTTATGACAAGATGTATAATGGCCTGTATCCATCACTGCAACATCAGTCAGGACAATTCCAGTGTCCCAAAAATGCTACCATATTACATCTATGTTTTTTAAAGATACTTATGTTACATAAATGTTACATAAAAAATATAGGGGATTCCCATATGCCCTGCTCCACACACCTTCCAAATTTTCCCACATTAATAACATCCTTCATTAATGTGTACATTCATTGCAATTGAGGAACACATTTTGGAGCATTGCCACTAAGCATGGATTAATGTTTATATTGTAGTTTATACTCTCTCCCACCCAATTCTGTAGGTTAAGGCAAGATATAGAATGGCCTGTATCTGTCATTGCAATGTCGTTCAGGACAATTCCCAAGTCCTGAAAATGCCTCCATATTATATCTGTTTTTCCCTCTCTCTGCCCTCAGAACCTCCAGTGGCCACTGCATCCACATCAAAGATATAATTTCTTCAATTGCTAGAATCACAACAAGTCTATATTAGAATACCAGTAAGTCTTCTTTAGTCTATCGTTCATTCCCCAATCCTGAGGATTCTAGGGTGGTGGTGTCCACTCCACCTCTAACTGAGAGGGGACTGCAATCCCTTAGGGACAATGGATGGGACTCTCTTGTTTGCAGTTGTAGACACAGTTCCTTGGTATGGTAGTTGTCCATCATCACCTCCTTGTTAGTTGTCCTAGGTGAGACAAATGAACTGGAGAGTAGGTGTTGCAACCCTGTTGAGATTTGAGGGACAGCTGGCACATGGACAGCCCAAAGATTTAGGTCTCTTGGACATACACCTAGCAACTACAGTACTAATTATAGTTTCAGATAGAAGAACAGAAGAGCCATGTGTAGGGAAACCACAACTGAGTCCAACTTTGTCACCCTGGGGAGAATAAATTCCAAAGTAGGGCCCAATGGCAAGGCACCAAACTCCAGAACTATCTGCACTGATTCTAGTGTCTGGATGTCTACAGAGGCCTCAGGAACCCACTTTTTGGGGGTAATATCTACTTTGGCAGTCAAGGAGATCCTGCTGAGATGTGCATAAATGTAACCTCTGGAATGACTTCCTCACTCAGTTTGAAGTCTCTTAGCCATGTAAGCTCATTTGTTTTTACCTTTTCCCTGTTTGGGTCAATGTCTTTTTCCAGTTGCATTGCTAGTTGGTGCTTGGTAGTAATCCTTTGGTGCCAGGGAGGCTCATCCCTGGGGGTCATGTCTCATGCTGGGGGGAAGGCAATGTATTTATATGTTGAGTTCAGCTTAGAGAGCAGTCCATTGAGCAACAGGAGGCTCCCAGGAAGCAACTCTTAGGCATCCTATAATACTAGGCTAAGTTTCCATTTCAAGAGTAAATGTTCATAAGCACAGTCATCAATATCAAGGGCCCATCAATGGACCATATCCTCCTTCACTAGTCATTGTCTCTGTACTCAGGGGATTCTTGGTGTTCCATTAGAGAATGTGGCAAAGCTCCCCAGGATATGATTTTGATATTCATTTGGTTATTGTGTGACTATCCACTCACTTTGAAAATGCCCTTTGAATATTTGAACATATTTATATGCCTTATATGTATGCCCAGGTGAGCTTCCTCCCATATACCTCCATCTCTGACACCCTGCACAAATTGTCTTCCCCTGCCAGAGCTGTAACCCTTCTGTGATCCACAACTTCTTCAAAAATGAAGCCAACAAAATATCCAAACACAATTAATAAGAAAATGAAATAATAACGATAGTTTTAAAAATAAGAAATAAAATACAAAACCATTTTAAAAATAAATATTTGGGATAATAGAAACTAATGAAACAATATTAATTTTTTTTGACATTTTGCCTTTCAACAATGTAAGATCTGTTGTCCCATACGTACGGTGATTTTTTTTCTTCCATTCATTTCCAGTGTCTTACCTTTTTCATTTTGTCTTTAAAGAAGTTTTAGCTGGAAGAACTTTCTAATATTTGTATTATTAACCACAATCCATGTCCACAACAGGGTTCACTGTTTTATACATTCCCATGTTTTATCCTCTAGCTTTCCTTCTAGTAACATATATGACTAAAAAATCCCCCTTTAAACCACATTAATACATACTCTTCAGTGCTGTTAATCATTCTCACAATAATGTTCTACCATCACCTCTGTCCATTTCCAAAGCCTTACAATCAACCTAATTATAAATTCTTCACAGAGTCAGCATCAGCTCACCATTGTCTACCTCTATTTTATCTCCTGGTAACCAGTTTTCTAAATTCTACCTCTGTGAGTTTGCTTGCTATAATTAGTTCATATTAGTGAAATCATACAATATTTATCCTTTTGTGCCTGGTTTATTTCACTCAACATACAGTACTCAAGTTTCATCCATGTTGTTGTATGCAACAGTACATCATTCCTTTTTACAGCTAATATTCCATCATACGTGTATACCACATTTCGTTTACCCATTCACCTGTTGATGGACACTTGGGTTGCTTCCATCTTCAGCAATTGTGAATAAAACCACTATGAACATTGGTGTGCATATATCTGTTTAAGTTCTTTTGGATATATACCTAGTAGTGGGATTGCTGGATTAGGTGGAAATTCAATACTTAGCTTCCCTAGGAACTGCCAAACTGACTTCAACAGAGACTGTATCATTTTACCTGCAATTAATGAGTGCTCCTATTTCTCCATGTTGTCTCCAATACTTACAGTTTTCTGTTTTTTTAATAGAGGCCAATCTAGTAGGTGTGAAATGATATCTCATTGTGGTTTTGATTTGCATTTCCCTAACTGCTAGTGATGATGATCATTTTTCATTGTAATTTTTATCCAAGTATTTCCTCTTTGGAAAAATGTCTATTCAAGTCCTGCCCATTTTTAAATTAGGTTGTTTGTCTTTTATGTTGAGCTGTAGGATTTTGTTAAATATGCTGGATATTAGACCATTATTAGATTTGCAGTTTCCAAATATTTTCTTCCCTTGAATAGGCTGCTTTCTCACTTCCTTGACATACTCCTTTGAAGCACGAAATGTTTAATATTGAGGAGGTTCCATTTATCTAAATTTTCTTTTGTTGCTTATGCTTTGGGTATAAAGTTATGAAACTATTGCCTATCACAAGTTCATTTTTTAAAAAGGTTTATTTATTTATTTGTTTCTCTTGCCTTCTCCCCCCTGCCCCAGTTTTCTGTTCTCTGTGTCTATTTGCTGCATGTTCTTTGTCTGCTTCTGTTGTTGTCAGTGGCATGGGAATCTGTGTTTCTTTTTGTTGCGTCATCTTGCTGTATCAGCTCTCCGTGTGTGTGGTGCCATTCCTGGGCAGGCTGAATTTTCTTTCGCGCTGGGCGGCTCTCCTTACAGGGCGCAATCCTTGCACGTGGGACTCCCCTGTGTGGGGACATCCTTGCGTGGCAGGGCACTCCTTGTGCGCATCAGCACTGCACATGGGCCAGTTTCACATGGGTAATGGAGGCCTGGGGTTTGAACGGTGGACCTCCCATGTGGTAGACGAATGCCCTAACCACTGGGCCAAGTCTGCTTCCTCATCACAAGTTCTTGAAGATGCTTCCATATATTTTCTTCAAGGAGTTTTATAGTCATGGATTTTACACGTAGATCTTTGATCCATTTTGAGTTCATTTTTTTATTTTTTATTTTTTTTATTATATTGTCTTCTTTTTAAAGTACATAGATCACAAAAAATGTTACAATAAAATATAAGAGGTTCCCACATACTCCACAACCAGCCCCCCACTCCGCCCACATTTTAAGTTAATTTTTTGTATAATGTGTGAGACAGGGATCCTCTTTCATTCTTTTGTACTTGGATATCCAATTTTCCCATCACCATTTGTTGAACAGGCCATTTTCGCCCAGTTGAGTGGACTTCAAAGACTTGTCAAATATCAGTTAGAAATTAAAGTTTATTTCTGAACTCTCAATTCAATTCTATTGGTCAATATTTCTATCCTTGTGCCAATTCCATGCTGTTTTGACCAGTATATAGCTTTATTATATGCTTTAACTTAAGGTAGTGTGAGTCTTCCAACTTCATTCTAGATTTTCAAAAAAGGTTTTGGCAATCTGGGGTCCCTTAACTTTCCAAATAAATTTGGCAATTGGCTTTTTCATATCTGAAGAGTTGGCTGTTGGAATTTTTATTGGTATTTCATTGAATCTGTAAAAAATTTGGGTAGTGTTGACATCTTAATGATATTTAGTCTTCCAGTCCATGAAGATGGAATGTCCTTCCATTTGTTTCAGGCTTCTTTGATTTATTTTAGCAATATTTTGTAGCGTTCTGTGTATAAATCCCTTATGCCCTTAGATATATTCCTAGTTTATTTTTTAGTTATTACTGTAAAAGGGATTTTGATTGATTTTCCATTCAGTTTGCTCAATACTAGTGTATAGAAGCACTACAGATTTTTGCACGTTGTTTTTTTTTGTCTTTATTTGTTTTTTTTAATGTTACATTAAAAAAATGTGAGGTCCCCATATACCCCCCACCCTGCTTTCCACACTACTTCCCCCATAACAAAAACCTCCTCCATCATCATGAGACATTTACTGCTTTTGGTGAATATATCTCTGAGCACCGCTGCACCTCATGGTCAATGGTTCACTCCATAGCCCACACTCTACCACAGTCCAACCAGTGGGCCATGGGAGGACATACAATGTCTGGTAAATGTCCCTGTAGCACCACCCAGGACAACTCCAACCCCCAAAAATGCCCCCACATCACATCTCTTCCCCCCACTCCCTACCCCCAGCAGCCACCATGGTCACTTTCTCCACACCAATTTCACATTTTCTTCGATTATTGCTAATCACAATAGTTCATGAACAGAATATGGTAAGTCCACTCAAATCCATACTATATTCCTCCATCCTGTGGACCTTAGAATAGTTGTGTCCACTCCACATCTATATCAAGAGGGGGCTTAGATTCCATATGGATACTGGATGCAATCCTCCTGCTTTCGGTTGTAGGCACTCTTGGCTCCCTGGTGTGGTGGTTGACCTTCTTCACCTCCATGTTAGCTTAGTGGGGTAAGTCCAATAAACCAGAGTGTAGGAGTTGCAAATGTGTTGAGGCGCAGGGCCTGGCTATCACATGGTCAGTCCAGAGATTCAGGTCCCCTGGGTATACATTAAACCTCAGCACCAACTACAGTTCTGGTAAAAGTAACCGGACAGGCTTGTGGACAAAGATCACATCTGAGTCCAGCTCCATCACACAGAAACACAAACTCCAAAGTAGGGCCAACTAACATGGCACTGAACTCCATCTGCCATGACCATAGAATTCGTGGGTCTCTGTAGCCCTCAGAAGAACCAATATCTGGGGTTGTATCTATTTTACCTGTCTCTGGGACTCTATTCAGGTGTGCATAAGGGCAACCCCTCTGATCACTTCCCGGCTCTTTTTGGAGACTCATTGCCATGTAAACTCATTTGTCCTTTCCATTTCCCCTTTTAATTCAGGTGAAAAAGCATTTTTAACTCCTGGTATTATATGTAGATTGAGATATTCTCCTGGTCCGAGTTGACCCTTTCATTCAAGGTCATTTTCTAGTTACATCATCAGCTGGTACTTGGTAATAATCCCTTGGCACCAGGGAGGCTCATCCCCGTTGTCATGCCCCATGCTGGGGGAAGGCAACACATTTACATGCTGAATTTGGCTTCGAGACTAGCCACATTGAAGCAACACGGAGGCTCTCAGGAGGCAACTCTTAGGCATCCTGCAGCTCTAGGCCTAGTTCATATTTCAGGTGCACAGGCTCACAAGCATTGTCGTTAGTATCAAGGGCTCATTGTTGGACCTTCCTTCTTTTTTGATCTATGCCATTGCACTTGGGGGATTGTTGCTGTTCCTTTATGGACTGTGATAGAGCTCCCCTGGATAGGAACTCAGCACTCCCTCAGTTGTTGTTTTTAATTGTAACCACTAGGAAAATATCCAAACATTTTTATGTACCCTGGATATATGCCATGGAGAACTCCCTGTCAACCCTGTTTCCCCTGTCAGTAACATCCCACACCAGCATTCCTCTCCTGCCATTGTTAAACCTCTCTGTGATCCAAAACTTCTTCAGAAATGAAGCCCAATATATTGCCAGATTCCAAAATAGTAAAATGGTATATACTGATGAGTTTAAAGGTTAGATATAAAATACATATTAATTTAGAAAAATTAAGGTAAAAATAAATTGGGGTATCCAAAAATTAAAAAGCTTTGTTTTTGATGTTTTGCCTTCCATTACTGCAATAAGTGTTGCCGTGTATGCAAATTGGCAAGGCAACTTCTTCCGTCTTTTCCTCAGTGTTTACGTCCTTTCTTTTTCTTTTTTTCCTAAATATTAAGCTTATCTTCACAAAACTTTTAGATCACAGTAATTCATGTATACAATATACAGTGCTCCCACATATCCAACATAAAACCCTTTTCCCTTCCACAGCAATAATTTTCATACATATTCATACTACATTTACTGAAATTGATATACAGATATTAAGACCATAGCTTTCAAACAAGGTAGCATTTCGGTTTACATTGTGGTTTATATTTTAGACTGTACAATTTTCTAAACTTTTAGTTATCTTATGTTTTACATTATGATTTATATTTTAGCCTATCAGCCCCTATATATTTTTGGTGTAATTTTACATGTCTTATATCCATCCTTGCGTAACCTTATGGAACACTTCTATTGCCCACACAGTTACACTGATTCCATTTATTCAATACCTCTCTTCCTCTCCCCTTAGGGCCCACAGTGACAGTCAATCTTCATTGCTTGAAGGGCCATGTTCAGAGATACTTGCAACAGTGTTGAGGGCTTGACATGCTCAACTGCTCTAATGCATTGGGAGCCACCATTTCTCTCAAGAGATACAATTCCCTCTATTTGAGAACATCAGTCCTCCCAGGATGTGGGTATACCTTCACTCCCATTATAAGGGTCTCTATCCAATGATATAAACCACTATTGCAAAATGAGCACTCACACACTCCCTAGGAGCCTGTCCTGTGTCGGATTATCCCCTTCAAGCATCTTAAAGAGGTAACCTTCTTTATTATATTTTTGAAAAAGTTTTCTCAGCATTATACTCTCAGCATTATACCAAAAAAGTTTTCTCAGCATTATACCAAATACCTGACAATCTCCTATGTTCATAAGTTCCCCCACCATCCCCCCAATTTCTTGGGCAATATTACCCATCCTCCCACCCCTAGCACCCCTCAAGTCCGCAAAGCCCACCAAAAAGTAACCTTCTTCCCCCAATTGATCCCTTCCTTGTAGAAATACTTACCTCCAGCTTATCATAGATTTCACCCAAGAAGCTGTCAGCTCACCTACCCCCCTATTTCTTTAAGCCTGTCATCCAGACTCCAGCTCTCTGAGGCAGCTTGGTTTACTTATGTCATATCATTGAGGTCATGTAGTATTTGTCCTTCAATGCCTGGGTTGCTTCACTCAAAATAAGGTTTTCAAGATTCATCCATGTTATCACATGTGTTTGTACTGTATTCGTTCTTAAAGCTGAGTAGTATTCCGTTGTATGTATATACCACATTTTATTTATCCATTCATCTGTGGAAGGGCATTTGGGTTGATTCCAACTTTTGGCAATAGTAAACAATGCTGCTATGAACATTGGTGTGCATATATCGGTTTGTGTCCTTGTTTACATTTCTACTGGTTATATACCCAGCAGTGGAATTGCTGGGTCATATGGCAAATCTATAGCTAGTTTTTTGGGAATCTGCCAAACTGTCCTCCAGAATGGCTGCATCCTTCTGCATTCCCACCAGCAGTGGATGAGTGTTCCCATTTCTCCACATCCTCTCCAGCATTTGTAGTCTTCTGTTTTTTTCATAGCTGCCAATCTTATGGGAGTAAGATGTTATCTCATTGTAGCTTTGATTTGCATTTCCCTGAAAGCTAAAGATTTGGAGCATTTTTTCATGTGCTTTTTGCCATTTGTATTTCTTCTTTGGAGAAGTGTCTGTGTAAAACCTTTTCTCATTTTTTAAATGTGTTGTCTTTTTATTTTCGAGATACAGGTGTTCTTTATATATGCAGGTTATAAGTCTCCTATTAGATATATGGTTACCCAATATTTTCTCCCATTGTGTAGGCTCTCTTTTCACTTTCTTGACAAACTCCTTTGAGGTGCAGAAGGCTTTAATTTTGAGGAAGTTCCATTTATCTATTTGTTCTTTTGCTGCTCGTGCTTTTGGTGTGAAGTTCATGAAGCCATTTCCTATTACAAGGTCCTGTAGATGCTTCCCTACACTGCTTTCCAAAGTCTTTATAGTCTTGGCTCTTATATTTAGGTCTTTGATCCATCTTGAGTTGATTTTGTATAAGGTGTGAGTTGGTAATCCTCTTTCATTCTTTTACATATGGATATCCAGTTCTCCAGGCACCATTTGTTGAATAGGCCATTCTCTCCCAGTTGAGTGGGTTTGGTGGCTTTATCGAATATTATATGACTATATATATGAGGATGTATATCAGAACTCTCAATTCGGTTCCATTGGTCTGTGTGTCTCTCTGTGTGCCAATACCATGCTGTTTTCACTACTATAGCTTTGTAGTATGTTTTGAAGTCAGGTAGTGTGATTCCTCCAATTTCATTTTTCTTTTTCAATATGTCTTTGGCTATTCGGGGTCTCTTTCCTTTCCAAATAAATTTTGTAGCTAGTTTTTCTAGTTTGTTGAAAATGCTGTGTTGATTTTTATTTGGGATTGCATTGAATGTGTAGATCAGTTTTGGTAGGCTAGACATCTTAATAATATTTAGTTTTCCTATCCGTGAACAGGGAATATTTTTCCATTTATTTAGGTCTTCTTTGATTTCCTTGAACAGTGTTGTGTAGTTCTCTGTGTACAAGGTTTTTACAGCTTTAGTTAAATTTATTCCCAGGTATTTGATTTTTTTATTTATTATTTTTAAAAATATTTATTTATTTATTTCTCTCCCCTCCCCCCCACCTCTGTTGTCTGTTCTCTGTGTCTATTTGCTGCATCTTCTTTGTCTGCTTCTGTTGTTGTCAGCGGCATGGGAATCTGTGTTTCTTTTTGTTTTGTCATCTTGCTGTATCAGCTCTCTGTGTGTGTGGCGGCATTCCTGGTCAGGCTGAACTTTCTTTCGCGCTGGGCGGCTCTCCTTATGGGGCATGCTCCTTGCACGTGGGGCTCCCCTGTGTGGGGACACCCTGTATGGCAGGGCACTCCTTGAGCACATCAGCACTGTGCATGGGCCAGCTCCACACGGGTGAAGGAGGCCTGGGGTTTGAACGGTGGACCTCCCATGTGGTAGACGGACGCCCTAACCACTGGGTCAAGTCTGCCGCCCCCTTTATTTACTATTGTAAATGGTATTTGTTTCTTAATTTCCTCCTGAGCTTGCTCAATTTGGTGTACAGAAATGCTACTTATTTTTGCGCATTGATCTTATAATGTGTGACTTTATTTAACTCATTTATGAGTTCTAGAAGTTTTGTTGTAGACCTCTCAGGGTTTTCTATGTATAGGATCATGTCATTTGCAAATAATGAAATTTTGACTTCCTCCTTTCCAATATGAATGCCTTTTATCTGGTTCTTGCCTCAGTGCTTGAGCAATTACTTCTAAGGCAACGTTAAATAGAAGAGGTGATAGTGGACATCCTTGTCTTGTTCCTGATCTTAGATGAAAAGATTTTAGGATTTCACCATTGTAAACGATGTTGGCTGTGGGTTTTTCATATATACTCTTTATCATGTTCAGAAAATTTCCTTGTATTCCAATCTTTTGAAGTGTTTTTATCAAGAAAGTGTGCTGTATTTTGTCAAATGCTTTTTCTGCATCTATAGATATAATCATGTGATTTTTTCCCTTCAATCTGTTTATATGGTGTATTACATTGATTGATTTTCTTATGTTGATCCATCCTTGCATACTGGGAATGAATCCCACTTGGTCATGGTGTATAATTCATTTAATGTGTTGTTGAATATGGTTAGCAAGTATTTTATTAAGGATTTTTGTTTCTAGGTTCATTATAGAAATTGGTCTGTAATTTTCCTTTCTTGTGGTGTCTTTGTTTGGCTTTGGTACTAGGGTAATATTGTCATCATAGAATGAGTTAGGTAATGTTCCTTCTGTTTCGATTTTTTTGAAGAGTTTCAGCAAGATTGGTGTTAGTTCTTTCCAGAATGTTTTGTAGAATTCACCTGTGAAGCTGTCAGGCCCTGGACTCTTCTTAGTTGGGAGGTTTTTAGTGACTGATTCTCTCTCTTTACTTGTGATTGGTTTGTTGAGATCATCAATTCCTTCTTTCATCAATATAGGCTGCTTATGTGTTTCTAGGAATTTGTCCATTTCCTCTGAATTGTCATTTTTGTTGGAATACAGATTTTCAAAGTATCCTCTTGTGATAGTCTTTATTTTTGTGGGGTCCGTGGTGATATCTCCTTTCTCATTTCTTATGTTGTGTATTTGCATCTTCTCTCTTTTTTTCTTTCTTAATCTAGCTAAGGGTTTGTCAGTTTTATTGATCTTCCCAAAAAACCACATTTTAAAATTTATGTTTGTCAATTTTTGCTGTGGATATTTTGGCTCTATTTTAAGTGCTACATATAAATTTAGAATTCTTTTATTAATACCCTCATGATAAATGGAATCTTTTATCATTATGAAATCTCCCACTTTTCTCTAGTAATTATTTTTACTTAAAGTATATTTATTAATCATTATACTGGCTTTCAGTCAGTCATTGCTTAACTGGTATATCTTTTGCCACCTTTTTATTTTAAAAATCTATATCCTTTTATTTTATATGTGTCCCTTTTAAGGACCATTTGATAAAACAAAGTTTTTAAACTTGTTTTAAAAGCTTTCCCTTTTAATTTGAAATACTTAGTCCATTCATATTTGATATAATTCCAGATATAATTTGTTTGAACTATACCATCTTGCTGTTTGCTTTACATTTATTTCCCAATGTAATTTCCTTTCCTCTCTTTTGTAATGTTTAATATTGTTATTTTTAATCATTCCTTTTTTTCCTCACTTGGTTTCACAGCTAAGCATTCTTTTTCTCATTTCTAGAACTTTTACCCAGCAGATTACAGGATACATTCTTGTTTTATCACAGTTAAATGCAAATTAGTTCTCCTTGTACAACACAGGTGCTTTCCAACACTTTAGCTCCAGTTATGTCCCTCCCAACTTATTGTTTTGCATTTAAACTCTCCAAAGAAATTATTGCCACTGCATTAACAATACTCATTTAGAATTGACTACATATTCATCAATGTCATTATTCTTCATTATTTCTTGCATCTATATGACTCCATCTGGGATAATATTTCTTCTGCCCAAAGATTAATCCTTAGTTTGAACTGATTGGTAACAAATTTGCCTAGATGTTTACATTAAAATGTCTATTTCACTTACATATTTGAAGGAAGTGTTTTTTTTTCCCTCAAGGCATAAAATTCTAGGTACAGAGTTATCTGACTTTAGCATTTTGAAGTTAATTTCACTCTCTTCTAGTCACAAGCATTTCTGTTTAAAAATTAGAAATTAGTCTTATATTTGTTCCTTTGAGGATAATATGCTATATTTTCCCTGTCTGCTTTGAATAGTTCCTCATTTTTTTCTTTGGAATTTAATCATTATATTATGACAGATCTGGATTTAGTTTTTCTCACTATCCAGTTTGCTGAGTGTATATATAGCTTTTTGAACTGTGACTTGATTTCTTTGGTTATTTTTGGAAATACCTCAAACATTATATCTGGAAATATTGTTTTTAAGCTATTCTCTCTCCTTTCTAGGACTCCAATTAAACATTTGCTTAATTTGGTCACTGTACCCCCTTTAACTTTGCCCCATCTCTTTCAGTATCCTTTGTCATTTTTTTCTCCATGCTTCATTCTAGATGTTTTCCTCAAATCCTTCTTTCATTTATCTAATTATCCATTCAAGTGTATCTAATATGCTGCTATTCCTGAAACTGTTCTTAATTCCAGATATTGCATTTTTGAGTTCTAGAAATTGTTTTTATTTTTATACTTTTCATTTTTTGGTTAAAAATTTCAATCTTTTATTTTCTTGACAATATTTAATCCTGCTATTATCTGGATTTTGTGTGTCTAGTTTGTATTGGACCTTTTTTTGTTTGCTTGCTTTTTATTCATATTTTCTCATCTACTATTTCATGTAGTTACTTTTTTCTATTTTGTGTAGGGAAATATTTATGTTAAATTACTGATTTTTTAATCTGAGGCCTAGAATGAAATTATCACCCTTCAGGGAGATTTTTTTTTTCCTGGCTACCTGCTAGATGGCAAATAGCAATCCCAAATTCCCGTAACTCCATTTGACAATTGAGATGATGAATCTGGACTTCATTTTTTTGGAGGGCTGGTTTATTTACAGTTTACTATTACTCATCTGGCATAGTTCTAGGTTCCTATTTAAGCCTGAGTCATTTGTCAGGGTCCTCTCCCCAGGCAGGCCCTAACTTGAACTTCTGTGCTCTTAGATGCATGGAAAATTTGGCACAGATTCACAGCATTTCAGTATCTTATGTAACTCCTCAGGAAAAAACTTGCTAGAAGCAAAGCAGCCCGAAACATTGGGATTACTTTCTGGGTTTCCCTTTGTCCCCTGGTTTTGCCCCATAACATTTTACTGTATTGTTATCCCCTTGATGCCTTTAAACCCTTTTTGTTTTTAAAGTATTTTGAAACCTTTTCTAGTTGTTCTCAGAAGTTTGCTGTAACTTAGCTAGTCTCATTAATTTAGCATCCTTATTATCCTCACTGTTATTATCTAGGCTGTGCTTTCTCTCTTGTATTCTACTGGGAAAAGTTTCTTTAATGTTCAGTTATAATAATGTAACAAGAACAGGAAAACACATGCAATATGTTTTCCATGAAGTTTTCCAGAGGAATATGTATAGCTATTATAGTTTGATTCAGTACTACCTCAGATGTTTTTCATGTTTCATTGTATTACCAGTGCTCAGTACAGCCTGGTTGGCATCTAGAAGCCTCTGCTACTATGCAACTCTTTCCCTCTCCTTGTTCTTCTTCTTCTTCCACCACTGGAAAACTGAAGAGGGCTATAAGTTGAATGGATGAGCAATCATAGCATGGCGCTGGTATCAGGTTGGGGAGAGTATGTCAGTGAAATGACTTTCTTAGCATTTCTATTTATTTAGGGACACCTTCCTTCTCTGCACTTCCTCACAACATCCCTTCTACCACCCAAAGGAGTGTGAAATGGCATAGTGAAGACCATATCCATATCACTGTCCAGAGAGACAGAAGACATCCAAAGGGAAAAATGGAGAACTGGCAGTATGAAACTCAGGGGATCTGGTTCAAGATCACAGTGAGTGTCTGGGCAAAGTGCAGGAAATGTGCAGGAGAAGTTTGGTTGGTTTCATGTACAGAACTTGGTACATTGCTGGAGGCAGGAGGAGTTGGTAATCTGTTCTTTTTATGACTAGGAGTTTACATCCTTGATCATCTAAAGGCAGATTAAGAGCAGAGATATAAAGGGAGCAGAGATGTCAGGAGAGGTTTTCTAAATGGAAAGGCAGAAACTACTACCAAGGAGGTGTTGCAACTCCAAACCTGATGCTTCATTTTGAGACACACTACGTTGGCAGCAGTGGGGGGGGGACAGCAGGTGGCAGGGTTGAGTCTCTGGTACCCTTGTCTGAGGGGCATGTAGGATCTATATGAGGGGGGATTTCATGGAGCCTTTTAAAAGGAAGGTCACGTTAAACGTCTTAAGTTGATTTTTTTGAGTGGGAAGGAAATATTGGAACATAAAATAGGAGAAAATCAGTATCTGTTAGGAAAAAAATGTCAATGGGTGAGCCCTGTTAATATTTTTAAAGCTTGATAGTTCACTGGGTTGTATCTTTTCTCAGCCTTAATTAATTCTATGTTGTCTTTCTCTCATACATCCTTTTTTTCTCCGCCTAGGTTCCTTACGGGAAAAAGTATGACAAGATATGGGTACTGGATTTAATCCAGAGCCACTGCAGTGTCTCATTCACTCCAGTCAATGTAAGAGAAGATGGTGAAGTCAAATGAGTGGACACAAGGGAAGAGGGGCCTTGCTAAGCAGGAGGTCACAGAACTCTGAAACTATTGTACTTACCTCCACTTCCTGCAGTTTCACTACATGAAAAATTGGGCCCAGTTCTTTGTCCAGGATGCTAGAACTTCTTCTCCATTGAAGGATGTCAACTACAAGATTTTTGATGAGGAGAACAGAAAGGTGTGCATGTGTGTTTTTAAAGGTTTTATTTAATTCTCCCCCCCATTCCCCCCATTGTCTGCTCTGTGTGTTCATTTGCTGTGTGTTCCTCTGTGTCTGCTTGTATTCTCATTAGGTGGGCCTGGGAACTGATCCTGGGACCTTCTGAAGTGCATCACCTCAGCTCCCCTGTTCTGCTATGTCTTTTTACTTTCTCTCCTCTGTCTCTTTTTGTGTCATCTTGCTGCACCAGTTCTCTGCCTCGTCCAGCACTTCTGTGCAGGGCAGCTTTCCCATGAGAGGCGGCATTCCCACGCAGGGTGGCAGTCCTGTGGGGGGCCACATTTCCACATTTCCACAAGGGCACTCTGTGTGGGCCAGCTCACCATGTGGGCCAGCTTGCCCTCGCCAGGAGGCCCTGGGCATCAAATCCTGGACCTCCTATATGGTAGACAGGATCCCAATTGCTTGAGCCACATCCGATTCCAAATAGGTTTGTGTTGAGCAAATAATCCATGCCTAACCTGGGAGCAGGAGGACAGGCCAGAGACTGAGTTGTCTTCGGGAATAGAGTTCCCGGTGCTTACCTACTTCTCTTTCCTACAGATACTTATCATGTCAATCTCTCTGTTGTTCCCCACTCTATGCAGAAGAAATTGAATCCAGAACAAATGGAGCAGCTAAAGGTAATGCAGACTCAAGTCACATTTTCAGTTCACATCCAGACCCCTCTCTTCTACCAGCACCAACCAGCCTCATCACTCCCATTACCTCAGAACCGCTATCTCATTTCTGTCTCTGCAGCTGACAATGAACAAATAATATGATGAATCACAACAAACTCTTGACCTCCAGATGTTCTGCTTTGAACCAGGTATGCCTGACAGCTATAATTCTAGGGCAGGTGAGGGCAGAGGAATCTGCCTGGGAGGACACTTAGGGATGGTAACTTGCAGAGGAATTGTGACTGGGAACTGCTTCTCTCAACCTTCTCATTTCATTCTCTTGGCTCCCTGAAGACTTGGTGGAACATGATATTGACATGATTCTAAATGGAAGAAACTGCATGGCAGCCACCCTGAAGAACACTGAGGAGGATTTCCCTGAGGTGAGGCCTCAGGCTCAGTGCTGGTATTTAGGTACAGGGGTGGAATAGGTGAACAGAGGGCAGACTTTTCCTCCAAGGCCCTAGACAGTATCTGTCAATCTAACTCTACTTCTCTAAAAGCTATTGTCTTTGAACTTGTGCTACAAAAACTGTACCAGCTGGATTGTCTGTCTGACATTATACAGAAGGCCCCGCCCAAAAATCCTGTACCTCTCCAGAAATGAGGTAAGAAGTAGGAACCTGGGAAGCGGACTTGGCCCAGTGCTTAGGGTGTCCATTTACCACATGGGAGGTCTGCAGTTCAAACCCCAGGACTCCTTGACCCGTGTGGAGCTGGCCCACTCGCAGTGCTGATGCACATAGGGAGTGCCGTGCCACGTAGGGGTGTCCCCACATAGGGGAGCCCCATGTGCAAGGAGTGTGCTGCATAAGGAGAGCTGCCCAGTGCAAAAGAAAGTTCAACCTGCCCAGGAATGGCGCCACACACACGGGGAACTGATGCAGCAAGATGACACAACAAGGAGAAACACAGATTCCCATGCCACTGACAACAACAGAAGCAGACAACAGAGCATGCAGTGAATGGACACAGAGAATGGACCACTGGGGGGGGGGGCGGAGAAATAAATAAATCAATCTTTAAAAAAAAAAAAGTAGGAGCCAGATCAAATTTGATGTGAGGGTGGGGGTAGTGCTCATTGGTGGTTGATGACAAGAGGCAGGTCAAAGTACCTGTGGGAGAGGATGGGGGCAAGGGGTGAAGGGACTCATGTCTCTCATTCTCTGGGACTCCTTTTCTCTGATTCTTCCCAGCTGAACTTGGCATCAGAGTTGGAAAAGATGAAAGGGTTGAAGCTCGAAGAGCTGTGGTTGGAAGGGAACCTGTTGTGCAGCTCCTTCCCAGATGAGTCCACCTGTATAAGGTCAGTGGTATCCACTGGGAACTTTACCTTCTGAGAAGCTTGAGCTAACCCTGAGAGTACCTGTCTGCAGGAGGCTGCAGACCTCATACTCTGGGAGGACCACATGCCATACTCTCTCCTCTCTGTGTCCCTCAGCTGTGCTTAGATCCAATGGCCTTCCTGTGGCCTGCTCACCTGCTCCTCTGGGGCTGGGGTCTGTTTCCCACCTCTCTGCACCCAGTCTTCTCTAGCAAGCCCCCCCATGAATGTGCTCCAGGAAGCAGGCTCCCCCTTCCTCACCAGGACCAGGTGTGTCCAGCCTGGAGCCAGATCCTGATGGCCTGGATTGAGAAGGGTCCTCAAGCCCATGTCCTCCCTCTAAGAAAGTCCTTCCTGCCTCTGCATTGAAATGGAGCTTCCCTCTCTTGGCCTGTGATGGGGCCTCTTTCCCTTGTTTCAAAGGAGTCTCTCTTTTGTCCCAGGCTGAGATGGTGTGTTTCCTGCCCTGTGGTGAGGGCTGAGGCCCCAGGATGATTCTATCATGACATCACTTCCTACAGCCTCTGGCACTATGCCAGGACTGGGGCTCCTTGGGAGAAACTTGGGTTCACTGAGTCAAGGGAAAAGAGGTGGGCCACTGCAAGTGCACAGAGGGCACCCTGAGGCAGGTCCTGAGTGAGGAAGGCAGGGCAGTGGGGTAGAGGTGGAAGAGGAGACAGGAGGATAGCCCTCCAAGAGGATCCTGCTTGTCCTTCAGAGGACAGAGGGCACCTGTATAGCCCAAGGAAGGTGGGATTCCTCGGATAAAGAACAAACCAAGACAGATTCAGTGGCACCTGGGTCATCAGGAGAGAATATGGTGATCATAATGGGGGAGGTTAGTGACTCTCATCCCCATGCTTTACTCCTTTTGGAGTAGAACTTCTGCCCCCATATCTGCTCCTTTTCTCAGGCCCAGCTTGTACTGGAATAGATCATACAGGTGACAAAGGCTCAGCCAATGAGTCCAGCCCAACAAATGCATGTTTTCCATTCTTCCCTGGACACCAGGACCAGCCAGTAGCAGCTGAAGAAAGAATTGAAGCAGGGAAGAGATTTCCCCATTCTTCTATTTTTTAATTCCTTAACCCACCACCACCATGGTAGTTCATCTTTCCTTTCCCTTTCCTTTGCTTTCTCTTTCTGCTTTCTCTCTACTTTCCTACATCTCCCCTATCTCTGCCTCCCTTACCTTCACTCTCTCTCTCACCTTCCTGTCCCAGCATCTTCAGCCGTCATCCCTGGGGGATATCCTGGTCTCAGCCTGGGCCAAGCTTGTCGAATCCTGGACCACCTGGCAAGGTTGCAGAACTCTAGGCTTCCACCTCATTCCTTTCTCCCTCCGGAGCTTTCCCTGGGGACATGAGGGAGGGAAGGGAGCCAGGGAGGGGAAGGAAACCCTGGAGCCTGGACTGCAAATGGTGCTTCTTGTGATGCTCAAAATGCGAAACAGGCCAGTCCATGCTGGAGCTGTCAAGGAGGAAGGAGAAGAAGGGAAAAGGGAGAATGAAAGCAAGGTAGAGAGTGAGAGTGAGAGAGAGGGAAAAAGGGAATGAGAGTTTTTTCAAGAAGTTGTGGAGGATAAATATGGGTGAAAAACTGTCCCTGGGTTGTGAATAAACCTGAAAATCTAGTGAAGCTGATAAAGAAATCTCTCCAAACATGAGTTTTGTGAGAGGGGCAAAGGGTACCAGCCAAGGAATATGGGAGATAAGCAGAGCAGGGGTATGGAAAGAATCCAGTTACTGAGTGAGAGCAAGATCATTGTTGGAAAATGTACGATTAGCCATATTTTCAGTTGTCATAGGAGCCATTTTTCTTCAGATTATGCTTTGTGAATGATGAGATGATTGTGAGAAATGACAGTACCAAAGAGACTCGAAATGCCTTCTCCATCCAAGTGTCCACACCCTCCTCCAGCTGCATGCCCATACTATCCCAGGAGCAGCAGAAAATGATACAAGCTTTCTCCATCCAATCTGGGATGAACCTCAGGTATTCCCAAAAGTGAGTGCTGGGAGTCTGTTTTGATGAGGGTTAGTTGGGAGGAATGGGGGTTTGAATATTGGAGACCTGCAGGTAATTTGTAAATACAACTATTTGGATTTTGGCTTCCAAAAAAAAAAGTGCACTCATGAAAATGCATCTTAATTTTATAGTGATTGTTTTAGTTTGTCAAAAAGGGCTGCCAATGAAAATTATCAGAAATCTTTTGGCTTTTATAAAGGATATTTATTTGGGGTAAAAGCTTACAATTACAAGGTCATCAAATGTCCAAGTCAAGGCACCATAAGAGGTGTTTTCTCACCCAAATCATCTGTCATGTATTGAAGCAAGATGGCAGGCAATATCTGCCTGGTCTCTGCCTTCCCCT
Source organism: Dasypus novemcinctus (assembly GCF_030445035.2). NCBI lineage: Eukaryota > Metazoa > Chordata > Mammalia > Cingulata > Dasypodidae > Dasypus > Dasypus novemcinctus. The sequence goes on from NC_080704.1 coordinate 108,604,803, forward strand.
CCAGAATCTACCATCTCTTGGAACTCAGCTGTGAGCAACCAGGTATAGGGCTTGTCTCTTTCTGGGTGTCCTATATCACTCTTGGCGGTTCTGCTCTCTTCCCAAGTTCAGCTATAAGCTATCAGGCATATAGAAGTTCTGTTCTCCTCTTGAGCTGCTCCATGGGTCTAGGCTTTTGGGGCCTTCGTGCTTAAGCAATCCTCTCTCTCACATTGCAGTATAACATATGCCAACTTCCTTTATCCTCTGTCTGTCTCAAAGAGTCTCTCTCTGTGTTTCCATGTATATTAAACCTAGCAAGGGGACACAGACTCAACCTGACTCAGGCCTCACTGACAGAGTCCAATCAAAAGCCCTGAAGCTTTTAAAAAATTTTATTAGGTAATTTAATTAAAAGCCCCTCAACTGAATTTAATGCAGTCAAAGGGTATTTCATCCAGAGGAATAGATTAGTTTACAAAATCTTTCTCATTTTAGGATTCATAAAATAATCTCAAACAGCCACACTGAAATATTTTTAAAACAAATAAGGTTCAGATGACATAACCTTGTATATATTAAGCCCTATGGAATGCAATTTTAAAATTTAGTAGAATAAAAAGTTTAGCAAAGTTTCAGGATACAAGATCAACATATATGTCTATTAAATGAGAGAAAATACTTGGAAACCATATATGTGCTATAGGTTTAATATCCAGGATACATAAAGAACTCCTACAGCTCAATAATGAAAAGACAACAGCCCATTTTAAAAATGGGCAAAGGACTTTAGGGAAATAAACATTTCTCTAAAGAAGAGATAGAGGGAAGCAGACTTGGCCCAATGGATAGGGTGTCCGTCTACCTCATGGGAGGTCTGTGGTTCAAACTCCAGGCCTGCCTGACCTGCGTGGAGCTGGCCCATGCGCAGTGCTGATGTGCACAAGGAGTGCAATGCCATGCAGGGGTGTCCCCACATAGGGGAGCCCCACATGCAAGGAGTGCACCCCATAAGGAGAGCCGCCCAGTGCAAAAGAAAGTTTAGCCTGCCCAGGAATGGTGCCACACACACAGAGAACTGACACAGCAAGATAACGCAACAAAAAGAGACACAGATTCCCGTGCCGCTGACAACAACAGAAACGGACAAAAGAAGAACACACAGCAAATGGACAAAGAGAACAGACAACTGGGGTGGGGGTGGGGGGAAGAGGAGAGAAATAAAAATAAATCTTTAAAAAATTAAAATTAAAATTAAAAAATTAAAAAAGAAGAGATAGAAATGGTCAATTAGCACACACAAAGGTGCTATTATCATCAGTCATTAGGGAAACACAAAACAAACCATCTTAAGATACCGTCCACTTCATACACTAGTGGGTGTATCATTAAAAAACAAACACACAGAAAATAACAAATGTTGGCTAGTATGCAGAGAAATAGGAATTATTTTACATTGTCAGTGGGAATGTAAAATGGTGCCTCCAGAGTGGAAACCAGTTTGGTTGTTCCTTAGAAGTTAAGTATAGAATAACCATATAACCCATCAATTCCACATCCAAGAATATAACCAAAAGAACTGAAAGCAGGTACTAGTACAGATATTTGTACATCAACGTACATAGCATTGTTCACAATAGCTGAATTTTGGAAATAACTCAAGTGTCCATCAAGAAATGACTAAACAAAATGTGGTATATACTTATAATATTATTTAACCATATAAAGGAATGAAGTCCTGATACATTCAACAACATAGATGAACTTTGAAGACATCATGTTGAGTAAAATAAGCCAGAACAAATGGAGAAATATTGCATGATTGAACCAATATGAAATATCCAGAATATGCAAATCCATAGAGATGACAAGTAGATTACATGTTAGCAGGGATAGGGGGAAGCTACTGCTTAATGACTACAGATTTTTTATTCAGTATGTTGGAAAAGTGTTGATAATTGAGGATGGTGATTGTATAACATTGTGAATGTAATTAATACCACTGAATTGCATACTTGAAAATGGTTAAAATAGGAAACTTTATGTTGTGTATATGTTAACAGTTTTTTTAAAAAAACAATTGTATTTTTACACACTAGAAATGAACAACTTGAAAATTTTTATTAAAAAACTTCATTTACAATAACATCAAAAAGAATAATATGGGAACAAATTTAATAAAAGTTATGTGTAACTTACACTTAGAAATCTGCAAAACACTGTTTTAATAGATTAAAGAAGCCCTAAATAAATGAAAATACATCCCATGTTCATCGATTGGAAGACAATATAGCTGAGATGGCAATCCTCCCCAATTTGATCTACAGATTCAACAAAATCCTTATCAAAATCCCTGCTTATTCTCTTTGCAGAAATTGACAAGCCAATCTTAAAATTCATTTGGAAATGCAATGAATTCAGAACGGCCAAAGTAATCATAAAAAAAAAAAGAATAAATTCAAGGACTCACAATGCCCAATTCCAAAACTTATGACAAAGCTACAGTAATCAATGATATGTGGTGCTGGCATATGGATAAACATATAAATGAATGGAATGAAATTGAAAGTCCATAAATATGCCTTCACATTTATGGTAAATTCATTTTCCACCAGGATGTCAAATAAAATCACTGGGGGATAATTAGTTTTTTCAAGAAGTGATGCTAGACAACTGTCTATCCACATTGAAAATAATGAATTTTAATCCCTATCTCATATCTTCACAAAAACTGACTCAAAATGAATTAAAAATCTAAAAGATCCAAAACTACACAATTCTTAGATGAAAAAAAGGGGTAAATATTTGTGATTTTGAATTAGGCAATGATTTCTTATATTAATATATGAGAAAAAAGCACAAGCAACCAAGAAAAAGTACACAAATTGTATTTCATCAAAATTAAATGTTTTTGTGCATCAAAGGGCACTCTCAAGAGAGTGAAAAGATAATCCACAGAATGGAAGAAAATATTTTCATATCATCTGATAATGATATAGTATCCAGAATATATGAAGAATTCTTAAAACTCAACAATCCAAAGACAAATATGGGCATATCTTGGAATATTGTGGGTTTGGTTTCAGACCACCACAAAATGAAATATCACAATAAAGCAAATTACATGATTTTTTTTGGTTTGCCAGTATATATAAAAGCTATGCAGATACAATATCGTAGTCTATTAAGTGTGCAATAGCATTATATCTTAAAAAACAATGTACATTCCTTAATTAAAAATACTTCAGTGCCAGAAAATGCTAGCCATTATCTGAGCCTTCAGCAAATCAATCTTTTTGCTTGTGGAATGCCCTGCCTCAATGTTGATGGCTCCTGACTGATCAGGGTGGTGGTTGCTGAAGGTTAGGGTGGCTGTGACCATTTCTTAAAATAAGAAAACAATGATGTTTTTGCATTATTGACTGTTCCTTTAATGAAAGATTTCTCTGTATCCTGCAATGCTATTTGATATAATTTTACCCACAGTATAACTTCTTTCAAAATTGGTGTCAGTCCTCTCAAACCATGCCACTGCTTTATCAATGATGTTCATGCAATATTCTAAATCATTGGTTGTCATTTCAACAATGTTCACCACACCATCACCAAGAGTAGAGTCCACCTCAAGAAACCACTTTCTTTGCTTTTCTATAAGGAGCAACTCTTTATCTGCTCAAGTTTTATCATGAAATTACAGAAATTCAGTCACAACTTTAGGCTCCACTTCTAATTCCAGTTTTCTTGCTCTTTCTATCACATCTGCAGTTCCTTCCTCCACTAAAGTCTGAACACCTTAAAGTTTCCAAGAAGTTTGGAATCAGCTTCTTCCAAAATCCTGTTAATGTTGATATTTTGACTTCCTCCCATGATTCACAAATGTTCTTCATGGCATCTAGAATGGGGAATCCTTTCCAAAAGTTTACAGTTGACTTTTCCCAGATCCATCAGAGAAATCACTATCTATGGCAGCTATAGCATTTTTGAGATGTATTTCCTAAATAGGACTTGAAAGTTGAAATGACTCCTGCAGAAGGGATGTTGTGTTAACAGGAATGAAAACAACATGAATCTCACTGTACATCTCTGTCAGCTCTCTTGAGTGACCAGGTACATTGTCAACTAGCAATATTATTTTGAACTGTAGGTCTCAACAGTTGGCTTCAAATATTTAGTATACCATGTTGTAGACATATGTGCTATCATCCAGGTTTTGTTGTTCCATTTAGAGAGCAGAGACAGATTAATTTTATAGACAGAGTATAATTATTAAGTGTCCTAGGAGTTTTGGGATGGCAAATGACCATTGGCTTCAATTTAAAGTCACCAGCTGCATTGGCTTCTAGTAAGAGAATCAACCTATCCTCCGAAACTTTGAGGCCAGGCATTGACTTCTCACTCTAGCTATGAAAGTCTTCCATGGCATATTGTTCCAAAAGAAGGCTGTTTCATCTACATTGAAAATCTGTTTAGTGTAGCCATCTTCATTTATTAGCTTAGCTAGATATTCTGTATGACTTGCTGCAGCTTCTACATCAGGACTTGCTGCTTTACCTTGCACTCTTGTTATGTAGATGGCTTCTTTTCTTAAACCTCATCAACCAACCTCTGCTGCTTCAAATTTTTATTCTGTAGCTTCCTCATCTCTTCAGCTTTCAGAGAATTGAAAAGAGTTAGGGCCTTGCTCTGGATTAGGTTTTGGATTAAGGAAATGTTGTGGCTGGTTTGACCTTCTATCCAGAGCACTAACACTTTTTTCTGTATCAGTAATAAGACTGTTTCACTTTCTTATCATTCATGTGTCCACTAGATTTTAATGTCTTCCAAGAACTTGTAGTTGGCATTCACAACCTGGTTAACTGTTTGGCATAAGAGGCCTAGCTTTTGGCCTATCTCAGCTTTCAGCATGCCTTCCTCACTAAGCTTAATCATTTTCTAGCTTTTGATTTAAACTCAGAGACATGCAACTCTTCCTTTCACTTGAACACTTAGAAGTCTTTGTAAGGTTATTGATTGGCTTAATTTCAATATTTTTATGTCTCAGGAAGTAGGGAGGCCTGAGTAGAGGGAGAGAGATGGGGGAAGAGCCAATCGGTGGAGCAGTCACAATACGCAAAACATTTATTTGTCTTATATGGACATGGTTTGTGGCACTCCAAAACAATTACAATAGTAACATTAAAGATCATAGATCGCAAATCACCATAATAGATATAATAATAATGCAAAATTTTGAAATATTGTGAGAATTTTCAAAATGTGACAGAGACTCAAAGTAAGCCATGGCTGTTGGAAATGGTACCAATAGACTTGCTACGAAACTTCAATTTGTTAGGAAAAAAAAGCAATTTCTGCAATGCAATAAAGGGAAGTGCAATAAAATGAAGTATGCCTGTAATATTTTTTATAATAATAAACTTTTTTAGAGAAGTTTTTCATTTACAATTATAGAAAAATTACACCAAACATATAGGGCAGGGAAGCGGCTGTGGCTCAATCAGTTGGGCTCCCGCTTACCATATGGGAGGCCCTGGGTTCACGTCCTGGGGCCTCCTTGTGAAGGCAGGCTCACCCACACGCTGTGGAGAGCTGCTGGCCTGCAAGCACTATGGAGTGCTGCCAGGTCTGCAAGTACTGCGGAGTGCCACCGGCCCGCAAGCACTGCAGAAAGTCGACTCAGAAAGGTGACACAACAAAAAGGGAGACAAGTAAAAACACAGATGAGTGTGCAGCAAATGGACACAGAGAGCTGACAACAAGCAAGCTGCAAGGGGGCGGGGAATAAAAATTTTTTTTTTTTTAAGTATAGGGCAGCGGTTCTCATCAAGGGGTCTGTGAGCTTGAATTGAAATTCAGAAAAACATTATTCTCGTGGGGACATGTTGGTGCAGGTGTGCTATATTTATTAAATAATACACAGTAGAGTGTGGACTTAGTAAGAGGTCTGAGGTTTCCACCTGACTGGCAATGAGGTCAGTGGAACAAAAAAGGTTAAGCACCCCTGGTATAGGAAATTCCCATAATCTACTCCCTACACACACACACACACAGTTTCCCCTATTATTAACATCTTAGATTAGTGTGGTACATTTGTTACAACTGATAAACCAATAGAAGTATTATACTATAGTTGAAGTATTGCTACTAACCAAAGTCTATAGTTTACATTATGGTTTACACTTTGTGCTGTACAGTTTCATAGGCTTGGGCAAAAGTATAATGTCATGTGTCTGTCACTGTGTATCATACAGAACAATTTCACCACCCTAAATATGCCCTGTGTTCCACCTATTCATCCTTCCCTCTCCCTTCTGAACTCCTGACAACCACTATGTTTATATGTTGAGTATATCTCTCTGAGACTTAAATCTCCAGACTGTTCATACGCAAGTTGAGCGCTGAATCCCAGAAGAGTTACAGGCAATTCCTCCTCTCCAGTTCTTGCCATGGACAACCAACAAAATGATGATGGTCAAGTCCCATCCCCAAAACAAGGAGCATCTAAAACTTCAAGCAAAGCAGTTACTTCCATCTACCCCATAATATCTAAGTCCCTCTCAGTCGGAGGCAGGCAGAGTGGACATCATCCCAAATCTCTCAAGATTGAGGAATAAACACATAAGGGGGGAGTGTAACTACAGACCTTTGTAGATTTACTGTTATCATAGTCACTGTCTTTTGTCAATAGAATCTTTTTTTTAAAGGACAAAGGATTTGAGTAGATATTTCTCCAAAGAAGACTTACAAATGACTAATAACCACGTGGAAAATAGCTCAACATCAATAATTATCAGGGAAATGCACAACAAACCAACGAGTTCCCACTTCACATAGACTAGGATGGTATCAATCAATAAAAGAGAATTTAACAAACATTGTTGAATATGTGGAGAAATTGGAACTCTCATATATTGTTGGTGGGAAGAATTTACCATGGAAAGCAGTTTGGCATTTCCTCCATGTTAAACATGGAGTTACCACATTGCCCAGGAATCTCACTCCTAGATATATACTGGGAGAAATAAGAGTATACATTCATACAAAAAATTGTACAGTAATGTTCATAGCAACAATATTTATAATAGCCAAATAGTAGAAACAAACCAAATGAACATTAAATAATGAATGGATTAAAAATGTGCTATATCCATAGCATAATATTAGTCAGTCATAAAAAGGAAGTTCTGATACATGCTACAACATGAATGAAACTTGAAAACCTTAAGTGAAAAAATAAGAGAAAGAAATTAGTCACAAAAGGCCACAGAGTGTATGATTCTTTTTAAATGAAATGACCAGAACAGACAAATCCATAAAGACAAAGTAGATTAGTGGTTGCCAGGTTCTGAGGTAAGGAGGGCAATAGACAATGAGTGCTAACATAAGGAGTTTATTTTTGTAATGTTGAAAACATTCTGAAATTAGATCATTGTGATGGTTGCACAACCCTGTGACTTTACAAATCTCACTGTATTGTACACTAAAGTGTACACTTTAAAATGGTGAATGTTACAGTATGTGAATTATTTCTCAAATATTTTTAAATTTTCTATTTCTTATTTCTTGAACAGTTTTCTTTATCTATATAAATTAAGCTCCCTTGTGCTTTTGAACAGCCATATTTTACAGCTTTGGATTCCAGTGGGCATCAATGCTATTGGTACATGTTTTGATTTTCATTATTTCTCTTCATCATTGCACACAGTGCTCATTCTGGTACATGTGTCCCAGCATAATGTTGGCATGGATTTATCAGTAGCATTGCAAAGTGTGTCTGCACTGTGGTAATAATGGAAAGCACCTGTTCTTCTCCCACCCAAGGTGCCTTCAGGACAATGAATGGAACTACACCACAGCTGGACAGGTCTTTAGCATACTCAAGGTGAGGTATGGGATTTGAGTGGGTAAAGATGGACATTTTTGGGTCTTCAGGTAGGCCAAGCAGGTGGAGGCTGGGACGCCTGGGGATGAAACTCAGGACTCGTCCTTTCTGCTGTCCCAACTTCTTCCCCTCACTTCCTCCAGGCCAAGAACAAGATTCCAGAGGATCCCTTCAAACCAAAACCCTAAATGGAGCCATTGGATGTCATCTTTGTCTTCATCCACATCATCTTTGTTTCTCTTTTGTCCAGCTTGATGCTTCCCCTATGACTGGGGTTAGAGATCTGGCTGACCAGAAGCCAACCATCCAAAGAGCCACTTGTTCTGTGTATTTTTCCCACTCATGATCTCAGATTCTTATCATAATAAAAAGCGATGTTACATATTGTTTGTTCTATGTCCTGGACTGCTCCTCTCACCCTCAAACCTGAACCAATTGTGTCAGGACTGAAAGGCCCGAACTTCCCCCTCAGCCTTAGTAGTCCCTAGCATCAGGCTTGCTTCAATTGATAGTATAATATCAGCAAATTCTGATGAGAAAGGACACATTACTTCCAGGGATTGACCTTTAGGGACATTATGACTCAGTGAGAGCCTGTACCTGGAGGCTAGCAAAAGCAGGTATGTTACTTGGAACAACAAAGGCATTATAATTGAGGCCAACTAGCTAATAAGGGCAGTGGAAAGGGAGGGAGGTGGGGACTCACATATTTTATTCCTTATTCATTTGAAGTTTTTCAAAGACCATATTGGGAATGCTTTTATGATTTACTCATGTGAATGGGAACTTGGCCTTTTCACACCTCTCCACATCCTTCCATCTCTCTTCCCCTCCACTATACTGCTACAGTCCCCTTTCTGAAGATGCACCTTGTGAAGTTTCTCACTTTAGCACCTTCAGTGTGAGAGTCAGCCAGCCATCCCAGTGCATTCCTTAGTGAGCTGACACTGAGTGCTCCATGTCCACCTGATTAGGGGGTTCAATCATTTATTTTAACTTCCAAACAATAGCACAAAATCTCACATTATGGTCACAGAAATAGTCTGTGGGACATTTTTCAACAATGAACTGGACACTTTATTCAATTTATTTTCCATGCTTCTATAATGTTTGAACTTTAGAAAACAGGCAGGCATAATTTTTGAAGTTAAAATAATAGAACAAAATACTCAGTCACAATTCTATAAATAAGTACCACCAGTTAAAAACCATGCTTCCATTTTCAAGTTTTGCATAAGTTATTTCCTACCACTTGGCATTTTTCCATTCTTTATGTATATGTACATTAGAAAACAATATATTGGATTGTGAATTTCTTAAAAGTATGCACTAAAGGGGGAGTTATCATTATGTAAACAACCTTCTTCTTCCATGTAGTACCCTTGTACTCCTTTAAAAGACTTACTCCTCACCTAGAGATCAGTGTAAATTTCTCACCCACATTATGATGAACAGAGCAATGTTAAAACATTAGTGAACAATCCCAGAGTCTGGCTCAACTCAGATACCCCGAGCAACCTGGGTTCCCTTGTGTTCAGAGACCATGGAACTGATACCCTGAACTCTCTACTTGCTCTCTTTACATCATCATTCTTCAGCATCCTTGACTCCTTCCATAGCCAGCTCAGACACCATGGCCTTCCAGTCAACCACACTCCTGCCAATTCCCTCAATTCCCATTGGTCCCATCCTCCCAACCAAATACTAACCCTACAGTCTTGTTCCTCATACATATGTGTATGCCCAAAGTCGCACAGAATTCTGAGTAGCATATCTTGGAAGGGGACCAGACAGTGGAGTCTCAAAAGCCTTTGTGTGGAACAACTGCACATTCATTTAACCACTAGTCTTTTATTTAGAGGCCAAAGCAACATCTTGCATGTTTACTAGTGTTGTCATTTTATCAAGAGAAAATGTAAGTTCAGGGAAAGACAGTCATTAATTAACTCAGGAAACTAGTATGTTATCACTTCTCTTGTGCTGCTCTCACGTCTAATAGACTCACACTTGATAAACTGTGGTTAGATATGAGGCCAGTCATGGGCTGCCAGCTGTTCCTGGGGAAGGGGTGTAACCTTGGAAAAGGCAGCTGCCCAGGGAGGGACCCAGCTGTGAGTCCTCAGCAGGCAATGCCTCAGGAGCTGGAGGATTGAGGGTGCATTTGGGAAGCAACCACCAAAATGTTAACACTTCTAAAGAAGCAGTGTATTAACCAGCTTGGGGTAAAGGGATTTTCATAAAGATGTGAGTTTGGGGGGAAGCAGTTACAGAGATAAGAACTGGTAGCATCCATGGAAGGCCTGGGCAGCCCATCACTAGGTTCCTCTTCCAGGGATAGATGCAGGGGCCGCATTTCCTGGTGCCTGGCAGCCTTCTCATCCAGACCTAGCTCCTTGCCTGGCCCAGGTTCCCTAGAAGGAATTTGGGCTTCCAATGCAGCTTGGCTACTGGGACCAGGATGACACAACAACCCAGTCACAATAAGTTAACGTAGTGGACCTCATTAACTGAGAGGTCAGTCCTTCTGGCTTTTGTAGGCATGAGTCCCATCACCCATTAACAGTGAGATCAAACTTCTGAGCTGTCAGTTGAAAGGCTTCACCAAGGAAATGGCCACTTTGAGAGGTCAATACCACAACTATGATCATGCTTAGTGAATATGGACTCTGCAGTGAGGCAGCAGAGCCAAATAGGCAGGTAACAGGGATTACTGGGAATCCATGGGAAAGAAGGGTCTGGATTAAGAAACTTGTAGACCAACACTGGCCATGGAATCCCATAGGGGCAGGATATCCCTGAGCGGGCAAGTGGCCCAGGGATCAAGATCAGCATGGAAGCTAGGGAGTGTGTCAATGTGGGAATGACACTAAGAAAAAAGAAGGGGTTTGATCCCTTATTGGGGCAGGACCAGATCAAGGAAGAGTAAGTACATGTATTTTGAAGGGATTAAGTAAAATCAGTTAGTGTCTTAGGGATGGTTTGGTGCAAGAAATAAAAACCCATCAAGAAAAGTGATGTAATTGTAAGGCTACTGATACATCTCATAAAGCCCAGCAGCGAGAAGTACAGCCTGTAAGTACAAAGAGAAGGGATACAGAATGTCTCTGAAATGACAGTTGGAAAGGAAGGAGACTCCATGAACACAACTGAAGCCATTGTTCTATAAGTGATTTGAGCTCCATGCTATTTGCTAATATTTGTGTTGAAAATGAAGTAAAAGCAGGATTAACTCCCTGACACGCAGTGATTCGATTTTATACACATTTATGAGAGTTGTACACAATTTTGTAGATCTCTGGGGAGTAGATATGGATATCAAAATGTAACAGAAAGACAAATGTTTACATGAAACATGGAAATCTTTAAATTCATAAGTGCTATAGCAACCATCCACATCACTCCAATTATTTCCCTAATTGGGTCCATAAATAATTTATAATCCACCATTTGTGTCTGGGGAAAGAATTTCTAACAGCAAATGCTTAAGTACCTGTTAGAGGCACGTAATGACCTCCAATTTCAAAATCATCAGAACTCCTAGAAGCTGTAATTCTACAGACCTTCTTAAAATAATTTGGTGGGGATTGTTTATGTGGAGAGAAATTGTTTTCAGTATCTCTTTGGAACAGACTGTCAGAGAAGAAATGAGCTCACCTCTCTTTGCTGTTAATTTTGCCACTGGCTTTCAATTAAGTTCAAAAGTCATGGCCATGGAAGTAAAAAATAAAGCATTCAGAGGCCTTATGATTAGCCCTCAGCTTTCTTCATCAGAAGCTGAAACTAATTTGCCCCTCTCTGATATTCTGTTCTAATTGCTTCCAGACATTGGCATGTTCCCTGCTGATTTTCACAGCTTTCTCTAAGTACTCTTATTTTTCTTTTAATTTTTAGTTGAGGTATAATACCTTATGTATAGTACAGTGGATGAAGTGCACGTCTCAAGTAAAGAGTTCAGTGAATGTCTAGATGGGTTCACGCATGTAACCACCTTCCAAATGGAAATAGAACATTCCAGCTCCCAAAAAGGCTTCCCGGTGTATTTTACCCCTCAGTGGAGACAACTGGAAAATGAAGCAAATTCCATGAAGCCTGGTTACTATAGGATTCATGTCTTGTCCACTGTGAGAAGATCTTGCATATGGGAAGAGCCACATCTCAACAATCCTTAGCATATCATTTTTAAACTTAAATGCCACAGGGGGGTGTTTCATAGTGAGATAAATATGTGCCCAGCTATAAGGGAAAGATTTTGTTTGCTTCCTGTCAAAAGCCACCAAGGATTACAAAGCTACCTCTCCTGTGACCCAATAAAGGAAGCTACACCATCTCTATGAACACATGTGAATGTTCTGTAATCCCTGGAATACATTTGTTTGGCCACACAGGATGAGTCGTGGCCTGTATGTATATTTGCCCTAGAGACAGTTGGAGGCCATTTTGCATTGGTCACATCTGGAGAAAGACAAGGTTTAGGCTCCCAGGGGTTTTGCTTTGTCAACACCTGTGCTCAGGATTTCAATCCTAGGAATGAGAACATTCATCCAGGATTATGCCTGGCAAGAATGAAAGCCCCAGTTTTCTCTTTCATACACAGCTTTCAATTCTCAAGTGAGGGACAACTAATAGCTGACACTGTGCATTTCTTAAGTTCCAGGCACTGTGGCTAATATTTGTCATACATGACCTCATCAATCTGTAACCCACATTGACTAATATCTCCATTTTACAAATAATGAAACAGAGGAGAAGATACAGCTAGTAAAGGGGGGAATCAAATTCTAGACCCTGGCAGTCTTGCTCTAGGGCCTTGGAGCTTCCTAGGCAGAGTTCCTAGGGAGCTGCTCTCATACTTGGCATCCACAGTGTTACTAGCTCTCAGTTAGGGAAAGAAGCCCAATTCACTCAACTTATGACTTAAGTAAATTCCTAAACCATGGCAGCAAATCAACACTTGATGAATTGTTGGAGATTTGAACCTGAAGGGTATTGGGAATGAAAGAAAGAGAAAGAGGAGAGTGAAAGAAAGAGAGAGAAAGAGAGAGAAAGAGAGAGGAAGAAAGAAAGAAAGAAAGAAAGAAAGAAAGAAAGAAAGAAAGAAAGAAAGAAAGAAAGAAAGAAAGAAAGAAAGAAAGAAAGAAAGAAAGAAAGAAAGAAAGAAAGAAAGAGAAAGTTGGGATCAGGGGGTCTGCGAGTAGAGACTCATCAGACAACTTTATTGTCTATAAAGGGCTCTCTATATACCCCAGTCTACGTGACAACAGGCAGGAACAAATAGCCTACATGACATCAAGAAGCATTACCCATAGTCTAAGGAATTTAAAAAAATCTTATCTCAAGGTACAAAGTCCAAGTGTTCTATTCACTGCAAAAGGTATGTGCTCATCTTTTCTTTCAGCCTTTACCAGCTCCATCCCACTTGCTGGGAACTCTTAATTACTGCATTCCTTAGGTTGCAAGCATAGCCATGGAGACAACACGTCTCTCCTTGTGAGGCCATTGTGCCTCAGTTCCCAATATCTCCCCCTTTTTGTTTTTGTCGAGGTGACTGTGCCTGTCTTAGGTTGCCCTCCTCTGAGAGTCTTACCCGTCATTGACTACTGGCCAAGCTCTTCGACTTGGGGAAACTATTGAAGTGCTTTTGCTAGCACCATATTATTTGCATGTCCCATGGCTGTTACACTTTGCAATTTTCTTCAAAAGCACTGTCCAGCACAGGAAAGAATCATGAGCAACAGAACAAATATGATTAGCCCTATTCCTAAAGCTGACAGGAAATGCTGTGATTTCCACCAATTAACTGGGTTAAATTTTGTAATATGTGAAATCATATCTGAGAAAATATCCTTATCATTGGCTACATGAATTTGATTTGGAAACATTTTTAATATTTTTCTTTGTAATTCCATTATTTCCAGAGAGATATTACTTTTATGGCCTAGCAAATGGTTCTTAATTTTTTCCATTCTATATCAGATGAATTAATAGGCAAGAGGAGTAACACAAAAGTTGCTTTCATTCCAATCATATTTCAATCCCCTTAACAAGTTTAAATTATACAATGATCTCCAATATGCAAAACAGCAGATTCTAACTCATTAACCTAATTATTTAACTGTTCATCAATGTGCTCTTGGCTATGACACAAATCTCTAGCATTTTTATGCCAATCATGTACATATTGTTGTGTTCGTACTTTCATGTAAAGCTACCACAGCAGTAGCAGCAGCTGTAATGATTCCAGTCAGTCCCAAAATACTTATAATAAGCAGTCCAATAAAGCATTTAATCTGCTTCAAGAATTCTTATGTAGCAATAATTGACTTTCAGAATATGTCTGCCAAATCTGCATCATTCTCACCGGTATCCAGATGCATTTTCTTCTTCTGGCCATGGCTCATCAATGTTCACCTTTTCAGTGGAGCCACTTTTGCCTTTTTCTCAGGTTTCAGTAGTAGGGCCCTGGATCTTCACAAAGGCATCTGTGTCAACAGTCCTAAAAGGGATGTTAGTGGAGTGGGCAGGGACATGACAGACAGTTATCTGTTACTACTAGCAGGTATCCCAGATGTTTTTGCATAATTTGATGGTGATTTATAACAGTCCATCATTTCTGTCTTGCTTTTAGTATTTGCAATCTACCCCTGGATAGGGATGGCAGTCTTTAGAGTGACTAAACACTATTGGGTTAAGTCTTTCACTTTTAGCAGGACCTCCTATGCTGCACACTATTGCTTTTTCATATTTTGCTTTTGGCCTTTTTTCAGAATTGTGATTAAAACCCAAGGGGTACTTGTTTAGAATTTTGCTTTTGCCACAAACTCAATCCAAAGCCAATATTGGTGCTTGCTAAATCCAATTTATTGGCTAAGTTAATGTCCACAATTTACCTTCCTTTTATTATTATTTAAAGCAGCTTGCTGGAGTTTTTCCTACTTCCATGAAGGACTTTTTCCAATTAATACATACAATGGTTTTAATATTTGAGACTAAGTGAGAGATGAAAGATTTTCAGTATTCCAACAATATTGCAAACTACATTAACATGAGAAAACATTGTACTTTATCAATTACAGCAGGTTATAGTTTTGTTTTACAAACTAAACACCATTGAAGAATTTGATAGAGCAGCAGGGACCCTGCAGCCTGTCCCAATTGTTTGCTTAGTTCAGGCTCTTAAGATAAGATAGTGTCTCTGATGTTTCTTTTCATTCTTAAAAAAGGATTACTGGTTAACAATGTCATCAGTAAAGTTTCCCCCAGTTTTTTTTTTCTATGCAGCTAGATTATTATCACCATGCCAGGACAAATGGTTGGGCTATGCACACAGCCTTGGGGAAGCACTGCAAAAGTCCATTGTTGACTTTTCTACAGGTAGAAGAATGCAGGCTGGCTTGACATGCCTAAGGAAATTCTAAAGAAAGTCTTAGCACGTTTTAAAACAAAGTGATAGTGACATTGTTGGATATTAATTTTTTGCAACAAACTAGCAATATTTGGGACTGCTGCATACTACAGTGTTATTATTTTTATGTTAAGAGATTGCTTCTGTGACACATACCTTTTTATAATAATTAAAGCCATAATTAACCACATTGTACTTCTGTTTAATATTATGCTGAAATATCGGTAAATTTATACACTCTTTTAAGTATTCATTTGAAACTTTTACTCATACAATTTTAATTAACAGGGGGTTAAAAATCTTGTTAAATTTATAACACTTTTAAATACTCTCTACTTATATTAGATGAACTCAACTATTACTTGAAATTTTCTTTCATATTAAAAGAACAAATCTCTTGTAATTAGTTTGAAATAAAAAGCTACTTTTCAGGATTTGATTTTTAGAAAGCAGGTTAGAACATTATGTTCCTTGAAAAGAGATAAGACCCTTTCTTCTTCAAATACTGAGGAAATGATGAGGTTAAAGCACAAGAAGCTATTTTGATTAAACAGACTTTCTTTGTATACTGATTTTATTCAGGAAACTTACTAAAACAGACTAATGACTTGAGAGACTTTGAAAAAGGACAAAATTTTTAACTTTGCATTAATATACTATTTGATACGAAACCTTTTAAAACTTTATAGACAGACCCATCAAATCTTACTCCACTTAAATCATAAAAATTTCTTTTCCATGAACCTTCTACACTTTCAGTATTAATTCAGGTTTTGCCCCACACTCTACTCCTTCTCAATAATCAATCATTTTATTTTAGGACAAAATCATCTCCTTTTCCTTAAAAATAAAAACACATTCCATATATCCCACATACTAAGTTACCAGGCAAACTTCTTACAAAGTTTAATTACCATCAACACTAAACAAATGGTAAGGGTAGGGCCATATTAGGAACTTAGGGATAAGAGCCACATTGGGAAAATAGGAATTGCAGGTGCCTTCAGATAAAAATTTTTAAAGGTTTCCACTTGATAAGAAGGGAGGAAGCAGCTGCAGAGGAACCGGTAGGTAAAACGGGACTTTGCGCACAGGAAGGGACTTTTCCAAAGGCAGATATGCTCTTTTCAGCTAACCGCAGTGTTCTACTTCTGTGCCTGCTTGCTTGCTCGCTTACCAGTAAACCCCCCTCCTATGTAAACACCCCTTCCCCTAGATTCAGGGCTGCTCTCTCTTCTGTGTAGGATGGGGCAGTTGCCGTGTGGCTAATAAAGCTCTCAATTGGAACTTTATTCAAAGTCTGAGTCTAGTCGATATTGCTTGTCTATAACAAAACTTGTTAAAATAATGAAATTTACTTTAAACACTTAGTAGCATGCAATACCAGAAACAGTCCCTTAGAAGCAAGTTGTCAGGGAAGACTGGCCACCAACAAATTTTCCTCTTATAAAATTACCTTTTATTAGTAGTATTATCAATTCAGGTTTTGTTTAATAATGACTTTTTGGAATTAGCCATTTAAATACCTTAATTTAAACAATGGTTCATTAAACTTCTTATAATTATTTATAATTTTAAGACAAATTTTACCTTCAGAGAACACATCCCCTTACTTAAAGTTACCACAATACCTTCTACAACTTGCCACATGCATTTAAGTTCCAAGAGTTTATGAAAATTAGCCATCTTACTTTAGGACAAAACACACCTTTTAGAAAAAACTTATTAAATTTCAGTCAGCATTCCCACAAACTTTTAACCTTCTTTAATATTCATTTAAGTTTTACATCCTTCATTTTATCCTGTGAAGAAAAATAAACTATTCATTTCAATCTAGGCAAGAACAACTTTTTATGAAGACTTATAGTAATTTTGTTAATCAAGACTTAAAATTTTTATCATTGTAGAGATCTTATTAACATTTAAACTTATGTATTAATATAAGCCCTTATTTAATTTTTGGCCATTTGAATAGAGCTCTTTTAAAAATTTTTACTCATTAATTTATATTACCATCTGGAGGTATCAAAATATACACTGACATTGAACAAAA
This sequence comes from Dasypus novemcinctus, assembly GCF_030445035.2. Classification (NCBI taxonomy): domain Eukaryota; kingdom Metazoa; phylum Chordata; class Mammalia; order Cingulata; family Dasypodidae; genus Dasypus; species Dasypus novemcinctus. The sequence continues at coordinate 108,622,116 of NC_080704.1, forward strand.
AGACAAACACAAAACAATTACAACACATTAACAGAAACATACAGTTTACAATTGACTCATAATTCTTACTTTCTTGGTATAGCTGCTTTAATTTCTCTGTTATATCACATCTTAGATTGTACTTTTTAAGATTTCTTCTGGAATCCATGTTGCCTGTAACATGCAAGCTTGGGCTTGGAAACATTTTCATTAGTTATCAGCAATTAGTTAAGATAACTTGAGCAGCATAAATGTAGCTAAGCTCTTATTTAGCAGTTTAGACAGACTATTAACACATATTTTTGGATTAATACTCAGTAAGACTATACTGAGACTTGAAGTTCAGGAGTAAACTATGGATTTAAAACTGAAAATTCCTTTTAACACCTTGATAAAAATTTTGTACTAATTTTATTATTTTGGTTAAATAGGCCCAATCAGGATTAGCATGGAAACAAAACAGAACACTAATGTTGCCATGTTTTTCTCTTTTTCCAGTAGCTTAACTTTATTAACCCCCACTAGCCCACAGCTACATTGTCTTGTAGACAGCAGGAGGTTTGCAGAGTTGCTGCCAGGATAGTTTCCTTATCTTAGTTAACACTTTAACAGAGAGTTTTCTTTTTTAAAGATTTATTTATTTAATCCCCCCCCCTCCCCCGGTTGTCTGTTCTCTGTGTCTGTTTGCTGCGTCTTGTTTCTTTGTCTGCTTCTGTTGTTGTCAGCGGCAGAAGTGTGGGCGGCGCCATTCCTGGGCAGGCTGCACTTTCTTTCACGCTGGGCGGCTCTCCTTATAAGTGCACTCCTTGAGCGTGGGGCTCCTCTACACGGGGGACACCCCTGTGTGGCAGGGCACTCCTTGCGTGCATCACATGGGCCAGCTCCACACGGGTCAAGGAGGCCCGGGGTTTGAACCACAGACCTCCCATGTGGTAGACGGACACCCTAACCACTGGGCCAAGTATATTTCCCCAGAGAGTTTTCTTACAAGCCTGATTTCACTAACAAGAACTTTATTTAGTATTTTTGCCTGTTTTAAATCTTTCGATAGTTTAAAAGGTATTGGCTCAGGATGAAACTCGACACCCCCTTGCCAAATATTTGTATCTGGTGGTATCGCATGTAATGTTACTGGGAAAGCAGATAATAATAGTTTAACATAAGGCAAAGCATCAGCAACATCTGAAAACATGTCTAACTTAGGCTTAGTAACAGAAGGCAATTCAGTAGGTGCAGAGGGTTGTACTGGATACACAGAATATATTTCATTAGGACACTTCACTGAGCTTTTGTTGATGAAAGGGTTAATATCAGGATGAGGGAAAAAACCTGACAGTTCCCCATTCACCTCAAGTTCCTGTTCTTGTTCCAATTTACTTTCTTTCATTTCAAATTTACTTATGGGCTTAGAAAATATAATAATTTAATCTTTCTCTCCTTCTTCAGACTGTAAAGGATCTAAAGCTGCCGCTATCTGGTGGCATAAGGCCCATACTAATGAATGAATTACCTTTTTTTATATACTCTTTGTAAAGCTTTCATTACACATCTCCACTGTTTCAAATTTAAAACATTACATCCCTGAGGCTGAAACCAACCACAATGCTTTTGTATTAAAGCAAACAGTTCCTTTAACTCACAACTTTTTACAGGCACCCCACTAGCTTTCAATAAGGTTTTTAACACTTGCAAATGTTCTTCCACAAGTCCAGTTCGATTACCCATTACCCTGATGACTTCGCGGAAAATGTTAAAAGAAGACTCGAGTCACACTGCTTTGGACGTCACACGACCCTCAACGAAATGTTTTCTGTGGTTCCTGATATTGATTTGGAAGACTCACTAACTTTTTCAGGCCCCACGTCTGGTGCCAGATGTTGGAGATTTGGACCCAAAGGGTATGGGCAATGAAAGAGAAAAAGGAGAAAGGAAAGAAAGAAGGAAAGGGAAGGGGAGGGGAGGGGTGGGGAGGAAGAAAGAAAGAAAGGAGAAAGAAAGCAAGCTGGGATCAGGGGGTCTGCAAGTAGAGACTCATTAGACAACTTTATTGTTTTACAAGGGGCTCTCTATATACCCCAGTCTACGTGACAACAGGCAGGAACACGTAGCCTACGTGACAATAAGCAGGAACATGTAGCCTATGTGACATCAAGCAGCATTACCCATAGTCTAAGGAATTTTAAAAAATCTTATCTCAAGGTACAAAGTATAAGTGTTCTATTCACTACAAAAGGTATGTGCTCATCTTTTCTTTCAACCTTTAACAGCCTCATCCCATTTTCTGGGAACTCTTAATTACTGCATTCCTTAGGTTGCAAGCATAGCCATGGAGACAGCATGTCTCTCCTTGTGAGGCCACTGTGCCTCAGTTTCCAACAATGAATCAAACCACTATCTCCTAGACGTTCACAGTCATAAACTGGATTTCTGTTCCTAGGTATCCAATTTGTTTCACCAAATATAAAACCAGATCACAAAAATGAAACAAAATACATCATGGTATAAAGGCACCTAAATCTTCAAATTCTATATTGCTTTTTTTTAACCAATTTTATTCATATATAAAATAAAGCATATAATTCCTCAATACAATCAATGGTATTTCCCATAATCACATAGTTGTGCATTCATCACTTCAATCATTATTATATACTGCTGCTGTTTTGATCATTTCTTCAGCTTTGTTAGGAGTTGTCAGATGATTGTAAATGTGAGTTTAGTCATTACAGCAAGGGTTGTGTGATAGGAAAGAATATAACTATGGGGATAGCAATTTCTGTGGAAGACAATCAGGATCAATAACCCTAACAAATAAGTTGAGTGGATGCATGCACAAAGTCCTCCCATCCTGATTCACCTCCCCAGGGGTGCCCAAAAGGCCAGGTTGGAGGTGGGGTGGACTAGGGGCAGACAACTAAGTGGAAATGGAGGGTATGGTTTCCAGCCAATGGGTATCTCATTTTTTAGGGTCTGCCTAAAGTATCTAAACTGGAAAAACAAGCATCTTGAAGGACTGACTACTGCCCTTCTCACGTTTTACTGTGCATGAGTATCATGGGGATTTTGCTAGAGTGCAGATTCTGACTAAGGAGGTCTGAAATGGGTCCCAAGATTCTCATTTCCAACAAACTCCCAGGTGATGTTGATGTTGCTGGTCCACAGACCACACCTTGAGTAGTAACGGTTTATGGAATGATCATCACTGAGCAATTGTCTATGTCATTATATGACTAATAGGGATTTAGCAATTATCTAAACCTGAGGCAGAGAGGGGGTAATGTGGGGGAGAGGGGAAGGGGAAACCTGTAAATTCAAATCCTGGCTTTACTTTGTGCAACCTTTGCCCTAGATGATGCTTCCTGCGGATTCCTATCCAGAAACACTTAATATTGGATCATCAGGCTTTTACTCTTGGTAATTCTACACTTGGGCTTATTAATCAGTAAACTCAAATATTTTAATAAAGCCTCCTGGGACTCAAAATAGAGTAAGTCTTTGTAATTTCTGTTCCTAAGTGTGATGGTGTTGGACTCAGATGTAATCTTTCTACATATGCTTCTTCTGTCAGTTGTACTGAACCTGTGGTTGGCATTGTGGTGTATACTCAGGAGACATGGATCTCTGGACTGGCCATGTGCCAGCTGGGCCCTGAGCCTCAGCACAGTTGAAAATCCTACTCTCCAGTTCATTGGACTTACCCAGGTCAGCTAACAGGGAGGTGAAGATGGTCAACCACCACACCAGGGAACCGAGAGTGCCTACAACTGCAAGCAGGAGAATCACATCCATCAGCCATGTGGGATCTAAGCCCCCTCTTTATATAAAGATGGAGTGGACATCACCATCCCAGGGTCCACAGGATGGAGGAATAAAATATGGATTAGAGTGGACTTACTGATATTCTACTATAGAACTATTGTGACTCTAGAAATTGAGGGAATAGTATCATTTATGTGGAGACGGTGGCCACGGTAGTTGCTGAGGGCAGGGAGAGGGAAAAAGAGGTGTGATGTGGGGCCATTTTTGGGGCTTGGAGTTGTCTTAAATGATACGGAAAAGACAGATGCTGGACATTATATATCCTGCCATAATCCACTGAATGGACTGGGGGAAAGTGTAAACTACAATGTAAACTATAATCCATATGGTGCAGCAGTGCTCCAAAATGTATGCACCAAATGCAATTAATGTGCCACAATGATGAAAGAAGTTGTTGATGTGGGAGGAGTGGGGGGGGTAGGATGTGGGGTATATGGGAACCTTATATTTTTTGTGATTTATGTATCTTCAAAAAAGACAAACATTTTTTAAAAATAAAATTTGTATATAGCACAAACACACAAACAAAAGAAGACCTCATACCATATGTCTCAATGTTTAAAGTTATAAATAAAAGTAACAAAGTGTTGAATAAAATGTTTTTTCCTCTCCCATGACACATATATCTCTAGAATTACCCGGAAGACTAGATTCAAAGTGAGAAATCTTGTATTTCTTGAATTTCTAACACAGAACACAATAATAAGATAGCTGACCTCTTGCCTCTGGCCCACACCTACTCTTCTGTCACACCTCAGTTTTTTTTAACAAATCAACTTTATTGATACATATTAATAAAGCACAAATCCATCCAAAGTTTACAATTAATGGCATTCAGTATAATGATATAGTTTTGCATTCATCACTTCAATCATTTTAGAGCATATTAATTATTCCAATAATAATAGTAAACAAAAATCTTATCACCTCTCAATCTATGCTTCCTCTGCCGTACATATCTGTTATTCTGTTTCCATCTACAGTTTATTTTTATTTATATTTATATTTTATTTATATTTATATAAGCAACATCACCCATATTCACAGTTTACATGAGGTTTCATTAAATTATGCAGTCCCATATTACCTTTTTTTAGCTTTCTTTCTAGTAGTATACATGACCTTAGACTAACCTTTTCAATCACCATCATACCCACATAATAGCTCTGCTATTTACAAACACTTTGATATGCTTTCAACATTTCTATTAATTTCAAAATATTTACCAAAAAGACTTTTTTACCAATTCTGCACAAATTAACCCTCAGTTTTCCATTCTCTACCCCTATTCTTTTTTCTGGTGACCTATATTCTAATTATTAACTCCATGAGTTAACAAAATACATTTAGTTCGTAATAGCACAATAATAAAGCATTTGTCATTTAGTGTCTGGCTTGCTTCATTCAATATAAAGTCCTCCAGGTTCATCGTTGTTGTCATATGCTTCATGACTACATTTCTTCTTACAGCTGCATAAAATTCCATCATGTGTATATACCACAGTTTGCTTTTCCATTCATCAGTTGATGGACACTGAGTACGATGAGTATGCCACAATGATGGAGGAGGTTGTTGGTGTGGGAGGAGTGGGAGGTATATGGCAACCTCTTATATTTTTTAATGTAACAGTTTTTTGTGATTTTTGTATCTTCAAAAAAAAAAAACAATTTACCAAAATAATGGGGTGGGGGATGGGGTATATGGGAACCTCATATTTTTTATGTTTTTTTAAATTTTTTATGTTTTTTAATGTAACATTCTTTGTGATCGATTAACTTTAATTAAGAAGTGTAAAAAAACATTGAAAATATAAATAAATAAAGTCAGGAAATGAGAGTCCTTAAAATTCATTCTTCTTTTTTTAAGACATTTATGGCTAATCAGGGCCTTACCTTCCAATTAAATTAGATAATTTGTTTTTCCTTTTCTGAAAAAAAAAGGCTATTAAGATTGCATTGCATCTATAAATCAGTTTGGGTAGGACTGACATTTTAATGATATTGAGTCTTCCAATCTATAAAAATGGAATATCCTTCCATTTAAGTCTTCTTCAGTTCCATCTAGCAATGCTTTATACTTTTCTGAATACAGGTCTTTTATGTTCGAAGTTAAGTTTATTTCTAAATACTTGATTCTTTAAGTTGCTATTATACATGGAAATTTTTTCTGATTTGCTCCTCAGATTACACATTAGTAGTATATAGAAATGCTATTGAGACTTCTGGGAAAATGGCATCAAAGTAGGTATGCAGAGTCTGCCCTCTTTCTCTCTCTCACACACACACACACAAAGCAAATAGAAGGCAGGGACCTACCTTTCTAAAGGAGCTGCTCTGGATACTTACAGAACTAGAACTGTAAGGTGCTCTGAGCCACCTAGGAGGGTACTGGAAATATAAAGAAGCCAAAGGAAAGCCATGAGTTGCTCATCCATGTGGCTGGAAATGGCACATATACTCCACCCTCAGGGAAAGTAGCCTTTTGGAGCTACTGGCCCACTGCTATCAATGGACTGGGAGGGGGACATCCCTGGGAGGAAGAGAGGTCTCACAGAGGGGGGAGAGAGGTGACTTTGCCATGAATTTGGCCAGTTGAGCACCATTTGAATCCCAGCAGGAATCCCAACTGGACTGGGAGAGGAGAGGGGGGGATCTATGCAGACAGGCTGTCCCACACAGCCACCCAGTGAGAAAGAGGAACCAGTTTAGCCAGGGGCAGGGTACAAGCACCTAATCAGCAGGACTCTAGCAAACTGTGAAGTCTAAAATGCCTGGGGGAAAAGGGGCAGGTAGTTTTCTGAAGCGTAATCAACTGAACCAGACAATTTACCTCAGTGGAGGAATCCCTGCCTTGCATATATGAGAACAATGGTTTGATTCCCAGGTCTCCTTAGTGAAGTGATCAAGATCCACTGGGTTATTAGGCATCTTGCAGATACCTTGGACAGGGAACATATATTCTTTTTGTTTTAGGTTTTCTTGGATCTGTTACTTTTTATCTTTTCCTTATTTTACTCTCAAAAACACAGTACATGATGATGGATGCAATTCTCCTGCTTGCAGTGCCCCCTCTTGATACAGAGGGGGAGTGGACATAACCATCCCAGGGTCCACAGGCTGGAGGAATAGAGTGTGGATTACAGTGGACTTACTGATATTCTACTAGGGAACTATTGTGATTAGTAATGGAAGAAACTGTACCACTGATGTGGAGAAAGTGGCCATGTAGCTGCTGAGGGTAGGGAGAGGGAAGAAGAGATATGATGGGGGGGGGTGCATTTTCAGGACTTGGAGTTGTCCTGTGTAGTACTACAGGGGCAGATGCTGTACATTGTCCTGCCATGGCCCATTGGGTGGACTGGGGGAGAGTGTAAACTACAATGTAAACCACTATCCGTGTGGTGCAGCAGTGTTCCAAAATGTATTCACCAAATGCAATGAATGTGCCATGATGATGAAAGAGGTTGCTGATGTGGGAGGAGTGGGGTAAGGGGGATGGGGGGTATATGGGGATTTTATATTTTTTGAATGCAACATAAAAAAATAAATAAAACAACAGTACATCACCTGCAGAGGGCAGCTGCATTGTGATGAATATTGGCAGCATGAGGAGCTCCTTGGAGGAAGGCTGTTATTCCTTGGTTGTTTTTCTTTAGTTGCTGCGGTTTTGTTTCTTGTTTGTTGTGTTTCCCCCAATTTTTCTTTTACCGATTTTTTCTACCTACATTATTTATTTTCTTTCCTTCATTTTCCTACCTTCTGTTTTCTGTTTTTTTTTATTCCACCTCTTTTTGTTTGGTCTTCAAGGTTGATGTTTTTTTTTTAAAGTTTTCTGTTTTCTTTCTTTTTTTCTTTTTCTTTTTTTCTCTTCTCATTATTCCAGACTTTTTATACATGCTATCTATTTTTCTCTAATTTGTTTCTCATTTCATTTATTCTATTCCATTTTTTATTCTTATTACTTTGTACTTATGATTTTTACTCATGTTAATTATTTATTTTCCTAGGACTTGTATGGCTTCTCTTCTACCTTTATTATTATTGTTACTATTATTCTTTTTCTCTTCTTATCTCACTCCTTTTCTCTGGTCCTATTTCTTTCCAAGGGAACACAGACAACAGCAAGGAAATAGAATAAGAGGAATGAAGTGTCAAAATGAAACCTTACCATACACACAAATACAAGAAACAAATAAAACCCTAGAGTAGAAAGAGAAGCTAACCAACTAAATAAACCCATCAAGATAAACAGATGCCTAGATACCAAAAACTACAAGCCATACAAAGAAACAGGAGGATATGGCCCAGTCTAATGAACAAACTAAAAAACAGTAGGAGATGCAGAACATGAAATAACTAATCAGATGTCCTAACATATATCATGAATCAACTTAATGAAGTGAAGAAAGATATTAAGGATATTAAGAAGACACTGGGAGAGGCGGCGGACTTGGCCCAGTGGTTAGGGCGTCCATCTACCACATTGGAGGTCCGCAGTTCAAACCCTGGGCCTCCTTGACCTGTGTGGAGCTGGCCCATGCACAGTGCTATGTGCGCAAGGAGTACAGTGCCATGCAGGGGTGTCCCCCATGTAGGGGAGCACCATGCGCAAGGAGTGCACCCCGTAAGGAGAGCCACCCAGCGTGAAAGAAAGTGCAGCCTGTCCAGGAATGGTGCTGCCCACACGGAGAGCTGACACAGCAAGATGACGCAACAAAAACACAGATTCCCATGCCACTCACAACAACAGAAGCAGACAAAGAAGATGCAGCAAATAGACACAGAGAACAGACAACTGGGGAGGGGGGTGGGGGGGAAGGGAGAGAAATAAATAAATAAATAAATAAATAAATAAATAAATAAATAAATAAGACACTGGGAGAACATACCGAAGAAATTGTAAACAAACATGAAAAGATAATGGATATGGTCATGATGAATACACTGGAAGTACATTGCAACAGATTTGAACAGGGAGAGGAAAGAATCAGTAATATGGTAGACAGTATATCTGAAATCAGTCAGATAGTAGAAAAGATAGGAAAAAACCAGCAAGGGCTTATGGACTTGAAGAACAACATGAAAAGCACAAACATATGCATTACAGGCATCCCAGAAGGAGAAGAGAAAGGAAAAGAGGCAGAAGGAATGTTGGAGGAAAAAAGACTGAAAATTCCCCAACTCTATTGAGGGATATGGACATACATGTCCAGGAAGAACAGCACACTCCAAACAGCATAAATCCTAACAGGCCTACTCCAAGATATATACTTATCAAACTGTCCAATGCTCAAGAAAAATACAGAATACTGAAACCAGTAAGAGAAAAGAGCTCCATCACATACAAAGAAAACTCAATAAGATTAAGTGCTGATTTCTCATCTGAAATCATGGAGGCAAGAAAGCAGTGGTATGACATAGTTAAGGTGCTGAAAGAAAAAAAATTAACTTCCAGCCAAGAATTTCCTATACAGAAAAGCTGGCATTCAAAAATGAGGGAGAGTTCAAAATATTCACAGATAAACAGAAATTAAGAGTTTTTCAAAAAGAAACCTGCCCTTCAAGGAATACTAAAGGGTACTGGTATTCTACTATAGACTTATCGTGATTCTAACAATGGAAGAATTTATTTCATTGATGTGGATGCAGTGGTCACTGGAGGTACTGAGGTCAGGGGGAGGGATAACAGGTGTAACATGGGGGTATTTTTGGACTTGGGAATTGTCCTGAATATCAATGCAATGACAGATAAAGGACATTATATGTCTTGCAATAACCTACAGAATTGTGTAGGAGAGAGTGCACACTATAATGTAAACTATAATCCACATTCAGTGGCAATGTTCCAAAATGTGTTCCTCAATTGCAGTGAATGTACCACACTAATGAAGGATGTTGTTAATGGGGGCAAATGTGGGCAGTGTGTCAAGCAGGGCATATGGGAATCTCTTATTTTTTATGTAATACTTATGTAATCTAAATAACTTTTTAAAAATTAATAAATTTAAAAAATTAAAGAGAAAATGAAATACTAAAGGGAATTCTGCAGGTCGAAAGGAAAAAACAGGAGAAGAGAGTTGAAGGAGAATGTAAAATAACTAAAAGGATAAAAATAAAAATTTAAAAAAATATGGCATACATAAAACTTAAGGAAATGTGGCTAAGGTAATTTCTTAAAAGTATTAACACTGAATGTTAATGACTTAAATTCTCCAGTCAAGAGACACAGATTGGCAGAATGGATAAGGAAATAAGACCCATCTATTTGCTGTCTACAAGAAACTCACTGTCGACCCAGGGAAGCGAGGTGACAGAAAGTGAATGGTTGGAAAACAATTTACATGCAAACAATAATAAAAAAATGGCAGAAGTGGCTATACTAATATCAGACAAAAGACTTAAATGCAAACTATTAAAATAAGAGATAAAGAAGGACACTAAATATTAATAAAATGGGTAATCTACCAAGAAGAAAGAACAATCATAAACATTTATGCACTTAACCAGTGTGCCTCAAAATACATGAGGCAAACATTGGAAAGACTAAGTGGAGAAACAGATGCTCTATAATTATATTGGGGGACTTTAATAAATATGATCACCTATTGACAGAAATTCTCAACAGAGAATTAATAAAGAAAGTAAGACATTGAATAATACATTAAAAGATCTGGACCTAAAAGACATATACAGAATATTACACCCAAATACAGCAGGATATATATTCTTCTCAAGTGCACAAGAATCATTCTCCAGGATATACCATATGCTAGGCCAAAGAACAATGCTCAATTAATTCAGAAAGACGGAAACTGTACAAAGTAATTTCTCTGACCACAATGGAATGAAGCTGGAAGTTAGTAAGGGAAAGAGAAGCAGATTTGGCACAAAGGTATGGAAGTTAAAGAACAAATTCTTAGACCATCAGTGGGTCAAGGAGGAAATTGTAAAAGAAATCAGTACCTACATTGAAATGAATGAAATGGAAAACACAATGTATCAAAATCTACAGGATGCACAAAAGCTGTACTGAAAGGGAAATTCATAGCCAGAAATGTCTATATTAAAAGAGAAGAGCTAAAATCAAAGAACTGCAAACCTGGAGAAATTAGAAAAAGAATAGTAAATTGAACCCAATGAAGAAGAAAGAATGAAAAAACAAAGATTAAAGCAGAGCTAAGTGTGGGCTATGGTGTGGAACATGGGACATGGGGTGCAGCAATGCCCAGAGATGTACTCACCAGATGCAATGGAAGTGACATGATGATGGGGGAGAGTGTTACTGTGGGGGGAGTGGTGGGGTGGGGGTGGTGGGGGCAAATGGGGACCTCATATTTTTTTAATGTAATATCTTTTTAAAAAATGAATAAATTGAGTAGAATTTGGGGGAAAAAAAAGCAGAATGAAACTAAAGATAAGAAGGCATTAGAAAAAAATAAATCAAACCAAAATTTGGTTCTTGGAGAAGATTAATAAAATTGATAAAGCCTTGGCTAAACAGAGAAAAAAAGAGAAGATGAAAATACATCAAATAAGAAATGAGGTAGGGGATAGCACCACTGATCCCCAGAGAAATAGAGTATCATAAACTGATACTTTGAAAAATTGTATGCCAACAAAATGGATAATTTAGAGGAAATGGACAAATTCCTAGAAACACACAAGCAGCCTACATTGACAAAAGAAGAAAGTGATGAGTGATGAACTTAACAGACCAAATACAAGTAACAAGATTGAGTTAGTAATCAAAACCTCCCAATGAAGAAAAGCCCAGGACCAGATGGCTTCACAGGTAAATTCTACCAAAGATTACTGAAAAACAGACACCAATCCTGCTTGAACTCGAGCATATACAGAAGTGGAGGGAACATTGCCTCACTCATTCTATGATACGAGCATTATCCTAATACCAAAGCTAAACCAAGATGCCATGAGGAAGGAAAAGTATAAACCAATCTCTCTACTGAACCTAGGTTCTAAAATCCTCAACAAAATACTTGTGAATCATATGCAACAACACATCAAACGAATTATACACCATGACCAAGTGGGTTTCATCCCTGGTACGAAGGATGGTTCACCATAAGAAAATCAGTGTAATACAGCATATAAACAGATTGAAAGAAAAAAATCACATGATAATCTCTATAGATGCAGAAAAAGCTATTGACAAAATAAAGTATCCTTTCCTGATACAAAGCACTTTAAAAGATAGGAATAGAGGAAAATTTCCTCAATATGATAAAAGGTGTATATGAAAAACCCATTGCTAACATCATCATAATTCAATGGTGAAATCCTAAAGCTTTCCCTCTAAGATCTGGAACAAGACAAGGATGCCCACTGTCACTGCTCTTATTTAGTATTGTGTTAGAAGTACTTATTCAAGCACTTAGGCAAGAAAAAGATATAAAAGTCATCCAAATTGGAAAGGAAAAAGATAAAATTTCACTTTTGCAGATGACATGATCCTGTACATAGAATGCCCTGAGAAATCTACAACAAAGCTTTGAGAACTTATAAATGAGTTCAGCAAAGTGGCATGTTATAAGATCAACATGCAGAAATCAGTAGTATTTCTCTACACCAAAAATGAGCAATCTGAGGAGGAAATAAAGAAAAAAACATCCCATTTATATTAGCAACTAAAAGAAATAAATACCTAGGAATAAACTGAACTAAAGATGTAAATGTCTTGTATGCAGAAAACTATACAACACTGTTAAAGGAAACCAAAGAAGACCTAAATAAATAGTAGAATATTTCCCGTTCATGGATAGGAAGACCAAACTTTATTAAGACATCTATCCTACCCAAACTGATTCACAGTTTTAACACAATCCCAATAAAAATTACCATGGCCTTTTTTTCTGCCTTTTTTTCTTGTATTTTTTGAAGATACTAGATCACAAAAAATGCCACATTAGAAAGTTTAAGCAGTTCCCATATACCCCACTCCTCCCACATTGACAACCCCTTTCATCATTGTGGCACGTTCATTGCATCTGGCAAATACATCCTGGAGCACCGCCGCACCGCATGGACTACAGTTTACACTGGAGTTCACACTCTCCACCACTACAATCAGTGGGCCATGGCAGGATATATAAGGGCCAGCAACTGTCCCTGCAATATCATTCAGTACAACTCCAAGTCCCGAAATGTTCCCACATCACACCTTCTCTTCCCTCTCCCTGCCCCCAGCAACTACCATGACCATTCTCTCCACATCAATGCTACAGTTTCTTCCATTACTAGTCAGAACAGTTCTATAGTAGACTACCAGTAAGTTCACTCTAATCCATATTTTATTCATCCTATGGACCCTGGGATGGTGATGTCCACTCCATCTTTATATATAGAGGGGGCTTAGATCCCACATGGGTGATGGATGTGATTTTCCTGCTTGGGGTTGTAGGCACTCTTGGTTGCCTGGTGTGGTGGTTGACCATCTTCACTTCCCTGTTAGCTGACCTGGGTAAGTCCAGAGAACCAAAGTAGGAGTTACAACTCTGCTGAGGCTCAGGGCCCAGCTGGCACAGAGGCAGTCCAGAAATTATAGTCTCCTGAGTATAAACCAACTGCAGTGCCACTATAGGTTCAGTAAAAGTGACAGAAGAGGCATGTGTAGAAAGATCACATCTGAGTCCAACTCCATCACACTCAGGATCACAAATGACAAAGTAGGGCCCAATGACAAGGCACTCTGCCACCACAGCATTTTTTACTGAATTGGAAAAGCGTACTATGAACTTTATTTAGAAGGGCAAGGGGCCCAAAATAGCCAAGGATATATTGAAAAAGAAAAATGAAATTGTAGGAATCACACTATCTGACTTTAAAACATACTACAAAAGTACAGTGGTCAAAACTGCACGGTATCAGCAGAAAGACAGAAATACTAACCAATGGAATGGATTTGAGAGTTCTGATATAGATCCTCAAATATACATTCAAATTTTATTCTACAAGGGCACAAAGCCCACTCAACTGGGAAAGAATGGCCTCTTCAAAAAATGGTGCTTGAAGAACTGGATATCCATATCCAAAAGATTGAGAAAGGAACACCATCTTACACCTGATATAAAAATTAAGTCAAGATGGATCAAAGATCTATATATAATAGCCAAGACCATAAAGATCTTGGAAGTAATGTAGGGAAGCATCTACAAGATCTTGTATTAAGAAAGGGTTTCTTGAAATTTACACACAAAGCACAAGCAACATAAGAAAAATAGATAAATGGGACCTCCTCAAAGTTAAAAACTTTTGCACCTCAAAGGAGTTTGTCAAGAAAGTGAAAAGGCAGCCTACTCAATGAGAGAAAACACTTGGTAATCATATATTGATAGGGGCCTACTATCCAGTGTATATAAAGAAATCCTACACCTCGAAAATTAAAAGACAACCTATTTTACAAATGGGCAAGAGATTTGAATAGACACTTCTCCAAAGAAGAAATACAAATGGCTAAAAAGTACCTGAAAAGATGCTCAACATCACTAGCTATTAGGGAAATGCAAATCAAAAATATAATGATATATCATTTTACACCCATTAGACTGGTGGCTATTAAAAAATAGAGGACTAAAAGTATTAGAGAGGATGTAGAGGAAGTGGAACCCTTATCCACTGCTAGTGCAAATGCAGAATGGTGCAACCATTGTGGAGGACTGCCTGGCGGTTCCTCAGGAAACTAACGATAGAACTGCCATATGATCCAGCAATCCCACTACCAGAAGAAATGTAAGCTGAACAAAAACAGATATATGCACACCAATGTTTACAGAGGCATTATCCACTATTGCCAAAAGTTGGAAACAGCCAAAATATCCACCAATGACTGAATGGATAAATAAATTGTGGTATATACACACAATGGCATATTACTCAGCTCTAAGAAGGAATGTAGTATTAATACCTGGTACAACATGGATGAAGCTTGAAGACCTTATATGGAGTGAAGTAATCCAGGACAAATATTACATGACCTCATTGACATGAATTAACAAAATCGAACAGACTCATAGAGCTAGAGTATGGAAGACTGGTTTACAGGAGGCAGGAAGGGAGTAGAGGGTTGATAGCAAATGCCCATATGGGCAAAATCTATAATATGGAAGTGTGTAGCTGTGCTTTGGATGGGCATGACAGTGGTGCAGTGATGCTATTTGGTTGGGCAGTGCTGGCCTGTAAGGAGGGTAGCATAGGAGTTGCATTGTCCATGGAATGGAGGGGAGGGAAGGGAGAGAGAGTACATGAATTTGCCAATTTTAGGTATGTGGTTGAAACTACCACAATGGGAATGCTTTTTTTGTCAAATATGGTAGGAGAGGGTTACTGTTTTAGGGTATTGGATGTGGGGGGCAGGCGGGAGAGGGTGCACTTAGGGCAGGCTTCCAGAGAGTTTGTGACTGTTCATCTTGTCATTGTGCATTGCATCAGTGGGTAGAGACCCACACAATAAATGGGAAGGTGTTGGACTCCTATGCCGGGGAGTCCTGCTATGTTCTCATATAGAGGGGTGGGAGTCTCCTGAGAGCATAGGCAGTGCCTAATAGGGGAGGACAGGCCAGTATGTCAAGCCCTCAATGTTGTTGCAAGTAATTAAGAATCTTGTTCTTTAAGGACTGAAGCTTGGTGGTTGCCATGGGTCCTGAGGGGAGGGGGAGGAATAGAATATATGGGACATGGGACTTTTGGGGTGTATTTGAATGGTTCTACATGATCTTGCAATGAGGAATACAGGTCATGTTAAATTTCATCAAAATTTATAAAAGTATATTTTCCCAAATGTAAACCATAAATGTGAATCATTGACCATGGTTAATAGCAATGCTTCAATATATGTACATCAATTGTAACAAAGTACACCCACCGTGTAAAATGTTATTAATAAGGGAAAGGGAAAAGGAGAATGTTGGGTATATAGGAATCCTCTATATTCTGTACGTGACTTTTCCGTAACCTAAAGCTTCTTTTAAGATAAAATGAAAAAAAAAAAAAGACACTGGGGGAATAAATGAAAGAAAATTTCACTGTATATACAGGACAACAGATCTTACAAAGATAAAAGACATAAAGCCAAAATGTACTTTTAATTTATTATTTCAAATTCTTTTCAATTTTTTGTATTTTGTCATTTAAAAAACGATTATTTCATTTTCTTATTGTATTCAGTTATTATATTGGTATAGCAGTTTGATATGGTTATGAATTCCAAAAATATTGGATTATGTTTGTAATCTGGTCTGTACCTGGCCATGATTAAGTTATGATTAGGGCTTTGATTGGGCTATGTCATTAAGGACAAGCACTGAGGAGTTTTGATATTGGAGTTTTGATGCTGGAGTTTGATGCTGAAGTCTTAATCTGGAGGCCTGGGAAGGAAGCTCACAGAGGAAAGAGAAGCAAGTCCCAGGAAGAGAGGAACTTTGAGCCCAGAGAGGAGCAAGACCCCGGAAGGGAGGAACCCAGGAAGCCTGAACCCTCACAGACATTGGCAGTCATCCTGCTCTAACACGTGAAAATAGACTTTGGTGAGGGAAGCAATTTATGATTTATGACCTGGTATCTGTAAGCTTCTACCCCAAATAAATATCCTTTATAAAAACCAATTTCTGTTATTTTGCATCAGCACCATTTTGGCTAATACAGTTGACTTCATTTTTTAAGAAGTTTTGGATCACAGAAGGGTTACAACTGTGATGCATAGGATCACTGGTGCAGGGTATCAGTGATAGGGGACGCATGGGAGGAGGTTCACCTGGGGCATATCTATAAGACATATGAAAGAGTTAGTGTTCATGGGGCACAGTCACTGTTGTTGGAGATCCACACAATAATTAAAAGAATATCAAATTCTCATCCTGGGGAGTTCTGCTACATTCTCTAATGCAATAGCAAGAATCCCCCGAGTACAGGGGCAATAACTAGTGAACAAGTATGGACCACTGATGGGCCCTTGATATTGATGACTGTGCTTATGAACCTTTTCTCTGAAATAGAAACTTAGCCTAGTATTATTGGTTGCCTAAGAGCTACCTCCTGAGAACCTTCTTTTTGCTCAAATATGGCCTCTCTCTAAGCTAACGCAGCATACAAATACATTACCTTCCTTCCCTCCAGTTTGGCACAAGACTACAGGGGATGAATCTCCCTGGCACCAAGGAATTACTACCAAATACCAACTAGCAATGTAACTGGAAAAAGACCTTAAATAAAAGGGGGAAAGGGTAAAGACAAGTGGGTTTATATGGCTAAGAGACTTCAAAGTGAGCCAGGTCATTCCAGAGGTTACACTTTTGCACGTTTAGCACGATAGCATTGACTGCCATAGTAAATATCGCCTCAAATAGAGGGGCTCCTGAGGGCTCTGGAGACATACAGACACTATAGGCAGGGCTGATAGCTCAGGAGCTTGGCTCCCTGTCAGTGAGCCCTGCTTTGGCATTTATGCCCCAGTGTGACAGAAGTGGACTCAGATGTGGTTTCCCTAACACATGGCTCTTCTTCCCCTTTTATTTGAAACTAAAGTTACTACTAGAGTTGCCAGATTTATGTCCAAGAGACTTAAATCTTTGGGCTTGCCACGTGCCAGTTGTCCCCTGAGTCTCATCAGAGTTGCAACACCTACTCTCTGGTTCATTGGACTCATGCAAGACAATAAGGAAATGATGATGGACAATGACTATCCCAAGGAATAGATAAAGTCTATAACTGCAAGCAAGAGAGTCCCATCCATCTCGCCATGGGATCTAGACCCACTCTCAATTAGAGGCAGAATGAGCATCACAATCCCAGAATCCGCAGGACTGGAGAATGAACAATGGACTAGAGTAGACTTACTGTTATTCTACAATAGACATATTATTATTCTAGCAATGGAAGAACTTTTATCATTGTTGTGGAGGCAGTGGTCATGGGAGGTTATGAGTGGAGGGAAAGGGGAAAAATAGGTATAATATGGGGACATTTTTGGGACATTGGAATTGCCCTGAAAGACAAAGCAATAACAGATACAGGCCATTATATATCTTGTCATAACTTACAAAATTGTGTGGGAGAGAGTTTAAACAATAATATAAACTATAATCTACACTTAGTGGAAATGCTCCAATATGTGTTCATCAATTATAACAAATGTACCACACTAATGAAGGATGATGTTAATGTGGGAAAGTGTGGCAGGGGAAGGATGTGGGACATATGGGAATCCCCTACATTTTTTTTTGTCTTTATTTTTTTAATATTACATTCAAAAGATATGAGGTCCCCATATACCCCCCAGCCCCCTCCTCCACCCATAACAACAATCTCCTCCATCATCATGAGACATTCATTGCATTTGGTGAATACATCTCAGAGCACCGCTGCACCCCATGGTCCACATCATAGTCCACATCATAGTCCACACTCTAAATGTTTCACCCAGTGGGCCATGGGAGGACATACAATGTCTGGTAACTGTCCCTACAGCATCACCCAGGACAACTCCAAGTCCCAAAAACGCCTCCACATCTCATCTCTTCCTCCCATTCCCTACCCCCAGCAGCCACCATGGCCACTTTCTCCACACCAATGCCACATTTTAATGTATCATTTATGTAATCTATCTTTATTTTTTTTAGATTTTTATTTCTTTTAATTTATTTCTCTCCCCTTCCCTGACCCCTCCCCCAGTTGTCTGCTCTCTGTGTCCATTTGCTGTGTGTTCTTCTGTGTCCACTTGTATTCTTGTCAGCAGCACCAGGAATGTGTCTCTTTTTGTTGCGTCATCTTGCTGCATCAGCTCTCCGTGTGTGCAGCGCCACTCCTAGGCAGGCTGCACTTTTTTTGCGCTGGGCCACTCTGCTTATGGGGCGCGCTCCTTGTGCGAGGGGCTCCCCTACGTGGGAGACACCCCTGTGCAGCACAGCAATCTTTGTGCACATCAGCAGTGTGTGTGGGCCAGCTCATTACACTGGTCAGGAGGCCCTGGGTTTGAATCCTGGACCTCCCTTGTGGTAGGTGGATGTTCTATCCATTGAGCCAAATCTGATTCCAAAGTATCGTTAAAAAATTTTAAAAAGTGAGAGAAGAAAAAGAGATAAAAGAGAAATGCTATTGATTTTTGCATATTAATCTTGTATCCCACCACTTTGCTGAACTCATTTATTAGTTCTAGTAGCTTTACTGTGGATTTTTTCAGGATTTTCTATATATAGGATCATATCATCAGTGAATAATGAAAGTTTTATTTCTTCCTTTTCTGTTTGGGTGCCTTTTGTTTCTTTATCTAGCCTAATTTTCTAGCTACAAATTCTAGTACAATACTGAATAATAATGGGGACAGTGGGCATCCTTGTCTTGTTCCTAATCTTAGTGGGAAAGCTTTCAGTCATTCACTCTTGAGTATAATGTTAGCTTTTCGTTTTTCATAGATGCACTTTACCATCTTGACAAAGCTTCCATCTGTTTCTATCCTTTGGAGTGTTTTTATCAAAAATAGTGTGTTATATTTTGTAAAATGCCTTTTTTGCATCATGAGAGGATCATGTGATTTTCTTGTTCAATTTATCAATGGGGTTTTCAACACTAATTGATTTTGTTTTCAACCATCCATGAATACCTGGGATAAAACATACTACATCATGATGTATAATTCTTTTAATGTACTTTGTCTTTATTTTTTTAATGTTACAGTAAAAAACTATGAGGTCCCCATATACCCCCCACCCCCCTCACCCCACTTCTCCCCCCATAACAACCTCCTCAATCATCATGAGACATTCATTGCATTTGGTGAATACATCTCTGAGCACCGCTGCACCTCATGGTCAATGGTCCACATCATAGCCCACACTCTCCCACAGTCCACCCAGTGGGCCATGGGAGGACATACAGTGTCCAGTAACTGTCCCTGCAGCACCACCCAGGACAACTCCAACCCCCAAAAATGCCCCCACATCACATCTCTTCCTCCCACTCCCTACCCCCAGCAGCCACTATGGCCACTTTCTCCACACCAATGCCACATTTTCTTCGATTACTAATCATAATAGTTCATGAACAGAATACCAGTACTTTTGATTGAGTTTGCAAGTATTTTGTTGAGGATGTTTGCATCTATATTCATTAGGGATTTTGGTCTGTAATCTTTTTTTTCATAGTAACTTTATCTGGCTTTGGTCCTAGGGTGATGTTGGATTCATAGAATAAGTTTGGTAGTGCTCTTTCCTGTTCAATTTTTTGAAGAGCTTGAGCAAGATTGGTATTAGATTGTCTTTGAATAATTGGTAGAATTCACCTGTGAGGCCATCTGGCCCTGGGCTTTTCATCTATGGGAGGGTTTTGATGACTATTTCAATCTATTCACTTGTGATTGGTTTGTTGAGGTTTTCTATTTCTTCTAGGGCAGTGTAGGTGGTTCAAGTGTTTCTTAGAATTTGTCCATTTTGTCTACATTGCCTTGCTTTTTCAGCATAGTTGTTCATAATATCCTCTTATGATCTCTCTTATTTCTGCAGGGTCAGTGGTAATGTCCCCTGTTATTTCAGATTTTATTTGTGTCTTCTCTCTTTTTTTCTTTTTCAGTCTAGTTAAGGATTTTTCGATTTTGTTGATCTTCTCAAAGAAGCTTTTGCTTTTGTTATTTTTTCTTTTGTATAATTGGTTTCAATTTCACTTATTTCTAATCTGATCTTTACTATTTTTTTTTCTTCATTTTGCTTTAGGATTGCTATTCTTTTTCTTGTTCCTCCAGGTGTGCAGTTAGATCTTCAATTTTAGCTCTTCTTTTTTAATGTGAGAATCGAGGGCTATAAATTTCCCTCTCAGCACTGCCTTTCCAGTGTCTCATGGATTTGGATATAAATTGCATTTTCATTATCATTCATCTCAAGATATTTACTGAATTATCTCCAATTTCTTCTTTGACCCACTGATTATTTAAGTGTGTTATTCTCTATATATTTTAATTTTCCCTTTTTCCATACATTGATTTCCAACTTCATTCTGTTATGACCAAAGTGTTTTCAATTATTTCAATCTTTTTAAATTTATTGAGTCTTGTTTTGTGACCCAACAAGTGGTCTATCATGGAGAAGGATCCATGAGCACTTGAAGAATGTATATCCTGCTGTTTTGGGGTGTAATTCTCTATAAATATCTGTTAGGTATAGTTCACCTCTCTTATTATTCAAGCTGTTTCTTGATTTATCCTCTGTCCAGATGGTCTATTGAATTCTGATAGTGGTGTATTAAAGTCTCTAGCTGTTATTGTAGAGTGATCTATTTCTCTCTTCAATTTACCAGTATGTGCCTCATGTATCTTGGGGCACCCAGGTTAGGTGTATCAATATTTAGTATACTTCTGTTTTTTCTTGGTGAATTACCCCTTTATGAATGTATAATGAGGTTCTTCATCCCTTATAACAGTTTTGCATTTAAAATCTATTTTCTCTGGTATTAGTATTGCTACACCATCTTTTTGTTACTATTTACATGAAATGTCTTTTTCTAACCTTTTACTGTAAACCTGGTTGTTTCCTTAACGTCTGAGGTGAGTCTCCTTTACACAGCATATAGATAGCTCATATTATTTTATCCATTTTCTCAGTCTGTGTCTTTTGATTGGGGAGTTCAAGCCATTAATATTGAATGTTATTAATGTAAAGACAACTTACCTCATCCATTTTATCCTTTGGATTTCTGTTGTCATATCATACTATTGTCCATCTTTTTACCCTTTAATTTACCCTTCCTAGTAATTTTCATGTCTATACTTTCTCCCAAGTTTCTCACCCTTGTTTTTTTCCCTTTCAGGTTGCAGAACTACCTTTAGTATCTCTTGTAATTCTGGTCTTTTGGTAACATACTCTCAATTTCTGTTTGTCAGTGAAGACTTTCAACTCATCATCATTTTTAAAAGACAGTTTTAACAGATATAGAATTCTTGGTTAGCAGTTTTTCCTCATTTAGACCCTTAAATACATCATACTACACTGTCTTCTCACATCCATGGTTTCTGGTGAGAGGTCCGCACTTAATTTAATTGAAGTTCCCTTGTATGTAATGCTTTTTCTCTTGCTGCTTTCAGAATCCTCTATCTCTGATATTTGTCATTCTGAATAGCAGGTGTTTCTGGGTAGATCTATATTTGGATTTATTCTGTTTGTTGTGTGTTGCTCTTCTTGGATATTGGTATTTATGTCTTTTATAAGACTTGGGAAGTTTTTATTATTTCCTTTAATATTTTTTGCCCTTTCTCAATTCTTTTCTCCTCCTATGACACCAATAATGCTTACGTTTGTATGTTTCACATTGTTATTCAATTCCCTGAGACCCCGTTACATTTTCTCAATTATTTTTCTTTCTGTTCTCCTGTCTTTTCTAGTTTGGATGTTCTGTCTTCAAAATCACAAATTCCATCTTTGAGCAATTCAAATCTGCTCTTATGTGCCTCTAATGTTTTTTTTTAAGTTTTAAAATGTTATTAAGAAATATTTGTACATTGATTTGGAAATAAATAATACAAATAGAATGGAAAGATAAATGCTACTATCATATAGTATTCATAAAATTATATTGTCCGCAAAGTTATTTTTTAATATTTGACTGCTGTTTGATGTATTTCTTATATTTTTCTTAATTCATCCTCTTTACTGTATGTTTAAATAAGTTCATTGAAACCTGACTGGAAAAAGTAGTAAAAAAATATTATTAACCAGATAAACTTGAGAATTCCACCATAAAAATTAGATCCATATTCTGTCCTTGAGAGAAAACACTGACGTTTTAGCACATCTAAAGTCTTTTTAATATGGTTTTCAATTTTCAGATATATTCTGTAGATATGGAAAGAAGAAATAGTTTTCTAACTACATAATAAATGCTAGAATTGTGTCTTTTTAGAACAGTATATTTCAGCTTAAAATTCCTGTGACTTAAAATCATTTGTGACAGAGTGATCGTTGTGTTTTGGTTACTAAAGATGCTTTATTTAAAGGATGGTAACATGTGCTTACAGTGAAGAAAATCTAAAATCCATTTGCCTATCAGCAAATTGAAAAATAAGGCACCTAAGTGGCCTAACTACTTTATTAATACAAGGTAAGCTTTTCAAGAGAAATAAAAACGCATTTTATCATCTAGCTGAAATTTTGTTACTAATCATTATGTTTTAAATATATCCACATTAAATGTATAGTCTTGAAATTAGAAATGGATCTTCCAGTTCACATGCCTGAAACTAAAAGTAAAATATTTTTTAATTTTAATAATGTAATATATTTTTCAGGCAATATTTACTGAGCACCTTCTTCATGCCATATATCATAGTGGGGCTAGAAATAAAAATGTTGAAACAATGCAATCTCCCTGTACATGAGCCTCTCAAAATCTAAGGAATTAGGCAAAAAATATTTTTAGACTTAAATATTCATCTTTTTAAATTTTTTAATATTAAAACCTCAAAAAAATACTCTTGGGGAAATGTCAATTTTATTCTACTTTAGGAGACAGCCATGATTTTGAGAAATTATTGAGTTTATCTGTTTCTTCTTTCACATCTCTTTTATTTTACCTCATTTGTTTTTAGATTCTTAATGTAAGTGAGTGTTTCAGTAAAGAAATGCATCAGCTTCAGTGCATGTTCTTACAAAATTGTTGGGAAATTCCTACATATGGAGCAACTTCACTCACAAGACAGATATTTACAAAGGCCAGGCCTAGCAATCATAAAGTTATTCCTGTGTACGTAAGAATGAATATAAAAGGACTTCATTTTCTCAACATGGAAACTAAGTTAGTAGATTTTCAGCTGTGATTAACTTGTTACATCATTTAATATCTAAAATAACAGTGTCATCCCACATGAAAAATCTAAAAGCGTCATATATTCAAGACTGATCATTGCAACTTCCTATATAATAGCAAAAGATTATGGAGAAATATTTAAATAAATATCAGTAAGTGGTTAATATGTTAATTATAGTAGCTTTCTACTTTGGAATATTTTGCAACGATAAAAGAATGATGAATACTTTTGCACAAAATGATATCCAAGATAAAGAAAGTGTAAAAACATGATGCTGAACTGTATGCAATATGCTGCTGATTGTGTAAAATGGAGGAGGGGAACAACATACTTATGTAAATACAAATTGCTTGTGTATACATGAAAAAATCTCTGGAAGGACACACCAGAAACTCACCTTATCAGTTGCCATAATAGAAGGAAACTAGGTAAGTAGGAACAGGAGTAGAAGGATGATATTTTGTACAACTTTGCAACTTTAAATTTTTTCTGTTAATGTGTTACCAATTTTTAAAATTAATTAGGTTTAATTGAAGAAAATCTAGATTTAAAAATCTATTTATAAATTTTATCTAAAATATAAACCATAATGTAAACCATAATGGAACCATGGTTAGCAGCTATGTTTCAATATCTGTACAGCAGTTGTAGGAAATATAACATCCACAGGTAAAAAGGTCATTGCTGGGCAAGGGGGAAATGGGCTTGATGTTGGGTATATGGGGGTCCCCTATACACTATATGTGAATTTATTGTGACCTAAAACTTTTTCGAAGACATAATAAAAAAAAGAGGATGTAGACACCGAGGAAGAAATAAAAGAGATTGCCTTGCCACTGTACATACTGGGCAAAACATATTACAGAGGTGAAAGGCAAACAATCAAAAAATTTTTGATAATTCTCATTTTTAATACACTAATTATTTTTTACTCTATTTTAGTTTTTCTAATTATTATATATTTTATTTTTAATCTTTAAAGCTATAATAAATATTTCATTTTCCAATTAATTGAATATGGAAATACATTAGGATTCATATTTGAAGAAGTTTTGGATCACAAAGGGGTTCAACTATGGCAGGGGAGGGGCATTGGTGTGGGATGTCATTGATGGGGGATGCACTGGAGGGAATTTGCCTGGGCATGCATATAGAGTATATAGATACATTCAGATATTCGTTGGGTATTGACATAGTGGGTAGAGTTTCACACAACAACTGAGGGAGTGCTGAGTTCCCATCTTGAGGAGCTCTGTTCCACTCCCCAATGGAACAGCAACAATCCCCCAAATGCAAGGGCAAAGACCAGTGAAGAAGGATGGTCCAATGATGGGCCCTTGATACTAATGACTATGTTTATGAGCCTGTGTGCTTGAAATTTCAACTAGGCCTAGATCTGCAGAGTGCCCAAGAGTTAACCTCCTGAGAGCCTCCATGTTGCTCAAAAGTGGGCACTCTCTAAGCCAAATGCAGCATATAAATGCATTCCATTCCCCATAGGGTGGGACATGACTCCAAGGAATGAGCCTCTCTGGCACCAAGGGATTACTACCAAGAGCCACCTAGTGATGTAACAAGGAAAAAGACATTGAATAAAAGGGGAAATGGTAAAGACAAATGAGTTTATATGGCTAAGAGTCTTCAACATGAGTAACAAGGTCAGCAGAGGGGTCACGCTTATGCACGTATCAGCAGGATCTCAGAGAGAGCCAAAGTAGATACAATCCCCGATAGTGGTGTTCCTGAGAGTTACAGAGACACATAGGTTCTATGGTCATAGCAGATGGCTCTGGAGTTCAGTGCATTGCCAGTGGGTTTTACTTTGGAATTTGTGCTCCTGAATGTGATGGAGTTGTACTCAGATGTGGCTTCTCTAAACATGCCTCTTCTGTCACTTTTATTGAACCTGTGACTAGTGCTGGGGTTTGTGTATTCCCAGGAGACTTGAATCTCTGGACTGTCTATGTGCCAGCTGGGCCCTGAGTCTCAGCAGAGTTGCAACACCTACTCTCCAGTTCACTGGACTTACCCAGGTTAGCCAACAAGAAGGTGAGGATGGTGAACCACCACACCAAGGAACCAAGAGTCTACAACTGCAAGCAGGAGAATCACATCCATCAGCCATGTGGGATCTAAGTCCACTTTCAATTTAGAGGTGGAGTAGGCATCACCATGCCAGGGTCCTCAGGATGGAGGGATAAAATATGGATTAGAGTGGACTTACTGGTACTCTACTATAGAATTATTGTGACTCTAGCAATGGAAGAAATTGTATCATTGATGTGGAGACAGTGGCCATGGGAGTTGCTGAAGGCAGGGAAAGGGAAAAAGAGGTGTGATATGGGGGCATTTTTTGGGACTTGGAGTTGTCCTGAATGATATTGCAGGGACAGATGCAGGACAGTATATATCCTGCCATAACCCACTGAATGGACTGGGTGAGAGTGTTAACTACAACATAAATTATAATCCATGCTGTGGAGCAGTGCTCCAAAATGTATTCATCAAATGCAATGAATATTCCACACTAATGAAAGAAGTTGTCCATGTGGGAGGCATGGGGGATGTGGGGAGTGGCGTATATGGAAATCTCTTATATTTTTTAATGTAACATTTTGTGTGATCTATGTATTTTTTTAAAAATTAAAAAATAAAAAAAATCTGACACAAGAGTTTCATTGTTTTTCTCTCTAGTTTGTTATTTATATTTTGTAAAATGTCCTTTATATGCAATATCACTCATATTCATATTTTCCTGAGCTTTCACTCTATTATATAGTCCCTTGTTACCTTTTTAAGCTTTTCTTCTAGTAATATAAATGTCCTTAGACTTTCCCTTCTAACTACTATCATACCCATATAAAAACTCTGCTAGTCACAAACACCATGATGTGCTCTCACTATTTCCATTCATTTCCAAAGATGTGCAAACTACCTTTTAACCAATTCTGCACAGATTAACCATCAGCTAGCCATTCTCTACCCTCATTCCATATTCTGGTAGCCTATATTGTAATTAATAATTCCAAGAGTTTACATAATATATTTAGTTCATAACAGGGCAGTCATACAGTATTTGTCCTTTTGTGACTGGCTTGCTTCAGTCAACATAATATCCTCCACATTCATCCATTTGTCATATGCTTCATGACTTCATTTCTTCTTACCACTGCATAAAATTCCATCATGTGTATACACAATAATTTGTTTATCCATTCATAAGCTGATGGACACCTGAGTTGTTTCCAGCTTTTGGTTATCATGAATAATGCCACTATGAACATCAGTGTGCAGATGTCTCTTCGTGTCACTGCTCTCAGTTCTTCTGGGTATATACCTAGTAATGGTATTGTGGGGTCACATGGCAAATCTATATTCAACTTCCTTAGGAATTGCCAAACAGTCCTCCACAGTGGCTGTGCCATTCTATATTCCCATCAACAGTGAATAAGTGTTCGTATATCTCCACATCCTCTCCAACATTTGCAGTTTTCTGACATTGCAATAGAGGCTTGTCTAATAGGTCTGAATTATGTCTCATTGTAGTTTTGATTTGCATTTCCCTAATCATTAGTGATGTTGAGCGTTCTTTTTTTAAAATTTATTTTATTTATTTCTCTCCCCTTCCCCCCAGCCCGGTTGTCTGTTCTCTGTGTCTATTTGCTGCGTCTTCTTTGTCCACTTCTGTTGTTGTCAGCGGCACGGGAATCTGTGTTTCTTTTTGTTGCGTCATCTTGTTGTGTCAGCTCTCCGTGTGTGTGGTGCCATTCCTGGGCACGCTGCACTATCTTTCGTGCTGGGTGGCTCTCCTTACGGAGCGCACTCTTTGAGCGTGGGGCTCCCCTACATGGGAGACACCCCTGCATGGTACTGCACTCTTTGCGTGCATCAGCACTGTGCATGGGCCAGATCCACACGAGTCAAGGAGGCCCGGAGTTTGAACTGCGAACCTCCCGTGTGGTAGACGGACGCCCTAACCACTGGGCCAAGTCTGCCGCCTCCTCTGTTGAGCGTTCTTTTATGTGTTTCTTCATCATTTGTATTTTTTCTTTGGACAATTGTCTTTTCAAATCTTTTGCCCATTTATAATTGGGTGGTTTCTTTTCATTGTTGAGTTGTATGAACTCTTTGTATATCACGGATATTAAACTCATATCAGATACATGATTGCAAAATATTTTCTCCCATTGAGTCAGCCACATTTTCACCATTTTGACAAAGTCCTTTGAGGGGCAAAAATGTTTAAATTTGAGGAGGTCCCTTTTATCTATTTTTTCTTTTGGTGCTTGTGCTTTGCATATAGGATCTAAGGAAACTACTGCCTGCAACAAGCTCTTGAAGATGTTTTCCTATATTTCCTCCTAAAAGTTTTATTGTTGTCACTTTTATATTTAAGTCCTTGAACCAGTTTGAGTTATTTTTTGTATAAGGTGTGAGATGTTTTTCTTTTGGATATGCCTATCCAGTTCTCCCAGCAACATTAGGCTTTTCTGACCCAGGTGGGTTACTAAACAAGTTGTTCAAAAATCACTTGATTGTAAATGTGTCCATTTCTGATTTCTTTATTCATTTCCACTGATCAGTCTGTCTTTATGCCAGTATCGTAGCCATAAACAACAAAAGGAAAAATAGATAAATGTGATCTCTCATTTCACATCAGAGGACTTTATCATGAAAGTGAAAAGACAGCCTATTCAATGGATGAAAGTATTTGGAAACCACATATCTACTAAGACTGTAATATTAAGTATAAAGAAACCCTACAACTCAACAGTAAAAAGTCAACCCAATTTAAAAATAGGCAAAAGACTTGATTAGACATTTCTTCAAAGAGGATATAAAAATGGCTAAAAAAAACACATTAAAAATGTTCAACATCACTAGCTATTAAGGAAATACAAACAAAAACCACAATGAGATATTATTTCATACCCATTAGAACAAATATCATTTGTTTTCTGTTTATAAAACAAAGCAGAAAATTGCAGGTGTTGGAGAGGATGTGAAGAAATAGGTACACTCATTCATTACTGGTGGGAATGTAAAATGGTGCAGCTACTTTGGAAGACACTTCGGCAATTCTTCAGGAATGTAAGTATAGAATTATGATATGATCCTGCAATCCCACTTCTACATATATACTCAGAAGAATTCAAAGTAGGGACTCAAATAGACATTTGCACACTGATGTTTATAGTGGCATTATTCACAATTGCCAAAAAATGGAAGCAACCCATGTGTCCATCAACCAATGAAAGGATAAATAAAATGTGTATACATACAATGGAATATTACTAAATGTAATGAGGAATGAAGTCCTGATGCATGTGACAATATGGATGAACCCTGAAGACATTCTAGTAATGTAATAAGCCAGATACAAAAGGACAAATATCGTATGATCTGATATGAACTAATAATAAGCAAATTCATAGAATAAGAATCTTGATTTTGGTTACAAGAGGATAGATTGGGGGAAAGCGGACTTGGCCCAGTGGTTAGGGTGTCCGTCTACCACATGGAAGGTCCGCGGTTCAAACTCCGGACCTCCTTGACCCGTGTGGAGCTGGCCCATGCGCAGGGCTGATGCGCGCAAGGAGTGCCGGGCCATGCAGTGGTGTCCCCCACATATGGGAGCCCCATGCGCAAGGAGTGTGCCCCATAAGGAGAGCTGCCCAGCGCGAAAGAAAGTGCAGCCTGCCCAGGAATGGTGCCGCAACACACGGAGAGCTGATGCAGCAAGATGACGCAACAAAAAGAAACACAGATTCCTGTGCCACTGACAACAACAGAAGCGGAAAAAGAAGAACACGCAGCAAATGGACACACACAGAGAACAGACAACTGGGGGGGAAGGGGAGAGAAATAAATAAAAATAAATCTAAAAAAAAAGGGAATAGATTGGGGGTAGAGAATAGGGAGCTGATAATTAATTTGTGCAGAATTTCTATTTGGTTGATTATGAAGTTTCAGAAATAGATGGTGGTGGACTGTACTACATTATTGTGAGTGTAATTAATGGCACTGAACTATGTATGTTAAAGAGGTTATAAGGGGAAATTTAGGTCATATATGTTACTAGAATAAACTACATTGAAACAGTAGCAGGAAAGGCTAGAGAGGGTGAGTAGTGTTAAAATGTCCAAAGGTCCTAACATTGTCAGGGTAGCACTAAAATATACTCCTTTATTATAAACTCTTCTAAGTCAAAGACACACGTTGTAAAATCTAAGAAACCCACTATAAGAATAAAAGGATGTACAACTAACATGCTAATATAGGAAGAAATGGAAAAATAATTTTAAAATAATTGATTTACCCAAAAGAAGGATGCAAGTGAGAGAAAAAAAAAGACCTCAAAACGGGGGAAACAAATGGGAAATAAATATTAAGAGGTATATTTAAAAACTAAATGTATCAGTAATTTTAAAATTTAAGTCAACTGAAAACACAGATTATGAGATTGAATTTTCTTTAAAAACTATATGGGCTTCATCAAAGGCATAAAAATAAGAATGCATAAATTTTATAGTTAGGTAGGAAAAAGCAAGTACCATGCAAACACTAACCAAAGGGTGATGATGTCGCTGTAATAATATAAAAATGTAGACATAAAGGGAGTCAGCATTAATAGAAATAGATAGAGACCTTTCATAATGATTAAGGGTCAATCCTTCATGATGATATTACAATCTTATATTTTTAAGTTCCAAAAACTCCAAAATATGCAAAGGACAAATGGGTGGAACTAAAAATGAAAATAGAAAAATATCTACAATCATGTGGGAAGCACTAACATGAGTCATTTAGCACTAATAGAATCAAGAAGAAAATCGGGTTGCCATATGGAACACTTGAAAAACATGACTAATAAACTTGAAATTTTTGCCATAGAACACTATAGTGAACAACTTCAGAATATACATACTTTATTACATATATTATATACAATATTATGTGCATTTTTCCATATGATCATGGATTATGGAACGTTTACAACAAATTTCTCAATACATTTCAACTAATTGAAATCAGACAGTATATTTCCCCTAACTATGGAATTATGCTAAAAATGTAAATCAAATATATAAATAGGAAATTTATAAATTATTTGGATATTAGAAAATACACTTTCAAGTTTTAGAATAAGCTTATCAAATAACAATTCTCTCCAGTCAAAGACCACCAGGAACACATCTGTAGTTGTACAAGTTGGATTTATTACTTGTTGCAATGAGGGAGAATGCAGACCATGGAGAACCATGGGGGCAATTCATTTAGAGGATGGTAGAAGAGATTTATTATATGATTTAGGGTTGCATTGAGTGATTTTATAGAAAGTTTAAAGAAATAAGTGCTCTTTTGGGATTGGATGCTGTCAGGATTTGGGAATAATTTTATGATTGGGTGTCTTTCTTAATAAGTATTATCTAGTAGAAGGCAAGACTAGATCAAACTAAATCTGTAACTGGTAAAAAAAGCAACAGTCACTTATCTTTGCCAGGATAGGGGACTGTTTGGTAGTTTGCACAATACTCACATCGTGTCTCTTTTCAGACATGATTATACAGTGGTCTCATTTTGATTCATCACGATCACAAGTATTCTTATCTGATGTTGATGTTCTGTTAAACTATGTTCAACAGGAGAATAAGGCCTATAAGTGA
This sequence comes from Dasypus novemcinctus, assembly GCF_030445035.2. Classification (NCBI taxonomy): domain Eukaryota; kingdom Metazoa; phylum Chordata; class Mammalia; order Cingulata; family Dasypodidae; genus Dasypus; species Dasypus novemcinctus. The sequence continues at coordinate 108,653,379 of NC_080704.1, forward strand.
GGGCCAGACCAACTTGTAGCAACACTAAGGTCCAGCTGATTGTACCTACTAAGTTCCGACATATCAGGAGATGCTGTTTGCTTTTGGGGGGAATTGTAATGAAGCAATAAATCAGTATTTACAATACTGAGTTTTCCAATCCAGGAACAAAGGTACATCCCACCATTTATTTACCTTTACTTCTTATTTACTTTTCCTCAGTGTTTGCTTTTCTTTTTGTATTTTTTTTTGTTTAGAAGTCTTATTCATATTTCCTAGGTACTCCTCTGCATTTGATTTTGTTTGATACAATTATAAATAGTAATATTTTAAATTTTTCATTAAATTTTCATTAAAATGGTTTTTATATAATATAGAAATAAAATTGATTTTTAAATATATGCCTTGTACTAGCAAATGTTATAATTTGATTTTTGAAGAAAATTGACTTTACTGAGGTATACTTTGAATCCAAAAAAATGTAAGCATTTTACATATACAGTAAAATGAGTTTTGAGAAGGATAAATATTTATGTGACCATGGTCAAAATAATGATAAGAATATATCCATCACCCCCCTCCCCCAATTTTCCTCATGCCCCTTTGAACTCATACTTCCTCACTCCCAGCCCAGAAAAGTACTGATCTGTTTCTTGTAACTATATAAGAGTTTCACCTTTTCTAGAAGTTCATATAAATAAAGTAATACCTTATTGTAGTATTTTGTGTCTGGCTTATTTTGCACAATGTATTGTTAGCATTCTGCTTCTATGTTGCTGCATGAAACCACTGTTTGTTCCTTTTACGGCTGCATAATATACCATTGAAAGGACATACCATATTTGTTTCTCTGTTCACATGTTCACGGACATTTGGGTAGAGTCCAGTTTCTATGATTATGGATAAAGCCAATATATACTTCCTGTACAGATATTTCACATGAATGCACACAAACTTATCAGCATTGATAAAGCTCTGGAAGGATATATAACAAAATTTCAGGAATATTTTTCAGTGCTAGTATATGCAGTACTTTTTATTTCATTTTTTCATAATTATTATTTTTACAGTGAATATATATAACTTAGGCAATAAAAAATAAGTTGGAGTGATGTCACAAAAATGCCAGCTTAAAACTCCTGTCCCTCAACAGAAATATAAGAAACACAATCAGAAATGGTCAGAACCAACTTTTTCAGAATGTTAGAAAACAAGCAAATACTGAATCAAGAAAAAGGCAGCTTAATAAAGGCAGGAAAGCTTTCTATTATTTTATAAGCCCTTGCCCCAGATCCTCTCCAGCTCAGTGGCAGAACTGAAGGTGTCAGCCCCCTTATGTAGTGTGGGATCTGGACCCCAGGTTTTGGAGGAAACAGCGCATACCTTATTCAAAAATTATTGTGTTTGATCTAAATTGTCTCAGATATACATGAAGGACTGACATAAGGTGTTCATCTCTGTTTTACCTAACTCAGAACCTACACAAGGCAGAAAACAGCAAGCATTCCTCAAAATCATTGTAATATGATTGAAAAAATGCAACCTTCAGGTGGAAAGGATTATGACTGGTATATAAAATATAACACTTAAAGCATGGGAGGAAAAACTGAGGAAAGAGTTTCTTTGGAAAATTTGGGATTCCAAAATCATGTATCCTGGGAGAGGTGAAAAGCCACACATACGCCCAGGACGGTATTCATGTTAAGGAAAGTCATGAGAAGACCCTAAACTTCCACCACTGGCTGATCTATAGGCTCAGTTCAAGCACACAATTTTAAATGAACTGGCTAAGTGTCAAAGGCATGCACCAGCACAGATTAATATGTGAAGACTTGGAAAAGTGATATTGCTTGTTTGTTTGTTTTAAGCTCATGGTATTCAAGGAAATCTCAGTCAAAATGGAAACTGAACACAAGTTAAGCCTTCAATCAAGAACAGCAAACTCTGGAGAAGGGAAAGAATCTGGTTTCCAGAATCACCACATTATACTAGTTGAACAACAAATTACAAAGCATACAAATAAAAAGAAAATTAAGGCCTATGTAAAGGAAAATATTTTCTAGAAACCATCAATGAGAAAACCCAGCCATTGGACTTAATAGACAAAGACCTTAAAATAACTCTTAAGTATTTTCCAAAAAGTAAAGGAAACCCTTGACAATGAACTAAAGGAAACCAGGAAAACAATTTATGAACAAAATGAGAATGTCAGTAAAGAGATAGGAATTATAAAAAAGTACCAAAAAGAAAGTGTGGAACATAAAAGTACAATTACCGAAATGAAAAATTCACTGAAAAGGTTCAACAGTAGACATGAGAAGGCAGAAGAAATAATCAGCAAACTCGGATGCAGCATAATTGAAATTGTCCGGTTTGAGGAGGGGAAAGTAAAAAGAACTAAGGAAAGTGACCAGAACCTAAGAGACCTGTAGGGCACCATCAAGTATACTAAAATTTACATTACAGGACTCCCAGAATGAGAGGTGAGGGAGAAAGGGGCAAAAACAGAATATCTGAAATAATAATAGCTGGAAATGTTCCCACTTATTTTTGGCCTTAACAATGGGGAATTTATTATCTTACAGTTTCGCAGGCCAGGCAATGTTCAAATCTAGGCATCATCAAGGTGATGCTTTCTTCCTAAAAATCATCAGCCAGCAATCCTTGGCTCTTCTGCGACATGGTAAGGTACATGGCGGTGTCTGCTGGTCTCTCCCTTCCCTTTTGGGTTGTGTTGATTTCAGATTCTTGCTTCTGTGGCTTTCTCTCTTTTCCTGAATTTCATTCTCTTATAAAGAACTCCAGTTAAGAGGACTAAGACACTGAATGGGTAGATCATATTTTAATTGAAATAGCCTCATTAAAAGGAGCTATTACACTTATAATGAGTTTTCATCCAGAGAAATGGAGTAGATTTAAGTACATGTTTTGGAGAGTGCATTCAGTTTCAAACCACCACAATAGTCCATCTATTGAGCAGGAAAATGAATGGCGAGTGGCTGGAAGGTAAGAATTGTGCTGAAATTTGGTTACTCAAACTGTTGGGGATTTCTAGAATGCTGGGACCTATCTGAGGGATGGCAGGGTGAGTAACAGAAGTTGATTGTTCCAATCACCATCTCCTCCTCACCCAACCTCCTATATAACCAGAGATCAAGGAGCTGAGGACAGGGGTGGACAGAGCAAAACATGCTACTTCATCAAAGAGACTGTTAATTAGAAGACAGACAAGATTGCTGTAATAAAAGCCTCCGAAAGATTGTAGCTTCAATGAGTCAGAGATGAACTTCTTTCTCATGCAACATAAAAGGCAGGTGGTCCAGGGCTGGTGTGGTAGCTCAACAGTGCTCAGCACCCAGGCTCCTTCTATTTTGTTCCTCAGCCATCCCTACAGGGGTGCTTTCATCTACATGCTCTCCAGCTACAAAATTGAAATTTGCTTGTAATTCCTGGCAGAGGGAAGGGAGAAAGAAAGAGCTGGCACTCTCCCCTCTGATCAAGGGCATGTGGTAAATAACTAGCCCCTGAGATGACTCACAGTGATCTTCCCCTCCCCAATGATCTGCCCTAATGAAGTCCCCATCCATGCTGAAGGTTGATTTGTATAACTAATAAGATATTTTGAAAAAGACAGAGTATGACTTCTAAGGTTATCTTTCAGATCACTCACTGAGGGGGAAGCTAGCAGGCATGTTTCAAGGATACTCAGGTGGCCTTATGGAAAGATCCACATGGGAAGGAACTAACACCTCCTACCAACAGCCAGCATTAAGTTACAAGGTATGTGAGAAAGTGATTTTGAAAGGACATCCTCCATCACCAGTCAAGTTTTCAGATGACTGCAGAACCAGTCAACATCTTGACTGAAACTTCATGAACACCCCCAAGCCATAGCCACCCAGCTAAAGCAGGCCCCAAATTCCTGATACACAGGCACTATGTGAGATAATAAAAGTTTACTGATGTTTTAAGTCACTAAGTTTTGGTGAAATTTGCTACCCAGTAAAAGATAGCTAATACAGTTCGCTGCTCAGAAGTTACATTCATCATTTCACCCACAGCTACTGGCCTTAACCTAGCCACATGGCTACAGCTAGATGCAAGGCAGTTTTGGAAATTAAGTCTTTAGTTGGATGGTAATGTGCCTAGCTAAAACTTCAGTGATTCTAGAAGAGGGGTAGACTGGATTCTTGAACAGGGGGAGGCAGTGAGGAGGGACAATTGGTATTCTCTGCCACAGGGACCAATATGTTTACATCCTCAGGTTCTGCACATACACAAACACACACCTACCACCACCACCATCACCACTTAACTTGAGCCATTCCAATGCACTTCCTGATGTATTTGTTTCCTATTTCCAAGTCCCAAATCACAAAGTTATCAGATCTTTTCTGCCTCTGTGCCTTTGTACAAGCTGTTCCCTCTGCCTATTACTTATATTTTAGATTTTAGCTTCTATCCAGTTTTCATCTGGAAAAGGCTTCTCTGATTAATGTATCTAAATTAGGTACAGCTTCCTCCCTCTCTTGCCTGCCTGGTATTCTGTATCATTCTACCCAGAGTGTTTCTTAATAGCATGATCATAATTTATACTTACTTATCCATTAGTTTGTCTCCCCAAATAGACCTTTAAATTCATAAGGGCAGGAACTATGTTTGTCCCATTCATTATTGTAGCCCCAGCACCTACAAACATGGCCTGGTACATAGAAGATGCTCAATAAATATTTGTTAAATGAATTAATGAATCAAAACAACAACAACACAGTACCCAACTTTTTTATGTGGCTAGGATAGCTTGACATCAAAATCAAACAAGGACAGCAAAAAAAAAAAAAAACTACTAAAGATCAGTATCTCTCAGGAACTTAATCACAAAAATCTTTTTAAAAATTAGCACATAAAATGCAACAAGTTATAGTATGACCAACTGAGATTTATTCCAGATATGTACAGAGATTCAATATTTGAATATCAATCAATATAATTCAGCATATCAACAGGATAAAGAAGAAAAATTATATGATCATATCACTTAACACAAGAAAACTCAATATCCATTCATGATTTTAAAAACTCTCAGCAGAGTAAGAATGGAGGGAAACTTCCTCAAAAGCATTCACAAAGAAAAATGCACCTAGCATCATACCTACTGTTTAAAGACTGAGTGCTAAAACTGGGGAAAAAGCAAACATGTCCACTCTTATTTAACTAGTGCTAGAAGTTATAGACACTTCCATAGGCAAGAAAGGGAAGTAAAAGGCATACAGATTGAAAAAGAAAAAATAAAACTGTCTCTATTTGCAGACAATGTGATTGCATATGTAGAAAATCATAAGGAATCTACTCCAAACTATTAGAACTAATAAAAGAGTAAAATCAGGAGGAGGGGCAAGATGGTGGCAGAGTAGGGACGTCCAAGAGTTAGCTCATCCTACAGGGCAATTAGCAATCACCCAGGGCTATCTAAAGCACCTATTTAGGGGCCCCAGGAGACCTGAAGAGAATTCTGCAATATCCTTGAAAGTACGGAAGGAGAAGACTGCTCATCTGCAGAGAAGATCTGTGAGTAGAGCACTCCACTCTATGGAAGCTGGTGCCCACAGCATAAGCTGCCTCAGGAGTTATTCCGTGGCTCAAGTTGGAAGCTCCATTTTCTGTAAACAGGGGAGGAAGAGACAACTGGCCACCTACTTCAGCTACTGATTAGTAATCTCAGCTGGCAAAAGTATAATCCTAAAAACAACTAAAGTTTGAATCTGTGCAAGTCAGAAATAAGTTGGTAGCCACCATTTTTAACTCTATTCCTGGCATGAAAGAAAGGAGGGCTGATTGAAAATCCCAGTGATGTTAGGGACTGGCTTCTTTCCACCCAGATCCAATTAGAGGATTACAGCCCTAACCTAGGCCCCAGTTCCATCTCTGGCAGGGAAGAAGCTGGGGAGACCTGCCCTAGCCTCTCCAGGTAACTGCAGGCAATTTCAGCTGGCACAGACTGAATAGTCAGATATCTGGTGCTCTGTTCCTGAACCCCCATAGGACAGGAGTGGAGCTGTGTTTCCTCAGCTTATCCAGGCAAATGCAGGCTATTTTGGCCTGCATAAACTCAATTGTTGGGCACCTATGGCTCTACCCCAACACCCAAGAGGACAAGAGAGGGTATTCCCCAGCCTCTCTGAGAAACAGTAGGTACTTTCAGCCTGCATGGACAGGACTTCTGCGCACAGTGGATCAACCTGCATTCCCTAATAGGATAGGAGGGGACAGGTGTTTTCACAGCCTGTCTGGGCAGCAGCAAGTACTCTCAGTCTACAGGGACTGAACTATTGGACGTTGGTAGTTCTATTAAAACCACCTAAAGGACAGGAGGAACAGTACTCCCTCAGCCTCTCATGGCAACAGCAGGTTATTCAGTCTACAAGTATTAAACTGTTAGGCATTCCAGAGGGTTGATCAATGCTCCCAGCAGGGAGGAGGGCTGGTGCTATGTTAGTCTACCTGGATAACTGCAGTAATTTTGGACCCACAAGGTATAGATTGCTACTCACACCTGGAGCTCCAACCCCAACCTAGACAGGGGAGGAAGGGACGTGACGCTTCATCGGTCTTTCTGGGCAACTACAGACAGTCTTGGCCTGCACAGATTGGATTACCATTAACTGGCTGTGGCTATGTCCCTACCCCTGGCAGAGGAGAAAGGTGGGAAAAGCTTCATCTGTCCCTTGGGCAATGAGGGCAGCTTGAGCCTCCATAGCTTGCAGAATCAACTACATCCTTAGCTCCTACTACACAACCATCAAAGAAAAAAGTGCAAGACAGCCCTAAATAAAAGAGAGAAACTGCACCTAAAATAAATACATCTAGTAAGCCAGATGCCAAGACACCAACAAAAAATTACAATTCATACAAAGAAACAGGCAGATATGGCCCAGTTAAGGGAACAAGATAAGCCTCCAGATGACATAAAGGAGTTGAGACAACTAATTATAGATGTTCAAACAAATCTCCTTAATAAATTTGAAGAGATGGCTAAAGAGATTAAGGATATTAAAAAGGCACTGGACAAGCACAAAGAAGAATTTGAAAGCATACACAGAAAAATAGCAGATCTTATGGGAATAAAAAGCACAATAAATGGAATTAAAAATACACTGGAGGCATATAACAGCAGATTTGAAGAGACAGAAGGAAGGATCAGTGAGTTTGTAGACATGGCCTCTGAAAGCAAACATACAAAAGAACAGATGAAGGAAAGAATGGAAAAAAACTGAACAGGGTCTCAGGGAACTAAATGACAGCAAAAGATGTGAAAACATACATGTCATGGGTGCCACAGATAGAGAAGAGAAGGGATAAGAGTAGAAAGAATATTTGAAGAAATAATGGGAGAAAATTTCTCAACACTATTGAAGGACATAGATGCCCATGTCCAAGAAGTACAACATACTCCCATGAAAATGAACTGAATAGACCAACTCTGAGACACATAATAATAATAATGTCAAATGCCAAAAACAAAGAGTGAATTCTGAGAGCAGCAAGAGAAAAGTAAGGGATATCCAATAACATTAAGGGCCAATTTCTCATTGGAAACCATGGAGTCAGGAAGGAAGTGGTATGATATATTTATGATGTTGCATGAGAAAAACTGACAGGCAAGAATCTTGTATCTGGCAAGATTGTTTTGCAAAAATGAAGGCAAGTTTACAATATTTACAGAAAAACAGAAACTGAGAGAATTTATAACAAAGAGACTATTTTACAGGAAATACTAAAGGGAAAGTTACAACCTGCAAAGAAAAGAGAGGAGAGAAAGGTTTAGAAGAAGGTTGAGACACGAAGACTATCAGTAACAGTAAATAAAAGTGTCAAAAGAGTCATGAAAATAAAATATGACAGATAAAACTCAAAGGTCAAAATGGGTGAAATAACTGCCTTTAAAGTAATAACATGGAATGTTAATGGATTAAACTGTCCAATATAAAGACACCTATTGGCCAAATGGATAAGAAAATATGAGCCATCTATATGCTGTCTCCAAGAGACTCATGTTAGACCCAAGGATACCAACAGATTAAAAATGAAAGGATGGAAAAAGATATTCCATGCATGCAGTAACCAAAAAAAAAAAAAGCTAGAGTAGCTATACTTATAATGGATGATATAGACTTTAAAAACCAACCTGTTATTAGAGACAAGGAAGGACAGTATATATAAATAAAAGGAGAAATTCACCAGGAAGATATAACAATCATAAATATATATGCACCTAACCAGGATGCCCCAAGATACATGAGGCAAACACTGGCAAAACCAAAGGGAGAAATAGATATCTCTACAGTAGTAGTAGGAGACTTAAGTACACCACTTTCAGCATTGGATAGAACATCTGGGCATAGGATCTGTAAAGAAACAGAGAGCTTGAATAATATGATAAGTGAACCAAACTTAATAGACATATACAGAACACTGAACCCCAAAACAGAAGGATATGCATTCTTTTCAAGTGCTCGTGGATCTTTCTCCAGGATAAAACATATGTTGGGTCACAAAGCAGTTCTCAATAAATTCAGCAAGATTGAAATTATACAGAGCACTTCCCCTGGTCATAATGAAATGAAGTTGGAAGTCAACAAAAGGTAGAAAAAGGGGAAATTTACAAATATATTGAGATTAAACAACACACTCTTAATAATGAGTGGGTCAAAGAAGAAATTTTGAGAGAAATCAATAAATATCTCGAGACTAATGAAAATGAGAACACAATATATCAGAACCTATGGGATGCAGCAAAGACAGTGATGAGAGGGAAATTTAGAGCCCTTAATGCTTACATTAAAAAAGAAGAGTGAGCTAAAATCAATCACCTAACTACACAGCTGGAGAAACTATAAAATGAACAGCAAACTAAACCCCAAAAAAGTAGAAGGAATGAAATAACAAGGATCAGAGCATAAATAAAATGGAATTTTTAAAAATACAGGGAATTAACAAAACCAAAATTTGGCCCTTCTGGAAGATTAACAAAATTGACAAAACTTACCAGGCTGACAAAGAAGGAAAAAACAGAAGATGCAAAAAATGAAATAAAAACTGAAAACAGGGACATTATAACTTACCCCACAGAAATAAAAGAGATCATAAGAGGATATTTGAATCACTGTGTGCCAAAAAATTTGAGAATGGAGATTAAATGGAAAAATACCTAGGAACATACAAACTACACTAACCCTAGAATAAATAGAACACCTCAATAAAACAAACACAAGTAAAGACATTGAAACAGTCATCAAACAACTCCCCAAAATGAAAGCCCAGAACCACATGGTTTCATAGGTGAGTTCTGCCAAGCATTCAAAGAAGTTTTAATAGCAACCTTATTCAAACTCTTCCAAAAAACTGAACAAGAAGGAATGCTACCAAACATATTCTATCACCCTAATACCAATGCCAGATAAAGATATCAAAAAAAAGAAAATAACAGACTAATTTCATTAATGAATACAGATGCAAAAATCCTCAATAAAATACTTGGTAGTCAAATTCAACAACACAATAAAATAAGTATTTATCATAATAAAGTGGGTTTTCTACCAGGCATGCAAGAGTGGTTCAACACAAGAAAAACAATCAGCATAATACACCACATTAATAAATCAAGGAAAAAATCTCATTGATTGATGCAGAAAAAGCACTTGACAAAATACAGCATGCCTTCTTGACAAAAATACTACAAAATATCAGAACTGGAGGAAACTTTCCCAACATGATAAAGATCATATATGAAAAACCCACAGGTAACATTTTACTGCCTTTAAAGTAATAACTGGAAAAAACTAAAAGTTTCCCATTGATATCAGGAACAAGACAAGGATACCCACTTTCACTGCTGTTTAATACAGTGCTAGATATTCTAGCTAGAGTGATCAGGCAAGAAAAAGAAATAAAAGAATGCTGGAGAGGATGTGGAGGAATGGGAACACTCACCCACTGCTGGTGGGAATGCAGAAGGATCCAGCCATTCTGGAGGACAGTTTGCGGTTTCTCAAAAAACTAGCCATAGATTTGCCATATGACCCAGCAATTCCACTACTGCGTATATACACAGCAGAACTGAAAACAAGGACACAAACCGATATATGCACACCAATGTTCATAGCAGCATTGTTCACTATTGCCAAAAGTTGGAATCAACCCAAATGCCCATCAACAGATGAGTGGATAAATAAAATGTGGTATATACATACAATGGAATACTACTCAGCTTTAAGAACAAATACACTACAAACACACATGGTAACATGGATGAATCTTGAGGACCTTATGTTGAGTGAAGCAACCTAGGCATTGAAGGACAAATACTACATGACCTCAATGATATGAAATAAGTAAACCAAGGTGCCTCAGAGAGCTAGAGACTGGATGATAGGCTTAAAGGAAATTGGGGGGTAGAGGAAGGATGTAAGCTGACACCTACATGGGTGAAATCTATGATAAGCTGGAGGTAAGTATTCGTACAAGGAAGGGATAAAATGGGGGCACAGGGCTACCTTTGGGTGGGGATTTGCGGGCTTGAGGGGAGGTAGGGATGGGAGGATGGGTAATATTGCCCAAGAAATTGGGGGGAGGGTGGGGCAACATATGAACACAGGAGATAGTCAAGTATTTGGTTGAGAATATAATGCTGAGAAAACTTTTTAAAAAATATAATAAGGAAGGTTACCTGTTTAAAATGTTTAAAGGGGATAATCCGATGCAGGACAAGATCCTAGGGAATATGTGAATGCTCATTTTGCCATAGTGGGTTATATCATTGGATAGAGACCCATATAATGAGAGTGAAGGTATACCCACATCCTGGGGAGGACTGATGCCCTCAAATAGAGGGAATTGTATCTCTCAAGAGAAATGGTGGCTCCCAGTGCATTAGGGCACTTGAGCATGTCAAGCTATCAATGCTGTTGCAAGTATCTCTGAACATGGCCCTTCAAGCAATGAAGATTGACTGTCACTGTGAGCCCTAAGGGGAGGGGGAAATAGGTATTGAATAGATGAACCCAATGTAAATGTGTGGGCAATAGAAGTGTTCCACAAGAGTACACAAGGATGGATATAAGACATGTTAAATTACACCAAAAATTTATAGGGGCTGATAGGCTAAAATGTAAATCATAATGTAAAACATAAGATAACTAAAAATTTAGAAAATTGTATAGTCTAAAATATAAACCACAATGTAAACACAAATGTTACCTTGTTTGAAAGCTATTGTCTCAATATCTTTACATCAGTTTCAGTAAATATAGTATGAGTATGTAAAAAGATTATTGCTGTGGAAGGGAAAAGGTTTTATGTTGGATATGTGGGAGTACTGTATATTGTATATATGAATTACTGTGATCTAAAACTTTTCTGAAGATAAGCTCAATAATTAGAAAAAGAAAAGAAAAAGATAGGATGCAGACACTGAGGAAAAGATGGAAATAGTTGCCCTGCCAATTTGCATACACAGAAACACTTATTGCAGTGATGGAAGGCAAAACATCAAAAACAAAGGTTTTGCATTTTTAATTTTTTGATACCCCAATTTATTTTTACCGTAATTTTTCCAAATTAATATGTAGTCTATATCGAATCTTTAAACTCATCACTATATTCCATTTTACTATTAATGGAACCTGGCAATATATTGGGCTTCACTTTTCAGGAAGTTTTGGATCACAGAGATGTTCAGCAATGGCAGGGGAGGAAAACTGGTGTGGGATGTTATTGACAGGGGACACATGGTTGTCAGGGAGTTCTCCAGGGCATATATCCAGGATACATAAAAATATTTGGATATTTTCATAGTGGATACAATTAAAAACAACAACTGAGGGAGTGTTGAGTTCCTAGCCAGGGGAGCTCTATCACAGTCCTTAAAGGAACAGCAACAATTCCCTAAGTGCAACGGCAAAGACCAAAGAAGAAAGAAGGTCCAACAATGAGCCCTTGATACTAATGACTATGCTTGTGAGCCTGTGCACCTGAAATAAGAACATGGCCTAGAGCTGCAGGGTGCCTAAGAGTTGCCTCCTGAGAGTCTCCATGTTGCTCGAATGTGGCCAGTCTCGAAGCCAAACTCATCATGTAAATGTGTTGCCTTCCCCCAGGATGGGACATGACTCCCAGGGATGAGTCTCCCTGGCGCTGAGGGATTACCAACAAGTACCAGCTGATGATGTAACTAGAAATTGACCTTGAATAAAAGGGTCAACTCAGACCAGCAGAATATCTCAATCTACATATAATACCAGGAGTTAAAAATGCTTTTTGACCTGAATATAAGGGGGAAATGGAAAGGACAAATGCATTTATATGGCTATGAGTCTCCAAAAAGAGCCGGGAGGTTATCAGAGGGGTCACCCTTATGCACACTACAGCAGAGTCCCAGAAACAGATAAAGTAGATACAACCCCGGATTTTGGTTCTTCTGAGGGCTTCAGAGACCCGCAGGTTCTATGGTCATGGCAGATGGAGTTCAGTGTCATGTCAGTTGGCCCTACTTTGGAGTTTGTGTTTCGGTGTGATGGAGCTGGACTCAGATGTGATATTTGTTCACAAGCTCTCCTGTTACTTTTACCGGAACTGTAGTTGGTGCTGGGGTTTAATATATACCCAGGGGACCTGAATCTCTGGACTGACCATGTGATAGCCAGGCCCTGAGCCTCAACAGACTTTAGCTCCTACACTCTGGTTTATTGGACTTCCCGCACTGAGCTAACATGGAGTTGAAGAAGGTCAACCACCATCCCAGGGAGCCAAGAGTGCCTACAGCTGAAAGTGGGAGGATTGCATCCAGCATCCATGTGGAATCTAAGGCCCTTCTTGATACAGAAGTGGAGTGGACACAGCCATTCCGGGGTCCACAAGATGGAGGAATAGAGTATGGATTAGAGTGGAGTTACTGATATTCTATTCATGAACTATTGTGATTAGTAATCGAAGAAAATGTGGCATTGGCATGGAGAAAGTGGCCATGGTGGCTGCTGGCGGTAGGGAATGGGAGGAAGAGATGAGATGTGGGGGCGTTTTCAGGACTTGGAGTTGTCCTGGGTGGTGCTGCAGGGACAGTTACCGGACACTGTATGTCCTCCCATGGCCCACTGGGTGGACTGTGGGAGAGTGTGGACTATGATATGGACTTTTGACCATGAGGTGCAGCGGTGCTCAGAGATATATTCACCAAGTGCAATGAATGTCTCATGATGATGGAGGAGATTGTTGTTATGGGGGGAGGAAAGGGGTGAGGGGGTTGGGAGGTATATGGGGACCTCATATTTTTTGAATGTAATATTAAAAAAATAAAGACAAAAAAAAAGTAAATGATGAGGGCAGGGGCTGTGGCTCAAAGATTGCGCTCCTGTCTACCATCTGGGACCCGAACCCAGGGCCTCCTTGTGAAGGCAAGCTGGCCAGCGCCCGCAGAGGACTGACAGCTGTGCACGCAGAAAACAGATGCAGCAAGATGACGCAACAAAGGGAGACAAGGAGACCCAGAAGAAAGCACAGTGAGTGGACACAGAGAGCAGACATCAAGCAAGCTGCAAGGGTGGGGGTGGGGGGATAAATAGATAAATAAAAAGTAAATGATGACACTTTTGTGGAACCAACTGAAGCAGGCTAGCAAGAGAGGGAATTAATAAATGGATCTGGAACCTGGCAGAGAGTTCACGTGGACATCAGTAAGCCCCAAGATGGCTGCTGGAAGTCCCTCCCCAATATCTGCTATCTAGAACAAAGGCTTCTTCTGGATGCAAAGAAAAGCCCCAGATGCTCCCTAGGAACTCCTATCATTGGGTCCTCACTGGGGGATTGATAGGTGGGGTGATCAATCAAAACAGCATACAGCTGGAACCCCTCCCCTGCCATTAGCAAAGGGCTGGAATAATTAATAGTTTATAAAGCAAACCTAGAGGCCTGAGAGTTTTCACCCTGCTCTCGTCTCTGGACCTGTCCCTGCCCTCTGCACACCACTCTTGCCATTTTTCCTTTGCCATGTGGCCACGCAAGTAAACCTGGGGATTTAAAATCTATAATGGGGGAAGTGGATTTTTCCCAGTGGTTAGGGCTTCTGTCTACCACATGGGAGGTCCACGGTTCAAACCCAGGCCTCCCTGACCCGTGTAGATCTGGCCCATGCGCAGTGCTAATGTGTGCAAGGAGTGCTGTGCCACACAGGGGTCTCCCCTGTGTAGGGGAGCCCCACGTGCAAGGAGTGCACCCCGTAAGGAGAGCCACCCAACGCAAAGAAAGTGCAGTGTGCCCAGGAATGGCGCCGCACACACAGAGAGCTGACACAAGATGACGCAACAAAAAAGAAACACAGATTCCCATGCCGCTGACAACAACAGAAGAGGACAAAGAACATGCAGCAAATAGACACACAACTGGGATGGGGGGAAAAGGGAGAGAAATAAAATAAATAAATCTTAAAAAAATAAAATAAAATCTATAATGGGGAATTGTAGCTTGTAAATCAGCCCTCTTTATCCCTTTTCAGCCCCTTCCTCTCTACGTGGGATCCCTGCTGTTATTTTCTGTTATTTTCTCCTATTTCTCTTCCCTCCCTACCTGAATAAATTTTAAAAAAAGAAATAAAAGGCATCTGAATTGGAAAGTATGAAGTAAAACTTTTGCTATATGCAGATGATATCATCCTATATCTATAAAGTCCCGAAAAATCTACAACGAAGATGATAGAGCTAATAAACAATTTCAGTAGACTGTCAGGATACACAATCAATATCCAAAAATCAGTGGTGTTTCTATACAATTGTAATGTGCAATCTGAGAAGGAAGTCATGAAAAAATCCATTTACAATAGCATCCAAAAGAATCAAATATTTAGAAATAAATTTAACCAAGGATGTAAAGTATGAGTATTCAGAAAACTATAATGCATTGTTAAAAGAAAGCAAAAAAAGACTGAAATAATTGGAAGAAGGATCCATGCTCATGGATGGGAAGAGTAGATATCATTAAATTGTCAATTCTACTCAAATTGATATACAGATTCAATGCAATCCCAATTAAAATTTCACCAACTTTTTTTTAAACAAATGGAAAACACAATTATCAAATTTATTTGGAAGAGTAAGGGGACTCGAATAGCCAGAAACATCTTGGCAAAACGAAGCCAAGTGGCTGTGGCCCAATCAGTTGGGCTTCCTTGTGAAGGCAGACTTGCCTGCATGTCAGGGAGAGCCACCCAGCCCCCAATCACTATGGAATGCTGCCCAGCCCACAAGCACTACAGAGAGACGACTGAGCAAGGTGACCCAACAAGAGAGGAAGACAAGCAAAAACACAGAAGAGTGTGCAGTGAATGGTCACAGAGAGCAGACAGCGCGCAAGCTGCAAGCGGGGAGGGGAAATTAAATAAACACCAGGAAAAAAGGCAAAGTGAAGTTGGAGGACTCTCACTTCTGGACTTTAAATCATATTACCTAGCTACAGTGGTAAAAACAATATGGTACTGGCATAATGAGAAACACATGGAAATGAAATCATGGTTCAGAAACATACCATCAAATCTACAGTCAAGTGATTTTTGACAAGCCAGTCAAACCCACCCAGATTGGACAGAAGAGTCTATTCAACAAATGGTATTGGAAGAACTGGATATTCATAGCCAAAAGAAATAAATAAGGGGCGCTCCTGCAGCTCCGGAGCCGCGGCGGCCAGGGTTTTTGTTTTTTTTTTTCCTTTTTCTGGAGGCTTTGTGGTGCTGAGAAATTCACGGATACTGGGCCGGCTGGTGAGGGGTTATTGGGACAAGACTCCTTTGCAGATCGATTTGGGGAGACAGACGGTGTTTTGTTGTGAAGCGGGGGACGTTTTGGTCGCCGGACAGGGGGGGTTGCGCTTCCGCCTGGAGCTCCATCCCCACAGGTCCGGCTGCCGATCTGCAACGGAATTGGATTTTGGGCAATAAGGGGACACAATTGGGAGACTGTTGTAGGGTGCAGTGAGACGGGAGGACACGTCTGGAAGCTGATTGGGGAATATTTTGCAAAGTTTGGGATTTCGGATCTTAGAGTCTGTTTTCGGCGTTTCCAGCTGAAGCCCACCCCACCCGGCGGGGCTTGGGATCTGGGTCATTGAACTGGCCGTGGTGTAGAGTGGCCGTTGCGTGGGAGCACAGGGAGGGAGCTGTCCAAAGGCTGAAACCCTGAGGAGTAGGTGAATTTCAGGGATCAGACATTCAATATAGAATTCGCGGATCTGGCTTCCCCCACGGGGCTGGCACCCAGCTACGGGGATCCCTGAGGGCTGTGTTGCACTGCGGGGCTCCTAAGCTTTCTGTGGACCAGATTTGAGGTTGCCAGGTCTGGGTCCCCTGGACGCTGGCGGTCCACACCCCAGACTCACACCTCTTGAGTCTTCAGTGTCTCAGACTTTCCACCCCTGAATCCATCACGCCCTGGGGTCTACCTGGGGTCCTTGAGTGCCCTGGACCTTAACGTTTGCGTTTTATCTTTATTGGTTCATATTGTTTTGTTTTTATTTTCACTTTATCTTATTTTTTACTCTTTTTGACGCCCTGATTGCTAATATTGCATTATCCCCTAGTCTTTTCTCCTAGCGTGTCCCCCAAAGTTCCCTTTTTTTTCATACAGTTATTTAGGGGGTTTTTTGGTTGTTGTTTTAGATAGTGTTGCAATTGTGACACGTGTATACCTGTATCTCTCTTCCCCCTATCCGTTCCCCACCGTTTGCCCATCCTCTTTTTCTTTCTTCCTTTCTTCTTGTCTTTCTTTTTTTCTTTATTATAATTAGGTTTTTTTTTTTTTGGTTTTCTCTTTCCCTCTTGTCCCTCATTTTCCACTTATTTTATTTTAATTCAAGTACACAATAGGTGCTACAGGGAACACCTCACATTTGCTGGGTTTTCCCATCCTCCACTGCCTCATTTCTGTGTGAACTGATTTAGGCTACCTACACTATCCCCCTTCCCCTGCATCTTGATATCCACTATCATCTACTGTCTCTCCTATATTCCACCCCCCACCTCCCGTTCTTTGATCCACAAAGTGTCTAACTCTTAATTTCTAATACCTTTGGTCTGTTTTCTGTCTGTTATCCACTCTTGAAACTATTACCTTTCTTTTCTTTTTCCCTCTCTCATGAAAATGATAGCTTTGTAGTTCATACCATATTCCTCCCATATTCAGTCATCTACTTCATAAAAGGTACTCTACCTACAGCTATAACTCTATACAATCTACATGAATCTAACCTCCATCCTCCCAGATCTCATATTCTTGCTTTGTTAACATACATCACCAATACTACTTTACACTTTTCCCTTGCTTACACAATTGCCTTTCCCCAACACTAATACTTTCCTCTAAAGTGAACTTAACCAACAACAAGTAACTAGAATAAGAAGAAAAATCTGACAAAGAGAAGATATAACACCTATGCAAAAATAACAACTAATTAACCTCCAAAAGCAGACAAAGAAGCTAAGGAACTGATTAAATTCGTCAAAATAAAGAGATGACCAGAAAGCAACAAAAATCTACAAACCAAACCAATAATCAGGAAAACATGGCTGAATCCAATCAACAAACCAATAATCATGAAGGGGAGCAAAACTTGGCACAAGCAATGAAAGATCTCAGAACATTTATCACCGACAAAATTTGATGCAGTAATGAAAGAGGTTAACAACATGAAGACATCACATGGAGGGGAAATTGCAGACATACGCAAAAACATAACAGACATGATGGGAATGAACACCACAGTTCAAGAAATCAAAAATACACTTGCAGCAAATATCAGCAGACTAGAAGAGACAGAGCAGAGAATTAGTGATGTGGAAGACAGTACATCAGAAATCAAACAGATAGTAGAAGGGGTCAATAAGAAGATAGAAAAAATCCAATTAGGATTTAGGGACCTGAATGACAATGCAAAACGCTCAAACATACGTATTATAGGCATTCCAGAAGGTGAAGAGAAGGGAAAGGGGTCAGAAGGAGTGTTGCAGGAAATAATGGCTGAAAACTCCCCAAATCTACTGAAAGACACAGATGTACATATCCAAGAAGCACAGCGCACTCCACAAGTCATAAACCCCAACAGGCCCACCCCAAGACATATACTTATCAAATTACCCAATGCTCAAGACAAAGAGAAAATCCTAAAAGCAGCAAGAGAAAAGAAAACCATCATATACAAGGGAAGCTCAATTAGATTAAGTGCTGATTTCTCTTCTGAAACCATGGAGGCAAGAAGACAATGGTATGATATAATCAAGGTACTAAAGGAAAAAAATTTCCAACCAAGAATACTCTATCCAGCTAAACTAGCATTCAAACATGATGGAGAGTTCAAAATATTCGCAGACAAACAGAAACTGAAAGAGTATACCAACAAGAAACCTCCCCTTCAAGAAATTCTAAAGGGAGTTCTGCAGGAAGAAAGGAAAAAACAGGAAAGGCAAAGTTGGAGGAGAGTATAAGACCAACAACAACAACAAAAAAGACAAAAAAAATATACAAACAAAATATGACAAACACAAATCCAATCAAAATATGGCTAACACAAATAATTCCTTGACAGTAATAACACTGAATGTCAACGGATTAAACTCACCTATCAAAAGATTCAGACTGGGACATTGGATAAGGAAATATGACCCATCCATATGCTGTCTACAAGAGACACATCTTAGACCCAGAGACGCATGGAGATTGAAAGTGAAAGGCTGGAAAACAATCATACAAGCTAACAATAACCAAAAAAAGGCAGGAGTAGCTATATTAATATCAGACAAAATAGACTTTAAATGTGAAACAATTGTGAGAGACAAAGAAGGATACTATATTTTAGTCAAAGGGAAAATCTGTCAAGAAGATCGAACAATCATAAATATCTATGCCCCTAACAAGGGTGCCTCTAAATACGTCAGGCAAACGCTGGAAAAACTAAGTGAAATAATAGATACATATACAATTATAGTGGGGGATTTTAATACACCACTATCAACTCTGGACAGAACATCTCAAAAGAGAATCACCAAAGAAACAAAACATCTGAATAGTATATTAGAGGAGCTCGACCTAATAGACATATATAGATCGCTACACCCAAACACAGCAGGATATACATTTTTCTCAAGCACACATGGATCATTCTCCAAGATAGATCATATGCTAGGCCACAAAGAAAGGCTGAACGAATTCAGAAAGATTGAAATCATACAAAACATTATCTCTGACCACAGTGGAGTCAAGCTGGAGATTTGCAAGGGAAAGAAGCCCAGATTTCACACCACGATTTGGAAATTAAACAGCACACAATTAGAAAAACAGTGGGTCAAAGAGGAAATCTCAAAAGAAATCAATGACTACCTTGAAACAAATGATAATGAGAACACAACATACCAAAATTTATGGGATGCAGCAAAAGCAGTACTGAGAGGGAAGTTTATAGCCATAAATTCATATATCAAAAAAGAAGAAAGAGCAAAAATTGAAGAACTAACTGCACATTTGAAGGAATTAGAAAAACAACAACAAAGTAACCCAACAGGAAGAAGAAGGAAGGAAATAACAAAGATAAGAGCAGAACTAAATGAAATAGAAAATAAGAAAGCACTTGAACAGATAAACAAGACCAAGAGCTGGTTTTTTGAGAAGATTAACAAAATTGACAAACCTTTAGCAACACTAACAAAGAAAAAAAGAGAGAAGATGCAAATACACAAAATAAGAAATGAGAAAGGCGATATCACCACTGACCCCACAGAAATAAAGACTATCATAAGAGGATATTTTGAAAAACTATATTCCAACAAAAATGAGAATCTAGAGGAAATGGACAAATTCCTAGAAACACATAAGCAGCCCACATTGACAAAAGAAGAAATTGATGATCTTAACAAACCAATCACAAGCAGAGAGATAGAATCAGTTATTAAAAATCTCCCAACTAAGAAGAGCCCAGGCCCAGATGGCTTCACAGGTGAATTCTACAAAACATTTCAGAAAGAACTGACACCAATCCTGCTGAAACTATTCCAAAACATCGAAACAGAAAGAACATTACCCAACTCCTTCTATGATGCCAACATTACCCTAGTACCAAAGCCAAACAAAGACATCACAAGAAAGGAAAATTACAGACCAATTTCTCTAATGAACCTAGACGCAAAAATACTTAACAAAATACTTGCTAATCGTATTCAACAACACATTAAACGTATTATACACCACGACCAAGTGGGATTCATCCCAGGTATGCAAGGATGGTTCAACATAAGAAAATCAATCAACGTAATACACCATATAAACAGATTGAAGGAAAAAAATCACATGATTATACCTATTGATGCAGAAAAAGCATTTGACAAAATACAGCACCCTTTCTTGATAAAAACACTCCAAAAGATTGGAATACAAGGAAATTTTTTGAACATGATAAAGAGTATATATTAAAAACCTAAAGCCAATATTGTTTACAATGGAGAAATCCTAGACTCCTTCCCTCTAAACTCAGGAACAAGACAAGGATGCCCACTGTCGCCGCTCCTATTTAACATTGTCTTAGAAGTACTTGCTCGAGCACTGAGGCAAGAACCAGAAATAAAAGGCATTCAAATTGGAAAGGAAGAAGTCAAAATTTCATTATTTGCAGATGACATGATCCTATACATAGAAAACCCTGAGAGATCTACAACGAAGATTCTAGAACTCATAAATGAGTTTAGTAAAGTCGCAGGTTATAAGATCAATGCGCAAAAATCAGTAGCATTTCTGTACACCAATAATGAGCAAGATCAGGAGGAAATCAAGAAACAAATACCATTCACAATAGTAAATAAAAAAATCAAATACTTAGGAATAAATTTAACTAAAGAGGTAAAGAACTTATACACCGAGAACTATACAAGACTGTTCAAGGAAATCAAAGAAGACCTGAATAAATGGAAGACTATTCCTTGTTCATGGATAGGAAGACTGAACATTATTAAGATGTCTATCCTACCAAAACTGATCTACACATTCAATGCAATCCCAATAAAAATCAACGCAGCTTTCTTTAAGGAACTAGAAAAACTAACTATGAAATTTATTTGGAAAGGAAAGAGACCCCGAATAGCCAAAGACATACTGAAAAAGAAAAACGAAATTGGAGGAATCACACTACCTGACTTCAAAACATACTATAAAGCCATGGTGGTGAAAACAGCATGGTATTGGCATAAGGAGAGACACATAGACCAATGGAATCGAATTGAAAGCTCTGATATAGAACCTCACATATACAGCCACATAATATTCGATAAAGCCACCAAACCCTCTCAACTGGGAGAGAGTGGCCTATTCAACAAAGGGTGTCTGGAGAACTGGATAGCCATATGTAGAAGAATGAAAGAGGATTACCATCTCACACCGTATACAAAGATCAACTCAAGATGGATCAAAAACCTAAATATAAGAGCCAAGACCATAAAAACCTTAGAAAGCAGTGTAGGGAAACATCTACAGGACCTTGTAATAGGAAATGGATTTATGAATATCTCACCAAAAGCACGAGCAGCAAAAGAACTAATAGATAAATGGGACTTCCTCAAAATTAAAGCCTTCTGCACCTCAAAGGAGTTTGTCAAGAAAGTAAAAAGGGAGCCCACACAGTGGGAGAAAATATTTGGCAATCATATATCTGATAAGAAACTTATAACTTGCACATATAAAGAACTCCTATATCTTGAAAATAAAAAGATAAACAACCCATTTTAAAAATGGGAAAAAGACTTAAACAGACACTTCTCCGAGGAAGAAATACAAATGGCAAGAAAGCACATGAAAAAATGTTCCAAATCTCTAGCTATCAGGGAAATGCAAATCAAAACTACAATGAGATACCATCTTACACCCATAAGATTGGCAGCTATGAAAAAAACAGAAGAATACAAGTGCTGGAGAGGATGTGAAGGAAGGGGAACACTCATCCACTGCTGGTGGGAATGCAGAAGGATCCAACCATTCTGGAGGACAGTATGGCGGTTTCTCAAAAAACTAGCCATAGATTTGCCATATGACCCAGGAATACCACTGCTGGGTATATACCCAGCAGAACTGAAAACAAGGACACAAACTGATATATGTACACCAATGTTCATAGCAGCATTGTTCACTATTGCCAAAAGTTGGAATCAACCCAAATGCCCATCAACAGATGAGTGGATCAATAAAATGTGGTATATACACACAATGGAATACTACTCGGCTGTAAGAACAAACACACTACAAACACATGTGATAACATGGATGAATCTTGAGAACCTTATGCTGAGTGAAGCAACCCAGACATTGAAGGACAAATACTACATGACCTCAATGATATGAAATAAACAAGCTGCCCTAGATAGCAAGAGACTGAACGATAGGCTTACAGGAAATCGGAGGGTGGAGGAAGGATATGAGTCGATGTCTGCAGGGGTGGAATTTAAGACGAGATGGTGGTAAGCATGAACACAAAGAAGAGATAAAAGGGGGGCAAGGGGTTGCCTTTGCTTGGGGCTTTACGGGTTTGAGGGTGGCTGGGGAGGGACGGATGGGTAACGTTGCCCAAAAGTGGGGGGAGGGAGGGGTAGCATACGAACACAGGAGAGGGTCAGGAGTTGGTGGAGAGTAAAATGCCGAGAAAACCATATCAAAATATAATAAAGAGGGTTACCTGATTAGAATGCTCGGAGGGGAGGGTCTGATGCAGGACGGGCTCCTGGGGAATGTCTAAATGCTCATTCTGCCAGAGTGGGTGACACCATGGGGTAGAATCCCAAGTAGTGAGAGTGGGGGTGGACCCACATCCTGGGGAGGACTAATGCCATCAAATAGAGGGAACTGTATCCCTCGAGAGAAAGGGTGGCTCCCAGGGCATTGGGGCAGTTGAGCAAGTTAGGCCCTGAACACTATTCCATCTATCTCTGGAAGTGGCTCCTCAGGAAACGGAGGTTGGCTGTCACTGTGGGCACCAAGGTGGAAGGGAAAATGGACGTTAAATGTGTGGAACCAAAGTAAATGGGGGGTAAGACAGGAGTTTCTTGAGAGTACACAAGGATGGATATAAAACATGTAATATTACACCATAACATATAGGAGATGACAGACTGATAATGTAAACCATAATGTAAAACATAGGATAACTAAAAATGTAAAGAACTGTGTATCCTAAAGTATGCACCATAATGTAAGCACAGATGTTACCTTGTTAGAAAGCTAATATCTCAGACTCTGTACATCACCTTAAGTAAATATGATATGAATAGGGCGTAAGAGTATCACTGTGGAAGGGAAAAGGTTTTCTGGTGGATGTGTGGGAGTGCTGTATATTATATATATGCATTGCTGTGGTCTAGGACTCCTGTGAAGAAATGCTGAATAATTAGGGGGAAAAAAAAAAAAAGATAGGATGTGGAATTTTTTCAAGTCAACATTCTTTATCTAAGTTCTTTAACTTTATCCAAGTTCTTTGTCTATCCTTTAAACCCATCGCTATATGCCATTCCCTAGTAAGGGACCATGACATTATATTGGGCATCAAATTTCGGGGAGTTCTGGATCACAGAGTGTTTCAACAATGGCAATGGAGCGATACTGGTATGGTATACCAATGACAGGTGATATATGGCAGACAGGGAGCTGTACAGAACATATGTCCAGGGTGCATGGTAATGTTTGGATATACTCATAGTGGCAACAATTAAAAACCACAGCAGGGGGGGGTACTGGGTTCCTGGCCAGTGGTGCTCTGTCGTGGTCCCTAGGGGAGCAGCGACAGTCTCCCAGGTACAGCGGCGGGGACCGGGAGGGAGTGAGGGTTCAACAGTGAGCCCCTGATGCTAATGACTATGCTTGTGAGCTGATAAACCTAAAATAAGAACAAGGCCTAGAGCAACATTGTGCCTGGGAATTTCCTCCTGTCAGCCTTCATGTTACTCAAATGTGGCCAGTCTCGAAGCCAAACTCAGCATGTAAATGCAATGCCTTCCCCCCAGCGTGGGACATGACACCCGGGGATGAGCCTCCCTGGCAACGAGGGACCACTATCAACTACCAACTGATGATGCAACTGGAAAAGGACCTTATATGGAAGGTTCAATGCGGATCAGCAGAATATCCATGTCTACATAAAATAACATGACTTTAAAATGCTGTTTGACCTAAAGTAAGGGGGAAATGGAAAGGAGAAATGAGTTTATATGGCTACGAGTTTCTAAAAAAGAGTCTGGAGGCTGGCAGAAGGATTGCCCTCATGCACAACTGAGCAGAATCAGAGAGACAGATAAAGCAGATACAACCCCCAGATATTGGTTCCTTTGAGGGCTAAAGAGACCCATGAGAGTTATGGTCATGGCCGATGGGGTTAACTACCAGGGCAGATGGCCCCTCTTTGGAAATGGTGTTTATGTGTGATGAATCTGGACTCAGATGGGATCTCCCTTCATAAGACTTTCATGCTAATGTGCTGGAGGTGCAGTTAATGTTGGGGTTTAAGATATATTTAGGGGATTTGAATCTCTGGACTGACAATGTGATAGCCAGGTCCTGAGCCTCAACAGACTCCAGCACCTACAATCTGATTTATTGGACTTACCACACTCAGCTAAGATGGAGTTGAAGAAGGACAACCACCACACCATGGAGCCTAGAGTGATTACAACTGAAAATGGGAGGATTGCATCCAGCATCCATGTGGAATCTGAGCCTCCTCTTGACATAGAGGTGCAATGGACACAACCAATCCAATGTCCACATAGAAGAGGTGGCATTGGATTGGGAAAAGTGGACATGGTGGACGATGGGTATGGGGAAAGGCAGGAAGAGATAAGAGGTGGAGGCGTCTTTGGGACATGGAGCTGCCCTGGATGGTGCCTCAGAGGTAATCACTGGACATTGTAAATCCTCACAGGGCCCACTGGATGGAATGGAGGAGAGTATGGGCCATGATGTGGACCATTGTCTATGAGGTGCAGAGGTACCCAAAGATGTACTTACCAAATCCAATGGAAGTGTCATGATGATGGGAACGAGTGTTGTTGGGGTGGGGGAGAGGGGGGATGGGGGGGGTTGAATGGGACCTCACACATATATTTTTAATGTAATATTATTACAAAGTCAATAAAAAAAAAACAGATGAAAAAAAAAAGAAAGAAAGAAGACACTTAACTCACATCTTATACAAAAATTAACTCAAAATGGATCAAAGACCTAAACATAAAAGCAAGAACCATAAACTCCTAGAAGAAAATGTAGAAAAACATCTTCAAGTCATTGTTGTAGGTGGTGTATTCTTAAACCTTACACTGAAAGCATGAGAAACAAAAGAAAAAAATGGATAAATGGGACTTCCTCAAACACATTTGTGATTCAAAGGACTTCAACAAGAAGGTGAAAAGGCTGCCCACTCAATGGGAGAAATTATTTGAAAACCACATATCCAAAAAGGGCTTGATTTCCATTCTATATAAAGAGATCATTCAACTTAACAATAAACGAGCAAGCCTTGCAATTTGAAAATGGGCAGAAGATTTAAACAGACATTTCTCCACAGCTAAAATACAAACGGCCAAAATGTAGCAACTGGTTTATAAATGGGCCAGTGATGAAAAGAGTACTCTAGGGATGTAAACATCAATTGAAAGAAAGTCAGAGAATAATCTAGGTACTGAATAACAGCGAAGCCAGAGGTGGATGAGAATTGTGGTTGATGGTACAGAAGCAAGAGAGTCCTTCTGTAAGCTAGAGCAGATGTTTGTCACTATTGCAGGGTGGCAGGAATGTGGAGAAGTATGGGAAAAATACAATTGGTTTGACCCATAGACTGTGGTTAACAGCAATATTTTAATATTCTTGCATAAATGCCAAAGATGTCCTCTGTCGATAATGGGGAGATATGGAAAACTATGCCAAATGTATGGTATAAATTATGACTGGTGGTAACAGTCTGATGGTATAATCTCATAATGTGTAAGAACTATTCCACCACTGTGTGGCATGTTGGTGAAGGGGTGTTGTATGGGAATTCTATACATGTGCATGATTGTTCTGTAAGTTCACAAACTTAATAATAAAAATTATAGTGTGGGTTGGGGGAAAATGCACCAAATGTAAGATATGGAATATAATTAGAAGTAATATTTTGATGATGCTCTCGTGTAGTTTTTAACGAATGTTTCACAACAATGTAAGGTGTTGGGGAGTGGTGATGTATGTTACCCCAGTGTGATGTTATGCATGTTTACTTTGTAAGTTCACAACTTTTACTATACACTTATTTTTTACATATGTTCATGTATGAATGATACACTTCAATAAATAATATATATTTTTAAAATGGTAGGAAAACCTTTGCTATCCTTAGTGGCTCCTCCTCTATCTCCTCAACAACTTAGGCCAGAAATGGCACATGATCCCAGTGGGGTTCGCTGGTCCTGGATATGGAGGGAGCAGCAAAGCCCTTGTACACATTTTTAGGTGCATTTATGTCTGTGCAAATCTGTCTGGTGGCAGTCTGAGACACAGAATCAGGACACTTGTCAGAGTCTTACCATCTCAGAACTTACTTTGCACATAGAAGCAGCACACAGAACTCTCCTAGAAAAGTGTTGTAGGAGAACAGTAAAATCACAATTGCATGGGGCAAAGGAGTTTTGGCTGTAGGACATACAGGGAGGGTGGCACCCAGGTCAGTGAGGAAGCAGTTTCCCTGAGAAAAGGCACATTCAGATCCAAGCAAATGTGGTAGTTCCCAGGGCCTGGTGCACATGTGCATGACAGACATGTGCAGAAATGAATGGGAAGGATATCCTCTAAATTTTTAGTATGGATAAATTCTAAAGAAAAACAATCACACAGTTCAATCTACAAAGACTGAGAAAGGTGTTTCCTTGTTGTTTTTTAATTGTAAGCTCCTTGCATTCAAGAAAATCTGTCATAGCACTAATTTGATATAATTTAAGTAACATATGCACTAAAATATTACAATGGCCAGGTTGTATCAAAAGAGTGCAAATCGACAACCTGCAAGATAGCAGTGGAATAAGGAGCTCCTAGAGTCAGCTCCTGTAACAGGGCAGTTAGTAAATACTCAAAGCTATCTGGACCTAGCTGAAGCACCTGTTTGGGGGCTGCAGGAGACCAGAAGAGCATCCTTCTGTCATGGTCCCTAGGGGAGCAGTGGCAGTCCCCCAGGTGCAACGGCAAGGACCAGGAAGGAATGAGGGTCCAACAGTGAGCCCCTGATACTAATGACTATGCTTCTGAGCCTATACGCCTGAAATTAGAACAAGACCTAGAGCAGCACTATGCCTAGGAGTTCCCTCCTGACAGCCTCTGTGTTACTCAAATGTGGCCAGTCTCGAAGCCAAACTCAGCATGTAAATGCAATGCCTTCCCCCCAGCGTGGGACATGACGCCCGGGGATGAGCCTCCCTGGCACCGAGGGATCACTACCAAGTACCAGCTGATGATGCAACTAGAAAAGGACCTTGAATTAAAGGTTCAATGCAGACCAGCAGAATATCCCTGTCTACATATAATAACAGGAGTTAAAAATGCTGTTTGATCTAAATTAAGGGGGAAATGGAAAGGACAAATGAGTTTATATGGCTATGAGTCTCTAAAAAAGAGTCTGGAGGTTGTCAGAAGGATTGCCCTTATGCACACCAGAGCAGAGTCTCAGAGACAGATAAAGTAGATACAACCCCATATATTGGTCCTTTTGAGGGCTAAAGAAAACCACAGGTTCTATGGTCATGGCAGATGGGGTTCACTGCCATGCCAGTTGGCCCTTCTTTGGAGCTGGTGTTTCTGTGTGATGGAGCTGGACTCAGATGGGATCTCTTTTCACAAGCCTTTCATGCTACTTTACTGGAATTGTAGTTGGTGCTGGGGCTTAAGATATATCTAGGGGATTTGAATCTCTGGACTGACAATATGATAGCCAGGCCCTGACCTCAACAGACTTCAGCTCCTACACTCTGATTTATTGGACTTACTCCACTCAGCCAACATGGAGTTGAAGAACGCCAGCCACCACACCATGGAGCCTAGAGTGCCTACAACTGAAAGCAGGAGGATTGCATCCAATATGCATGTGGAATCTAAACCCCCTCTTGACATAGATGTGGAATGGACACAACCAAGCCAAGGTCCACACGAAGGAGGAATACAGAAAGGATCAGAGTGGACTTAATGATATTCTATTCATGAACTATTGTGGTTAATAATCGAGAAAATGTGGCATTGTGTGGAAAAAGTGGCCATGGTGGCTGCTGGGTGCGGGGAAGGGGAGGAAGAGAAGAGATGTGGAGGCATTCTCGGGACTTGGAGTTGTCCTGGGTGGTGTCCCAGGGACAATTGCCAGATGTTATATGTCCTCCCATGGCCCACTGGATGGAACGTGGGAAAGTGTGGGCTATGGTGTGGAACACGGGACATGGGGTGCAGCGATGCCCAGAGATGTACTCACCAGATGGAATGGATGTGACATGATGATGGGAGAGAGTGTTATTGGGGGGGGGAGTGGTGGGGTGGGGGCGGTGGGGGCGAATGGGGACCTCATATTTTTTTAATGTAATATCTTTTTAAAAAATGAATAAATTTTTTTTTAATTTTTTTATTTTTTATTGACTTTGTAATAATATTACATTAAAAATATATATGTGAGGTCCCATTCAACCCCACCCCCCCACCCCCCCTCTCCCCCCCCCCCAACAACACTCGTTCCCATCATCATGACACATCCATTGGATTTGGTAAGTACATCTTTGGGCACCTCTGCACCTCATATACATTGGTTCACATCATGGCCCATACTCTCCTCTATTCCATCATGTAGGCCCTGTGAGGATTTACAATGTCCGGTGATTACCTCTGAAGCACCATCCAGGGCAGCTCCATGTCCCGAAGACGCCTCCACCTCTCATCTCTTCCTGCCTTTCCCCATACCCTTTGTCCATTATGTCCACTTTTCCCAATCCAATGCCACCTCTTCTATGTGGACACTGGATTGGTTGTGTCCATTGCACCTTTATGTCAAGAGGAGGCTCAGATTCCACCTGGATGCTGGATGCAATCCTCCCATTTTCAGTTGTAATCACTCTAGGCTCCATGGTGTGGTGGTTGTCCTTCTTCACCTCCATCTTAGCTGAGTGTGGTAAGTCCAATAAATCAGATTGTAGGTGCTGGAGTCTGTTGAGGCTCAGGATCTGGCTATTACATTGTCAGTCCAGAGATTCAAATCCCCTAAATATATCTTAAACCCCAACATTAACTGCACCTCCAGCACATTAGCATGAAAGTCTTATGAAGGGAGATCCCATCTGAGTCCAGATTCATCCCACATAAACACCATTTCCAAAGAGGGGCCATCTGCCCTGGTAGTTAACCCCATCGGCCATGACCATAACTCCCATGGGTCTCTTTAGCCCTCAAAGGAACCAATATCTGGGGGTTGTATCTGCTTTATCTGTCTCTCTGACTCTGCTCAGTTGTGCATGAGGGCAAACCTTCTGCCAGCCTCCAGACTCTTTTTTAGAAACTCGTAGCCATATAAACTCAAAAAAATGAATAAATTGAGTAGAATTTGAAAAAAAAAAAAGAAATAAATTCCAGGTTGAGTAAGAAAACCTTAAAAAAACAAACTGAAGCTACCTTGAGATTGAATGAAAAAGAAACAAAACAGAAGAACATTTTTAATGGTTTTATCATGCTTACATGACACTCACAGTTTCATTTACTGATCATCTTTTCTTTTTAATGTCCAACATTCAAGGACATAAAGCTATAAACTTGATGTCCCTAGTGAAGTCCAGTCTTTCAAATTGCACTGACAATTTTTGGTGACTGGTCTATAGTTACCCTTATTTAAAAACTATTTTCTCAACCCTCATGCATAGTTGAAACCTCTAAGATAGCAGCAACTGGAAACACGCACATATACACACACACCCCACTACACCACATTAGGAGTCCAAGCAGCAGAAACAGAGACATAAACAAAGTCATAGAAAACAAATGGGAACTTAGAAGTTTCCTCCAGTATCTGGAGAATAAAGACCTAGCCCATGTGTTTTTTAAGTTTATGTGAATACATTTAGTTTTACAGTTTCTTCTGAGAAGCTGCAGGTTATCGATTTGGAAAGTCTCACTATGTGTCCAGTTGGAAATGTAGAGCCAATGCATGGCAAATGCAATAGAAATTAATGAATGTGAAAATACTGCACAAACTAAACTATGGGTGTAAAGAAAAATGCACAAAACATGTGTTATGGTATAATTCCATCATAAAGAAAACTTGCTTTTGTTTAAAAAAAAAAAAAAAGAAGAGCATCCTGTCACATCCTTGAAGGAATGGAAGGAGGCAGCTGCCCATCTGCAGAGAAGATTCGTAAGTAGAGTGCTTCACGCCACAAAGGCCAGTGCCCATCCTAAGCTGGAGGCACAAGTGGCCTTGAGAGCTGTTCCGAGGCTGGAATTGAAAGCTCCACTTCCCAAAAGTGGGGGAGGAAGAGATGGTTGGGCACCAACTTCAGCTACTGAGAAGTAAATTCAGCGTGCTAAAGCATAATCCTGAGAACAGCTAAAGTTTGAGCCATCCAAGTTAGAAAGAGGCCGGTAGCCACCATCTTAACTCCATGCCTGGCACAAGGGGAAGTGGTACAGACTGAAAGTCACAGTGCTGGTGGGGACTGGCTTCTTTCCATCCAGATCAAATTGCATGTCTAGCCTAACCCCCAGCTCCACCTCTGGGAGGGAGGAAGCTGGGAGGACCTGCACCAGTCTCTCCGGGAAATTACAAGCCAAGCCACGAAGGCTGGTGATTGTCCTACTTTGGCCGTGCAAGCTGCACCACAAGCTATTCTGTGGCTGGAATTGGAAGCTCCATTTCCCAAAAACAGGGGAAGAGAAGATGGTTGGCCACTGATTTTGGCTACTGATTAGTAGACTCGCCTGGCTAAGGAATAATCCTAATGTTACTGGATTTCATTTAGGTTCTTTGACTATGCTTCAGAAATCAATTGCAAGAGCCTGTTGGGTGACTTAGGCCAGTAATTTATTCAGACAGGGAGGGAAGAGATATGGGAGAAAATAAAAGATCAAGTGTCCCAGGTAGAGAGGAAGGGGTTGAAAAATGATAAAGAGAACTGATTTACAGGCTACAATTCCCCATTATAGGCTATAAATGCCCAGGTTTACTTGCATAGTGATCCAAGGAGGGGGGAGTGGGGAAGGGAGCTGGAGTCCGGATCCAGAGGCAAGAGAGCAGGAGAGCATGAGCACTTATGCTCTGTGCCTGCCTTTTTTTTTTTTTAAGATTTATTTATTTATTTAATTCCCCCCCCCCCCCCCCGGTTGTCTGTTCTCTGTGTCTATTTGCTGAGTCTTGTTTCTTTGTCCGCTTCTGTTGTCGTCAGCGGCACGGGAAGTGTGGGCGGCGCCATTCCTGGGCAGGCTGCACTTTCTTTCGCGCTGGGCGGCTCTCCTTACGGGCGCGTGGGGCTACCCTATGCGGGGGACACCCCTGCGTGGTAGGGCACTCCTTGCGCGCATCAGCACTGCACATGAGCCAGCTCCACACGGGTCAAGGAGGCCCAGGGTTTGAACGGCAGACCTCCCATGTGGCAGACGGATGCCCTAACCACTGGGCCAAGTCCACTTCCCTGTGCCTGCCTTTTTGAACTGTTAATTTTTCCACCCCTTTACTAATGGCAGGGAAGGAGTTCAAGCTGTTTGCTCTTTTGAGTGATTACCCCTCCCATCAATCCCCCTGTAAGGAACACATGACAAAGCCCTTGGGGAATATCTCAGGCTTTTCCTGCCTTCCAGAAGTCTTTGTTCTGAATAGCAGAATCTTGGGGATGGGGATCTTCCAGCAGTCATCTTGGGGTTATTGATGTCCACGTGGACTCTCTGCTAGGGTACAGATACACCTATTGATTCCCTATCTTACTAGCCTGCTTCACTAGGAACAGCTAGGGTATGAATCCGTCCAAGTCGGAAAGAGACATGAAGTCACCATTTATACTCTGCCCCCCAGCCTGAGGGGAAGCCAGACTGACCAAAAATCACAGTGATGGTAGGAACCAGTTTCTTACACCGAGATCAGCCTGCAGCTCTAGCATAGGCTTCAGCCCCACCTCTGGTAGGGAGGAGGCTGGCAGGCCCTGCACCAGCCTATCCAGGTAACTGAAGGTACGTTTGGTTGACAGATTGAATAATCAGAAATCTACAGGAGCAACTGTGGTCATGTTGGACTCACATTGCATAGATTGCTGCCCAAACCTGCAGCCCAATCCCTGCCCCAGGCAGGGGAGAAAGGGGCATGAAGCTTCATCAGTCTCTCTGGGCAACTATAGTATAGGCCTGCACAATTTGGATTATTCCACACAGCTGTGAATCTGTCCTACCCCTGGCAAAGGAGAAAGTTGGGAGAAGCTTCATCAGTCCCTGGGGCAATGAGAGCAGCATGACCCTCCACAGCTAATAGCACCAACCACATCCTTGGGAGAGAGGGCAGTTAGCCCTAAACTAAAGAGAAAAACTGCACCCAAAATAAATACATCTAGTAAGCCAGATGCCAAGACACCAACAAAAAATTACAATCCACACCAAGAAACAGGAAGCTATGACCCAGTTAAAGGAACGAGATAAGCCTCCAGATGACACAAAGGAGTTGAGACAACTAATCATAGATATTCAAACAAATCTCTTTAATAAATTCAATGAGATGGCTAAAGAGATTAAGGCTATTAAGTAGACAATAGATGAGCACAAAGAAGAATTTGAAAGCATACATAGAAAAATAGCAGATCTTATGGAAATAAAAGGCACAATAATTAAAATTTTTAAAAAACACTGAAATCATATAATAGTAGATTTGAGGAGGCAGAAGAAAGGACTGGTGAGCTTGAAGAAATGGCCTCTGAAAGTGAACATACAAAATAACAGATGAAGAAGAGAATGGAAAAAATTGAACAAGGTCTCAGGGAACTTAAAGACAGCAAAAAACATGCAAACCTATGTGTCATGGGTGTCCCAGAAGGAGAAGAGAAGGGCAAAGGGGAAGATGGAATATTTGAAGAAATAATGGTAGAAAATTTCCCAACCCTATTGAAGGACATAGATATCCATGTCCAAGAAGCACAACATACTCCCATGCGAAAATTCCAAATAGACCAACTCCAAGACACATACTAATCAGAATATTAGATGCCAAAGACAGAATTCTGAGAACAGCAAGAGAAAAGCAATGCTTGACATATAAAATATACCCAATAAGATTAAGTGCTGATTTCTCACCAGAAACCATGGAGGCAAGAAGACAATGGTATGATATATTTAAGACACTACAAGACAAAAACTTCCAGCTAAGATTCTTATATCCAGAAAAATTGTCTTTCAAAAATGAAGGCGAGATTAGATTATTCACAGATAAACAGAAACTAAGAGAATTTCTAACCAAGAGACCAGATTTTCAGGAAATGCTAAAGGGTGTATGAAAAGAAAAGACAGGAGATAAAAGCCTGGAAGCGAGTCTAGAAATGAAGATTATATCAATAAAAGTAACCAAAAGTATCAAAAGAGTGGGGAAAATAAAATATGATAGATAAAACTCCAATGGGAATAAACTTAACCAATGATTTAAAGCACTTGTATTCAGAAAACTGAAACTCAATGTTAAAAGAAATCAAAAAAGGCCTAAATAACTGGAAGAACATTCCATGCTGATGGACTGGAAGACTAAATATCATAAAGAAGTTAATTCTATTCAAATTGATATACATATTCAATGTAATAAAAAAATCCACCAGCATATTAAAAGTTTTTGAAAACATGATTAGCAAATTTATTTGAAAGGGTAAGGGGTCCTGAATAGCCAGAAACATCTTAAAAAGGAAAACTAAACTCTTATCTCCAGACTTTAAATTATATTACTTAGCTATAGTGGTAAAAACAGCATGGTACTGGCATAAAAACAGGCACATAGATCAATGGAACCAAACTGATGGTTCAGAAACAGACCCTGACATGTATGGTCAAGTCATTTTTCACTAGCCTGTCAAACCCACATGGCATGGGCAGAATGGACCTTTCAAAACATGGTGTTGAAAGAACTGGATATCCATAGCCTCAAGAAGGAAAGAGGACCCCTATCTCACACCTTATCAAAAAATTAACTCAAAATGGATGAAAAACCTAAATATACACAAGAACCATAAAGCTTTTAGAAAAAAATTGTAAGAAAATATCTTCAATCCCTGGTGGTAGGTGATGAATTCTTAAAGGAGATTAGAGGAGGACTGATATGGACTACTGATGTTTAATGCATGGAGAAGTTTTAATTAGTTTTAATGTAAAAGTGTGGACATGTATAGAGTGGATGGTAACAAATAGTAAGTAATAGTTAGTTTGTAAATGGGGATGTGGCTGAAAATGGTTATCTAGGGATGTAAATGCTAATTGACAGAATGATAGAGAATAAACTAGGAATTAAACAGGACAGTAAACTAAGAGGTGGATGAGAATTGTGGCTGATGGTACAGATTCAAGAGTGTCCTTTGTAAGCTAGAGCAAATGTACATCCCTACTACAGGGTGGTGGTAATGTGAAGAAGCATGGGCAAAATACAACCGAAGGGATCTGTGGACTGTGGTTAGCAGTAATAATGTAATATGCTTGCATCTATGCCAAAGATGTACTGTGTTGATAATGAGGCAGTATGGAGAATGTGTGCCAAATTACACTATGGACATGATAACAATCAGATGATATTACTTTATCTGTAGCAAATGTTCCACCACAGTGTGGTGTGTTGATAGATGGATGTTATTTGGGAATTCTGCACATGTATATGATTATTTTATAAGTTTAAAACTTCTGACACAAAAAAAATATATATATTTAAAATAATAGGGTTGGTTGGGGGAAAATACACCAAATGTAAGATAAGGATTATAATTAGTTTTAAGATTTAGACAATATTCTTTCATAATCTGTAACAAATGTCTCATGACAATGCAAGGTGTTGGAGGGTTGATATATGGGACTCCTTTATAATGTTATGCATGTTTGCTTATAAATCCACAACTTTTACTATACACTTATTGTTTATGTATGTTCATATATAAAGTATATAAAGATAATAATAACAGGGTGTGTTGGGGAAAAATACTTTGGTTAGTTGTAATATTTTGACAATGCTCTTTAATCATTAGTTTAAAAGGTTTAACAGCAATGCAAGGTATTGGTGTTAGGGTGAAATATGAGAGTCCTGTATGATGCTATTTATCTATGGATGTTTGTTTTATAAATTCACAACTATTACTATACACTTATTGTTTATGTATGTTTATGTGTGAGTGATATACTTCAATAAATTTTTTTAAATGAAGAAAAAAGATTGCAAATCATGTAAAGAAACATGAAATAATGGCCCATGTAAAGGAGCAGTTTAAAGGATTGAAACCATCAGTGGGGTCTGAAATATATCAGACAAGATTTTTAAAAATGGTACTAAATATACTCAAATAACTAAATGAAAACATGGACAAAAAAAGGAAATACTAAAACAATAGATGAACAAAATCAGAAATCAATGAAGAGATAGTAATCTTGTAAAGGAATCAAAGAGAGCTGAAGACCATAGTAAAAAAAATAAAAATTCCTTAGATGGATTAAACACCAGATTTAAGTTGATGGAAGAAAGAATCAGAATACTTGAAAATAAGACAAGTGAAATCATTCAGGAAAAAATAAGACAATTTAAATCATTAAAATGAATAATGAAGAAAAGTGAACAGAACCTGAGAGACCTGCTAGACACCATCAAGCATGTAAATATATACATTGTGGGAATTCCAGAAGCAGAAGAAAATCAGAAAGCGGCAGAGATAATATTTAAAGAAATATCTGCTGAAATATTTCCAAATTTAACAAAAGACATGAATCTATACATCCAAGAATCTCAATAAATTCCAAACAGGATAAATCCAATAGACTCATACTGTGACAAAAATCAAACTGTGTAATACAATGATGAAGAGAGATTCATGAAGGCTGCAAGAGAGAAGAATTATACCATATACAATGGAGCCTCAATAGAGTAAGTGCCAATTTCTCATGGGAAATCATGGAAGCAAGAAGGTAGTGGGATGACATATTTAAAGTCCTGAAAGGAAAAAATGCCCACTAAGAATCCAATAACAAACTGTTTTTGAAAAATGAGGGAGAGATTAAGACATTCCCATATAATCAAAAGCTGAGGGAATTCATCACCACTAGATTAGTCCTACAAGAAATGCTACATGGAGTTCTTCAGATTGAAAAGAAAGGACACTAGACAATATACAGAAATTTCATGAAGAAATAAGAGATTTTTGGTAAAGTTAATGACATGGTTAGCTATAAATGTCAGTACTATTTTAATTTTGGTTTGTAAAGCCACTCTTTACTCCTTACAGGAACTAAAATTCAAATTAATAAATCAATAGTTTTGGACTAATATTATATAAATATGTAATATGTAATATAATGTGTGACAAGGACTACATAAAGGTGAGGGGTATAGAGATATAATTTGTTTTATTATTAAAGTTGGTATCAAAACAAATAAGATTGTTATATATTTAGGATGTTCAATTTAAGCCCTATGATACCACAAAGAAATTATCAGAATAATAAGCACAGAAGGAAAGGAGTAGATTCTAAAGGGTTCACTATAACAAGTCAATTAAATTTTTAAAAGTAAGAATGGAAGAACTGAGGGCTGAAAAAATTGTAAGACTTACCAAAAAAACACAAGAGTAAAATTTTAGAAGACAATGCTGCATTATCAGTAATTGTTTTAACTGTAAATGGCTAAAATCTCCAGTCAAAAAACAGAGATTGGCAGAGCTGATTAAAAAGTATGACCCAACTCTATATTGTTTATACAAGACATTCATCTTAAATTCAAAGACACAGATAGATTGAAAAGGAAAGGATGGAAAATATTCCATGAGAATAGTAATCAAGAGATATTAATATAAGAAAAAGTAGACTTTAATTCAATAACTGTTAAAAGGGACAAAGAAAGGTATTATAGATTGATAACAGGGTCAATTTACCATGGAGACGTAATGATTATAAACATGTGTGCACCTAAAAAAGAGGGCATAAAAATTTGACAATTGAAAGATTAAAAGAAACAAACAGTTCTACTTTATTTTTCTTGAGAAGTTGTAAGTTTACAATCATGCATGCCATGCAGGATTCCCATACATTTCCTCACCACCAACATTTTACATTGTTGTGATACATTTGTTACAACTGATGAAAGAAATCATCATTTTATTACTGCTATCTATAGTCCATAGCTTATATTTGCTGTATTTTCCCAAAAAATCATCCTATTACTAATACCACATTTCGGAATTATATTGTTATAGTTCATGAGAGAACGTTATCATACTTGTACCATTAACCACAGTCCATCATTCACAATGGGGTTCAAAATGCTATACAGTCCCCTGCCTTGTACAATCCACCCAAAGTGTAACCTCAGTAGCTCTGTTTCATCACAGAGATGTGCTGTCATAAGCTCAGTTCATTTCAGAATGCCCTCCTTCCTCTAAAAGGAAAAATCCCATAACCCTATACACCCCCATTATTGACCCTTAGCATTGATACAGTACCTTCTTTGTCTTTGCTGCAAAAACATTACAATATAATTGTCAACTGTAGTCTATACATAACATTACTTGTATATGTCCATGCATCTCCATATTCTCAACACCTTCTCATAAAAGAACATTCTTGTGTCTGTACTATTAACAGTAATCATCATCTAACATTGAAATCACTGTTATACCAGCCCTAGATTAATCTATAGCTTTCTTTCAATTAACATTAACCACCAAAGACTACCCCATTATACACACTATAATGTGTTACCCTCAACTCTCTTCATTTCCCCACATTTACAATCCACCTTATTAAACATTCTACATATTCAGCATCAACAACCTCTTCTCCACCCCTATGCTATCTCCTAATAATATGTACTCAAGAGTTTAACCCCATGAGTATACTCATCATATTTAGTTCATATTAATGAGACTATACAATATTTGTCCTTTTGTGTCTAGCTTATGTCAATAAACATAATGTCCTCAAGGTTTATCCATGTTATTGTACACATCCTAACTTCATTTCCTCTTACAGATAAACAGTTCCACTTTAATGCTAAGCAACTGCAAAACACATTTTCAAATACAGATAGAATATCTAGACATAAAATCATTAAGGAAAAAGAGGACTTGAAAAACATCATAAACAAAACTATACCTAGTAGACATATACAGAATATTTCATATAACACAGCAGAGTACATACTCTTCTCAAGGGCACACAGATCATTCTCTGTGGCAGACCATATTTTAGGCTCACAACAAGTCTCAATACATTAAAAATATTGGTAATATAAAAAGCATCTTCTCCAACAACAATGGAATGAAGCTAGAAATTTTTAAAAAAATTATACTCCTAAACAACCAATGGGAGGACCATTGGTTGTTTAGGAGTATAATTTTATCCTGTCATAACCCACTGAATGGACTGGGAGAGAGTGTAAACTACAGCATAAACTATAATCCATGCTGTGTAGCAGTGCTCCAAAATGTACTCATCCAAAGCAATGAATGGGAAAGCAGACTTGGCTCAATGGATAGAGCGTCCACCTACCACATGGGAGGTCCACGGTTCAAACCCCGGACCTCCTTGCCCCATGTGGATCTGTCCCATGCACAGTGCTGATGCGCACAAGGAGTGCCAAGCCATGCAGGGGTGTCCCCTGGGTAGGGAAGCCCCACGTGCAAGGAGTGTGCCCCGTAAGGAGAGCCACCCCACGCAAAAGAAAGTGCAGCCTGCCCAAGAATGGCACCACACATGGAGAGCTGACACAACAAGATGAATGCAACAAAAAGAAACACAGATTCCTGGTGCTGCTGATAAGGATAGAAGCGGTCATAGAAGAACACGCAGCAAATGGATGCCGAGAGCAGACAACTGGAGGGAGGGGGGGAGAAGGGGAGAGAAATAAATAAAAAAATAAATAAATCTTTTAAAAAACCAACCAAACAAACAAACAAAAAACAAATGCAATGAATGTACCACACTAATGAAAGAAGTTGTCATGGGAGGAGTGGGGTGTGTGTGGAGTGTAGTATATGGGAACCTCATATTTCTTAATGTAACATTTTGTGTGATCTATGTATCTTTTTAAAATGATAATAAAAAATGAAAAAAAAACAACCAATGAGTCAAAGATAAATCACAAGGGAAATTAGTAAATACCTTGAGATATATGAAAATGAATACATAACACACAAAACCTTATGAGAGGCAACAAATACAGTGTTAGGGGAAAAATATATAACATTATATGCTTATATTAAAAAGAGAAGAAAGTTCTCAATTGACCAGCTTCTGTTCACCACTGGAAGAACTAGATAAAGAAGAGTAAACCAAAATCCCATGTGTGCAGAAAGAAGGAAATAATAGTGACTAGAGTGGAAATTAAAGAAATAGAAAATAGAAAAATAATAAGAGAAAACCAACAAAACCAGAAGTTGATTTTTTGAAAAGATCAGTAAAACTGACATCCTTTTTGCCAGACTGACAACAAAAGAGAAAGAGGATTCAAATAACAGAATTTGGAAATGAAAGGGGAACACCAATACCAACCATACCAAAAAAAAAAAAAAAAAGGATTATAAGAGGATATTATGAACAATTATACAACAACAAGTTAGAAAACCTAGATGAAATGTAAAAATTCCTAGCAATACAAACTACTTAAACTGACTAATGAAGAAATAAATGACCTCACTAGATCAATAACAAGTAGAGATTGAATCAGAAATTTTAAAAAAATCAAAACAAAACCTCCCACAAATAAAAGCCCAGGATAAAATGGCTATACTGGTAAATTTTGCCAAATAGTCAAAGAAGAATTAATACTCATCCTTTCAAACTCTTCCAAAAATTGAAGAGAAGGGAAGACTTCAAAATTCATGTTATGAGGTTAGCACCACGCTACTACCAAAGACAGACAGAGACAACAAAAGAAAAGCAAATTAGAGATATATAGCCCTCATAAATATAGGTGCAATATCCTCAACAAAATACTAGGAAATCAAATCCTATAGTATATCAAAATGATTATGCCCCATGAGTTATTCCAAGCATGCAAAGAAGGCCCACCATTAGAAAATAAATCAGTGTAACACACCACATTAATGGAATGAGGGAAAACAATCACATGACCATTTCAATTGAAAAGGAAAGGGCTGGGGGCGGTGGGGGTGAATGGGGACCTCATATTTTTTTAATGTAATATTTTTAAAAAATGAATAAAAATATATATATATAAAAGAAAAGAAAAGGAAAGGGCATTTTACAAAATCCAGCACTGCTTCTTGATATAAATACTTAGAAAAACTAGGAATAGAGGGAAATTTCCTCAACATGTACAGGGCATATATGAAAAAAACACAGCTGACATCACAGTCAATGATGAAATATTGAAAGTTTTCATTTTAATACCAGGAAGAAGATAAGGATGCCCACCATCACCATTGCTATTTAACATTATACTGGAAGAGGCAGTCTGAGCAGTCAGGCAAGAAAAATAAATAAAAGGCATCCAAATTCGAAAAGAAGAAATAAAACTACCCTTATTTGCAGACATTATCTTATATATAGGAAATCCATATAAGAAAGTCATTAAAGCTAATAAATGAATTCAACAAAGTGGTGGGGTACAAGATTAACATGCAAAAATCAGTGCTGTTTCTTACCGCAGCAAAGAACAGCCCAAAAATGAAATTAAGAAAACAATTCAATTTGCAAAAGCAACTAAAGTATAAAATATCTAGAAATAAATTTAACCAAGGATGTAAAGGGACTTCTATAAAGAAAACTGCAAATAATTATTGAAAGAGATTTAAGAAGATCTAAATAAATAGAAAAATATATTCTGTGTTCATGGATTAGAAGACAATATTAAGATATCAACACAACCCAAAGTAATTTACAGATTTATTTCAATTCCAAATTGCTGAAAGCCTTCGTTGCAGAAATGGAAAAGTTAATCATCAAATTCATGTGGAAAACAAGGTACACAAGATAGCAAAAACCATGTTATAAAGAAGATTCAAGTTGAAGCATACACAATTCCCAGTGTCAAAACTTACTACAAATCTACAGTAATGAAAATGGAGTAGTACTGTCATGACTACAGACATATAGGCCAATGGAAGAGAACTGAGAGTGCAGAAATAAGCCCACACATCTATGGCCAATTGTGGGGTCAAGTCCACACAATTTGGGAAAAGAACTGTCTCATCAACAATGGTGCTGAGAATAGTGAATATCCACATACAAAAGAATGAACCATATACAAATATTAACTTAAACTGGATAAACAACCTAAATATAAGAACTAAAACAATAAAAATCTTACAGGAAAATGAAGGGAGATATCAGAAGCAACTTTTATTAGACAATGGATTCTTAGGCTTTACACTGAAGGCAAAGCAACAAAAAATAGATAAACTGGACTTCATCAAAATTTAAAAGTTCTGTGCATCTAAAGACATTATCAAGAAAGTGAAAAGACAACCAATCAAATAGGGAAAGTTTTTGGAAGCAAAATATTGGGTGAGACTACTGTCTCCAAATCAATGATAAAAGATCTTCCATTGCTAGGAGGGAGAGGAAAAATAGGTGTAATATGGGGGCATTTTTGGGACTTGGGAATTATCCTGAATGACATTGCAATGACAGATACAGGCCATTATATTTCTTGTCATAGCTTACAAAATTGCATGGGGAAGAGTGTAAACTGCAATGTAAATTATGATCCAAGCTTATTGGGAATGCTCCAATATGTGTTCATCAATTGTAACAAATGTACCAAACTAATGAAGAATGTTGTTAATGTGGGAAAATGTGGGAGGGGTAGGGAACAGGGCATATGGGAATCCCCTACATGTTTTATGTAATATTTATGTAATCTAAGTATCTTTATAAAATTTAAAAGTACATGAAATTATTGGGCGAGGGTTTAATATCCAGGACATATAATGTACTCCTACAACTCAACAACAAAAATACACACCACCTAATTTAAAAATGGCCAAAAAACTTAAATAAACATATCTCCAAAGACATTCAAATGGCCAATAAATACATGACGAGATGATCAACATCATTAGCCATTAGGTAAAGTCAAATTTTAAATTTAAATCACAGTGAGATACTAGCTCACATCCACTAGAATGACTATTATTTAAAAATTTGAAAATAATAACTATTGAGGATTTGGAGAAATATGAACCTGTGTACACTGTTGGTGGTTCCTCCAAAAGTTAAACATAGAAGTACCATTTGTCTTTTCTAGGTATATATTCAAAAGAATTGAAAGCAGGTGATCAGAAAAATATTTGTGAACCATATTCATTCCAACATAATTCACAATAGCCAAAAGAAAAAAAAATAGAAATAGAAAACAAATATCAGAAAGAAGAGACAGATCG
This sequence comes from Dasypus novemcinctus, assembly GCF_030445035.2. Classification (NCBI taxonomy): domain Eukaryota; kingdom Metazoa; phylum Chordata; class Mammalia; order Cingulata; family Dasypodidae; genus Dasypus; species Dasypus novemcinctus. Next base: position 108,696,004 of record NC_080704.1, read on the forward strand.
GAGGGGGCAAGATGGCGGCTGAGTGAACATCCCTGTTAGAGTCTTCTGCAGGGAATCGGCTGGGCGGCGTTGGAGACTCTTTGGGACCGGATTGTTTCGGGATTTTTGCTGGTCCGGAGGTGTCTGGACATCGATTTGGAGGAAAGGTAACAGAGAGGATTCGTCTGTGAAATATACACGGAGATCCCAGCTACCTGCAGAGGATTCCCTTCTTGGGTAGGCGGAGACGAGGCATCTAGCCCCGCTCGGTGGGGCTGAGCCAGGCCGGGCCGGGCCGCGGTAGCGTTTGGAGCCGGGCGGGGCCGGTGCAGGCACCGGCTGCGGGCCGCGGTAGCGCTTGGAGCCGGGCGGGGCCGGTGCAGGCCCCGGCTGCGGGCCGCGGTAGCGCTTGGAGCCGGGCGGGGCCGGTGCAGGCCCCGGCTGCGGGCCGCGGTAGCGCTTGGAGCCGGGCGGGGCCGGTGCAGGCCCCGGCTGCGGGCCGCGGTAGCGCTTGGAGCCGGGCGGGGCCGGTGCAGGCCCCGGCTGCGGGCCGCGGTAGCGCTTGGAGCCGGGCGGGGCCGGTGCAGGCCCCGGCTGTGGGCCGCGGTAGCGTTTGGAGCCGGGCGGGCCCGGGTCAGGCCGCGGCGGGTACGGAGCCGGGCAGGGCCGGTCCAGGCCGCGGTGGCGGAAGGTGGATGCCGGAGCCGGCTGGGCCGCTGTAGCGAGCGGAGCTGGGCGGAGCCAGGCCAGGCCAAGGTGGCGTGAGGAGCCGGGCAGAGCCGGTCCAAGCCTCCGCGGCGGGCGGAGCCGGGCCTGCGGAGGGGTTTCTGGTTTTTTTTGTTTTTTTTTGTTTGTTTGTTTGTTTGTTTGTTTGTTTTTTTAATTTTACTTAAATTTTTTTTTTTTTTTTTTTTGAGCATCTGCAGTACTGGGGAGTTCGTGGGCCCTGGGTGGCCTATTGGGGGTTTGTGGGAAGGGAGGTGCTTGCAGACCCATTTGGGCAGACAGACGGGGGGGTTTTAGGGCAAAGCGGGGGGAAGTTGTTGTTTTAGATAGTGTTGCAATTGTGACACGTGTGTACCTGTATCTCTCTTCTCCCTATCCGTTCCCCACCGTTTGCCCATCCTCTTTTTCTTTCTTCCTTTCTTCTTGCCTTTCTTTTTTCTCTATTATAATTAGTTTGTTTTTTTTTTTTTGTTTTTTTTTTTTTGTTTTTTTTCGGTTTTGTCTTTCCCTCTTGTCCCTCATCTTCCACTTATTTTTACTTTAATTCAAGTATACAATAGGTGCTACAGGGAACACCTCACATTTGCTGGGTTTTCCCATCCTCCACTGCCTCATTTCTGTGTGAACTGATTTAGGCTACCTACACTATCCCCCTTCCCCTGCATCTTGATATCCACTATCATCTACTGTCTCTCCTATATTCCACCCCCCACCTCCCGTTCTTTGATCCACAAAGTGTCTAACTCTTAATTTCTAAATACTTTTGTTCTGTTTTCTGTCTATTATCCACTCTTGAAACTATTACCTTTCTTTTCTTTTTCCCTCTCTCATGAAAACAATAGCTGTGTAGTTCATACCATATTCCTCCCAAATTCAGTCATCAACTTCATAAAAGGTACTCTACCTACAGCTATAACTCTATACAATCTACATGAATCTAACCTCCATCCTTCCAGATCTCATATTCCTGCTTTATTAACATACATCACCAATACAACTTTACACTTTTCCCTTGCTTACACAATTGCCTTTCCCCAACACTAATACTTTCCTCTAAAGTGAACTTAACCAACAACAAGTAACTAGAATAAGAAGAAAAAAGTGACAAAGAGAAGATATAACACCTGTGCAAAAATAACAACTAATTAACCTCCAAGAGCAGACAAAGAAGCTAAGGAACTGATTAAATTCGTCAAAATAAAGAGATGACCAGAAAGCAACAAAAATCTACGAACCAAACCAATAATCAGGAAAACATGGCTGAATCCAATCAACAAACCAATAATCACGAAGGGGAGCAAAACTTGGCACAAGCAATGAAAGATCTCAGAACATTTATCACCGACAAATTTGATGCAGTAATGAAAGAGGTTAACAACATGAAGACATCACTTGGAGGGGAAATTGCAGACATACGCAAAAACATAACAGATATGATGGGAATGAACACCACAGTTCAAGAAATCAAAAATACACTTGCAGCAAATATCAGCAGACTAGAAGAGACAGAGCAGAGAATTAGTGATGTGGAAGACAGTACATCAGAAATCAAACAGATAGTAGAAGGGGTCAATAAGAAGATAGAAAAAATCCAATTAGGATTTAGGGACCTGAATGACAATGCAAAACGCTCAAACATACGTATTATAGGCATTCCAGAAGGTGAAGAGAAGGGAAAGGGGTCAGAAAGAGTGTTGCAGGAAATAATGACTGAAAACTTCCCAAATCTACTGAAAGAGACAGATGTACATATCCAAGAAGCACAGCGCACTCCACAAGTCATAAACCCCAACAGGCCCACCCCAAGACATACACTTGTCAAATTATCCAATGCTCAAGACAAAGAGAAGATCCTAAAAGCAGCAAGAGAAAAGAAAACCATCACATACAAGGGAAGCTCAATTAGATTAAGTGCTGATTTCTCTTCTGAAACCATGGAGGCAAGAAGACAGTGGTATGATATAGTCAAGGTACTAAAGGAAAAAAATTTCCAACCAAGAATACTCTATCCAGCTAAACTAGCATTCAAACATGATGGAGAGTTCAAAATATTCGCAGACAAACAGAAACTGAAAGAGTATACCAACAAGAAACCTCCCCTTCAAGAAATTCTAAAGGGAGTTCTGCAGGAAGAAAGGAAAAAACAGGAAAGGCAAAGTTGGAGGAGAGTATAAGAACAACAACAACAACAAAAAAGACAAAAAAAAATATACAAACAAAATATGACAAACACAAATCCAATCAAAATATGGCTAACACAAATAATTCCTTGATAGTAATAACACTGAATGTCAATGGATTAAACTCACCTATCAAAAGATTCATACTGGGACACTGGATAAGGAAATATGACCCATCCATATGCTGTCTACAAGAGACACATCTTAGACCCAGAGACGCATGGAGATTGAAAGTGAAAGGCTGGAAAACAATCATACAAGCTAACAATAACCAAAAAAAGGCAGGAGTAGCTATATTAATATCAGACAAAATAGACTTTAAATGTGAAACAATTGTGAGAGACAAAGAAGGATACTACATTTTAGTCAAAGGGAAAATCTGTCAAGAAGATCGAACAATCATAAATATCTATGCCCCTAACAAGGGTGCCTCTAAATACGTCAGGCAAACGCTGGAAAAACTAAGTGAAAGAATAGATACATCTACAATTATAGTGGGGGATTTTAATACACCACTATCAATTCTGGACAGAACATCTCAAAAGAGAATCACCAAAGACACAAAACATCTGAATAGTATATTAGAGGAGCTCGATCTAATAGACATATATAGATCGCTACACCCAAACACAGCAGGATATACATTTTTCTCAAGCGCACATGGATCATTCTCCAAGATAGATCATATGCTAGGCCACAAAGAAAGGCTAAACGAATTCAGAAAGATTGAAATCATACAAAACATTATCTCTGACCACAGTGGAGTCAAGCTGGAGATTTGCAAGGGAAAGAAGCCCAGATTTCACACCACGATTTGGAAATTAAACAACACACTCTTAGAAAAACAGTGGGTCAAAGAGGAAATCTCAAAAGAAATCAATGACTACCTTGAAACAAATGATAATGATAACACAACATACCAAAATTTATGGGATGCAGCAAAAGCAGTACTGAGAGGGAAGTTTATAGCCATAAATTCATATATCAAAAAAGAAGAAAGAGCAAAAATTGAAGAACTAACTGCACATTTGAAGGAATTAGAAAAACAACAACAAAGTAACCCAACAGGAAGAAGAAGGAAGGACATAACAAAGATAAGAGCAGAACTAAATGAAATAGAAAATAAGAAAGCACTTGAACAGATAAACAAGACCAAGAGCTGGTTTTTTGAGAAGATTAACAAAATTGACAAACCTTTAGCAACACTAACAAAGAAAAAAAGAGAGAAGATGCAAATACACAAAATAAGAAATGAGAAAGGCGATATCACCACTGACCCCACAGAAATAAAGACTATCATAAGAGGATATTTTGAAAAACTATATTCCAACAAAAATGACAATCTAGAGGAAATGGACAAATTCCTAGAAACACATAAACAGCCCATATTGACAAAAGAAGAAATTGATGATCTTAACAAACCAATCACAAGCAGAGAGATAGAATCAGTTATTAAAAATCTCCCAACTAAGAAGAGCCCAGGGCCAGATGGCTTCACAGGTGAATTCTATAAAACATTCCGGAAAGAACTGACACCAATCCTGCTGAAACTATTCCAAACCATCGAAACAGAAAGAACATTACCCAACTCCTTCTATGATGCCAACATTACCCTAGTACCAAAGCCAAACAAAGACATCACAAGAAAGGAAAATTACAGACCAATTTCTCTAATGAACCTAGACGCAAAAATACTTAACAAAATACTTGCTAATCGTATTCAACAACACATTAAACGAATTATACACCACGACCAAGTGGGATTCATCCCAGGTATGCAAGGATGGTTCAACATAAGAAAATCAATCAACGTAATACACCATATAAACAGATTGAAGGAAAAAAATCACATGATTATATCTATTGATGCAGAAAAAGCATTTGACAAAATACAGCACCCTTTCTTGATAAAAACACTCCAAATGATTGGAATACAAGGAAATTTTTTGAACATGATAAAGAGTATATACGAAAAACCTAAAGCCAATATTGTTTACAATGGAGAAATCCTAGACTCCTTCCCTCTAAACTCAGGAACAAGACAAGGATGCCCACTGTCGCCGCTCCTATTTAACATTGTCTTAGAAGTACTTGCTCGAGCACTGAGGCAAGAACCAGAAATAAAAGGCATTCAAATTGGAAAGGAAGAAGTCAAAATTTCATTATTTGCAGATGACATGATCCTATACATAGAAAACCCTGAGAGATCTACAACGAAGATTCTAGAACTCATAAATGAGTTTAGTAAAGTCGCAGGTTATAAGATCAATGCGCAAAAATCAGTAGCATTTCTGTACACCAATAATGAGCAAGATCAGGAGGAAATCAAGAAACAAATACCATTCACAATAGTAAATAAAAAAGTCAAATACTTAGGAATAAATTTAACTAAAGAGGTAAAGAACTTATACACTGAGAACTATACAAGATTGTTCAAGGAAATCAAAGAAGACCTAAATAAATGGAAGACTATTCCTTGTTCATGGATAGGAAGACTGAACATTATTAAGATGTCTATCCTACCAAAATTGATCTACACATTCAATGCAATCCCAATAAAAATCAATGCAGCCTTCTTTAAGGAACTAGAAAAACTAACTATGAAATTTATTTGGAAAGGAAAGAGACCCCGAATAGCCAAAGACATACTGAAAAAGAAAAACGAAATTGGAGGAATCACACTACCTGACTTCAAAACATACTATAAAGCTACGGTGGTGAAAACAGCATGGTATTGGCATAAGGAGAGACATATAGACCAATGGAATCGAATTGAAAGCTCTGATATAGAACCTCACATATACAACCACATAATATTCGATAAAGCCACCAAACCCTCTCAACTGGGAGAGAGTGGCCTATTCAACAAATGGTGTCTGGAGAACTGGATAGCCATATGTAGAAGAATGAAAGAGGATTACCATCTCACACCTTATACAAAGATCAACTCAAGATGGATCAAAGACCTAAATATAAAAGCCAAGACCATTAAAACCTTAGAAAGCAGTGTAGGGAAACATCTACAGGACCTTGTAATAGGTAATGGATTTATGAATATCTCACCAAAAGCACGAACAGCAAAAGAACTAATAGATAAATGGGACTTCCTCAAAATTAAAGCCTTCTGCACCTCAAAGGAGTTTGTCAAGAAAGTAAAAAGGGAGCCCACACAGTGGGAGAAAATATTTGGCAATCAGATATCTGATAAGAAACTTATAACTTGCATATATAAAGAACTCCTACATCTTGAAAATAAAAAGATAAACAATCCATTTAAAAAATGGGAAAAAGACTTAAACAGACACTTCTCCGAAGAAGAAATACAAATGGCAAGAAAGCACATGAAAAAATGTTCCAAATCTCTAGCTATCAGGGAAATGCAAATCAAAACCACAATGAGATACCATCTTACACCCATAAGATTGGCAGCTATGAAAAAAACAGAAGAATACAAGTGCTGGAGAGGATGTGAAGGAAGGGGAACACTCATCCACTGCTGGTGGGAATGCAGAAGGATCCAACCATTCTGGAGAACAGTATGGCGGTTTCTCAAAAAACTAGCCATAGATTTGCCATATGACCCAGCAATACCACTGCTGGGAATATACCCAGCAGAACTGAAAACAAGAACACAAACCAATATATGTACACCAATGTTCATAGCAGCATTGTTCACTATTGCCAAAAGTTGGAATCAACCCAAATGCCCATCAACAGACGAGTGGATCAATAAAATGTGGTATATACACACAATGGAATACTACTCGGCTGTAAGAACAAACACACTACAAACACATGTGATAACATGGATGAATCTTGAGAACCTTATGTTGAGTGAAGCAACCCAGACATTGAAGGACAAATACTACATGACCTCAATGATATGAAATAAACAAGCTGCCCTAGATAGCAAGAGACTGAACGATAGGCTTGCAGGAAATCGGAGGGTGGAGGAAGGATATGAGCCGATGTCTGCAGGGGTGGAATTTAAGACGAGATGGTGGTAAGTATGAACACAAAGAAGAGATAAAAGGGGGGCAAGGGGTTGCCTTTGCTTGGGGCTTTGCGGGTTTGAGGGTGGCTGGGGAGGGACGGGTGGGTAACGTTGCCCAAAAGTGGGGGGAGGGAGGGGTAGCATACGAACCAGGAGAGGGTCAGGTGTTGGTGGAGAGTAAAATGCCGAGAAAATCATATCAAAATATAATAAAGAGGGTTACCTGTTTAGAATGCTCGGAGGGGAGGGTCTGATGCAGGACGGGCTCCTGGGGAATGTCTAAATGCTCATTCTGCCAGAGTGGGTGACACCATGGGGTAGAAACCCAAGTAGTGAGAGTGGGGGTGGACCCACATCCTGGGGAGGACTAATGCCATCCAATAGAGGGAACTGTATCCCTCGAGAGAAAGGGTGGCTCCCAGGGCATTGGGGCAGTTGAGCAAGTTAGGCCCTGAACACTATTCCATCTATCTCTGGAAGTGGCTCCTCAGGAAACGGAGGTTGGCTATCACTGAGGGCACTAAGGTGGAAGGGAAAATGGACGTTAAATGTGTGGAACCAAAGTAAATGGGGGGTA